>NC_057811.1:28002662-28348523 GCF_018294505.1 Triticum aestivum | reverse complement strand
CCCCCCAACATAATTGGTGTTGCAGTTTTAAAAATTAAATAATAGATATGCGGATTATTATAGTTCGTTATATTTTATACCTGATTTACAACAAGTACGTACTCGCTGGCAGGCTCGTGGGCTTCTGTTTTGTCACTCTGCAGGTTAAATATTTACGTAAATTCTGAGTGCATCAAAGAGAAATGATAAACTACATATAGGCATTGCTAAATTTAAGACAAAAATTATATATGTGCAATTTTGGGGTTGTAATAAGGCAAGCAATGCATAAAATCAAATTTGAAAACAAAATTTTATTGATCACGTAATCAATGTATTTTACGAAGTAGGAAGCACACATTGCTACTCTGTTACTAAGATCGGGCGCTTCATAGATTGGACATGTTACAGTCATTTATAGCTTATATCTGCCTTGGGGTAAATAGATATATATATACTTATATAGTAGTCAATGTTTGGTCTGTACAATTAGATTGTTTGTGTTGGATTCTGAAGTAATAGGTCGTGGTGAGAGAGATAATTAATCGAACAAATGCATGTTATATTTCACATGAACATGTAGAGGAAGCTGATAAGTTAAAAGGCTTCCACACCAACCTGTTTTGATATTCAGTCTTGTAGAGATTTTAACACTATACATTTGTCCCATGATTTTGAACTAATTATGTGCTATTTTCCTTTTGTAAAAATAAACATGACCTAAACGTCACTAAAACTGAACTTTACATAAACATGTGAAAGCTTAGGTGCTGCCAAAGGTTACACACTAATTAAGTTGCATCCAAAATTCCAAATACTCAATGAATACCAACCAAAGATGATCATCAGATAATGTGCTATGACTCCTTCCATGCTACTCATTTACCTACTGTGCAAAGACTGAATTCTTCTTCGCAAAAAGGAAGACGAACTAACATTATTGCTTAAAAATGCAATTATACGACTCAACACAGCAGATGCACAACATGACTAAACCGAGATTAATACAACACCGCACTGAATCATGCAGACGTAGAGAGGAAGACCGAAGAATGTGCATGGCCGGAAACAAATGAAGCAGCACCTACAACCATGAGGACTGGTAGGCAGATGCAGCGACCCTGATTGGATGATGCTCTAGACACCCTTCCCTTAGAGCCTTAGAGGCACGGCCAGGGTTGTTGGTGTTGGGGAACGTAGTAATTTCAAAAAAATTCCTACGCACACGCAAGATCATGATGATGCATAGCAACGAGGGGAGAGTGTTGTCCACGTACCCTCGTAGACCGAATGCGGAAGCGTTAGCACAACGCGGTTGATGTAGTCGTACGTCTTCACGATCCGACCGATCCGAGTACCGAACGTACGGCACCTCCAAGTTCAGCACACGTTCAGCTCGATGACGTCCCTCGAACTCCGATCCAGCACGACGGCGTGGTGACGGTGATGATGATGCTACCGACGCAGGGCTTCGCCTAAGCACCGCTACGATATGATTGAGGTGGAATATGGTGGAGGGGGCACCGCACACGGCTAAGAGATCAAGAGATCAATTGTTGTGTCTAGAGGTGCCTCCCTGCCCCCGTATATAAAGGACCAGGGGGAGGGGCGACCGGCCAGGAGGAGGGCGCGCCAGGGAGGAGTCCTACTCCCACCGGGAGTAGGACTCCCTCTTTTCCTAGTTGGAGTAGGAGGGGGAAAGGAAGGGAAGGAGAGAGAAGGGGAAGGAAAGGGGGCGCCGCCCCACCCCCTCCTTGTCCAATTCGGACTAGAGGGGGAGGGGGCGCGCGGCCAGCCCTAGCCGCCCCTCCTCTTCTCCACTAAGGCCCATCTTGGCCCATTAAACTCCCTGGGGGGTTCCGGTAACCCCCCCGGTACTCCGGTATGTGTCTGAAACTCCCCGAAACCATTCCGGTGTCCGAACATAATCGTCCAATATATCGATCTTTATGTCTCGACCATTTCGAGACTCCTCATCATGTCCGTGATCATATCCGGGACTCCGAACTACCTTCGGTATATCAAAACACAAAACTCATAATACCGATCGTCATCTAACTTTAAGCGTGCGGACCCTACGGGTTCGAGAACTATGTAGACATGACCGAGACACGTCTCCGGTCAATAACCAATAGCGGAACCTGGATGCTCATATTGGCTCCTACATATTCTACGAAGATCTTTATCGGTCAAACCGCATAACAACATACGTTGTTCCCTTTGTCATCGGTATGTTACTTGCCCGAGATTCGATCGTCGGTATCTCAATACCTAGTTCAATCTCGTAACCGGCAAGTCTCTTTACTCATTCCATAATACATCATCTCGCAACTAACTCATTAGTCACAATGCTTGCAAGGCTTATAGTGATGTGCATTACCGAGAGGGCCCAGAGATACCTCTCCGACAATCGGAGTGACAAATCCTAATCTCGAAATACGCCAACCCACCAAGTACCTTCGGAGACACCAGTAGAGTACCTTTATAATCACCCAGTTACGTTGTGACGTTTGGTAGCACACAAAGTGTTCCTCCGGTAAACGGGAGTTGCATAATCTCATAGTCATAGGAACATGTATAAGTCATGAAGAAAGCAATAGCAACATACTAAACGATCAAGTGCTAAGCTAAAGGAATGGGTCAAGTCAATCACATCATTCTCCTAATGATGTGATCCCGTTAATCAAATGACAACTCATGTCCATGGCTAGGAAACTTAACCATCTTCGATTAACGAGCTAGTCAAGTAGAGGCATACTAGTGACACTATGTTTGTCTATGTATTCACACATGTATTATGTTTCCGGTTAATACAATTCTAGCATGAATAATAAACATTTATCATGATATGAGGAAATAAATAATAACTTTATTATTGCCTCTAGGGCATATTTCCTTCAGTCTCCCACTTGCACTAGAGTCAATAATCTAGATTACATAGTGATGATTCTAACACCCATGGAGTTTTGGTGCTGATTGTTGGAAATATGCCCTAGAAGCAATAATAAAATGATTATTATTATATTTCCTTGTTCATGATAATTGTCTATTGTTCATGCTATAATTGTGTTATCCGGAAATCGTAATACATGTGTGAATACATAGACCACAACATGTCCCTAGTGAGCCTCTAGTTGCCTAGCTCGTTGATCAACTGATAGTCATGGTTTCCTGACTATGGACATTGGATGTCATTGATAACGGGATCACATCATTAGGAGAATGATGTGATGGACAAGACCCAATCCTAAGCATAGCTCAAAGATCGTGTAGTTCGTTTGCTAGAGCTTTTCCAATGTCAAGTATCTTTTCCTTAGACCATGAGATCGTGTAACTCCCGGATGCCGTAGGAGTGCTTTGGGTGTACCAAACGTCACAACGTAGCTGGGTGGCTATAAAGGTACACTACAGGTATCTCTGAAAGTGTCTGTTGGGTTGACACGGATCGAGACTGGGATTTGTCACTCCGTGTGACGGAGAGGTATCTCTGGGCCCACTCGGTAATGCATCATCATAATGAGCTCAATGTGACTAAGGAGTTAGCCGCGGGATCATGCATTACGGTACGAGTAAAGAGACTTGCCGGTAATGAGATTGAACAATGTATTGGGATACCGACGATCGAATCTCGGGCAAGTAACATACCGATTGACAAAGGGAATTGTATACGGGATTGATTGAATCCTCGACATCGTGGTTCATCCGATGAGATCATCGTGGAACATGTGGGAGCCAACATGGGTATCCAGATCCCGCTGTTGGTTATTGACCGGAGAGTCGTCTCGGTCATGTCTGCATGTCTCCCGAACCCGTAGGGTCTACACACTTAAGGTTCGGTGACGCTAGGGTTGTAGAGATATTAGTATGCGGAAACCCGAAAGTTTTTTGGAGTCCCGGATGAGATCCCGGACGGCACGAGGAGTTCCGGAATGGTCCGGAGGTGAAGAATTATATATAGGAAGTCCAGTTTCGGCCACCGGGAAAGTTTCGGGGGTTATCGGTATTGTACCGGGACCACCAGAAGGGTCCCGGGGGTCCACCGGATGGGGCCACCTATCCCGGAGGGCCCCGTGGGCTGAAGTGGGAAGGGAACCAGCCCCTAGTGGGCTGGGGCGCCCCCCTTGGGCCTCCCCCTGCGCCTAGGGTTCGAAACCCTGGGGGTGGGGGGCGCCCCACTTGCCTTGGGGGGCAAGCCAACCCCTTGGCCGCCGCCCCCCCTCAGATGGGATCTCCAGGGGGGCCGGCGCCCCCCAGGGCCCCTATAAATAGTGGAGGGGAGGGCAGCAGTACGACAGCTCCTGGCGCCTCCCTCTCCCCCTGCAACACCTCTCCCTCCCACTTGTGCTTGGCGAAGCCCTGCCGGATCCCCGCTACTTCCACCACCACGCCGTCGTGCTGCTGGATCTCCATCAACCTCTCCTTGCCCCTTGCTAGATCAAGAAGGAGGAGACGTCGCTGCTCCGTACGTGTGTTGAACGCGGAGGTGCCATCCGTTCAGCGCTCGGTCATCGGTGATTTGGATCACGACGAGTACGACTCCATCAACCCCGTTCACTTGAACGCTTCCGCTCGCGATCTACAAGGGTATGTAGATGCACTCCTTCCCTCTCGTTGCTAGTAAAATCCATAGATGGATCTTGGTGATGCGTAGAAAATTTTAAAATTCTGCAACGATCTCCAATAGTGGCATCATGAGCCAGGCCTATGCGTAGTTACTATGCACGAGTAGAACACAAAGCAGTTGTGGGCGTAGATGTTGTCAATTTTTCTTGCCACTACTAGTATTATCTTGTTTCGGCGGTATTGTGGGATGAAGCGGCCCGGACCGACCTTAAACGTACGCTTACGTGAGACAGGTTCCACCGACTGACATGCACTAGTTGCATAAGGTGGCTAGCGGGTGTCTGTCTCTCCCACTTTAGTCGGAACGGATTCGATGAAAAGGGTCCTTATGAAGGGTAAATAGAAATTGGCATATCACGTTGTGGTTTTACGTAGGTAAGAAACGTTCTTGCTAGAAACCTATAGAAGCCACGTAAAAACTTGCAACAACAATCAGAGGACGTTTAACATGTTTTTGCAGCATGTGCCTTGTGATGTGATATGGCCAGAAGATGTGATGAATGATATATGTGATGTATGAGATTGATCATGTTCTTGTAATAGGAATCACGACTTGCATGTCGATGAGTATGACAACCGGCAGGAGCCATAGGAGTTGTCTTTATTTTTGTATGACCTGCGTGTCATTGAATAACGCCATGTAAATTACTTTACTTTATTGCTAAACACGTTAGCCATAGAAGTATAAGTAATCGTTGGCGTGACAACTTCATGAAGACACGATGATGGAGATCATGGTGTCATGCCGGTGACAAGGATGATCATGGCGCCCCGAAGATGGAGATCAAAGGAGCAAAATGATATTGGCCATATCATGTCACTATTTGATTGCATGTGATGTTTATCATGTTTTACATCTTATTTGCTTAGAACGACGGTAGTAAGTAAGATGATCCCTGATAATAATTTCAAGAAAGTATTCCCCCTAACTGTGCACCCTTGCGAAGGTTCGTTGTTTCGAAGCACCACGTGATGATCGGGTGTGATAGATTCTAACGTTCGCATACAACGGGTGTTAACGAGCCTAGCATGTACAGACATGGCCTTGGAACACACACAATACACTTAGGTTGACTTGACGAGCCTAGCATGTACAGACATGGCCTCGGAAGACCGAAAGGTCGAGCATGAGTCGTATAGAAGATACGATCAACATGAAGATGTTCACCGATCTTGACTAGTCCGTCTCACGTGATGATCGGACACGGCCTAGTTAACTCGGATCATGTTTGACTTAGATAACTGGAGGGATGTCTATCTGAGTGGGAGTTCATTGAATAATTTGATTAGATGAACTTAGTCTAAAATCTTTACAATATGTCTTGTAGATCAAATGGACCACGTTGCCCTCAACTTCAACGCGTTCCTAGAGAAAACCAAGCTGAAAGATGATGGCAGCAACTATACGGACTGGGTCCGGAACCTGAGGATCATCCTCATAGCTGCCAAGAAAGATTATGTCCTAGAAGCACCGCTAGGTGAAGCACCCATCCCAGAGAACCAAGACGTTATGAACGCTTGGCAATCACGTGCTGATGATTACTCCCTCGTTCAGTGCGGCATGCTTTACAGCTTAGAACCGGGGCTCCAAAAGCGTTTTGAGAAACATGGAGCATATGAGATGTTTGAAGAGCTGAAAATGGTTTTCCAAGCTCATGCCCGGGTCGAGAGATATGAAGTCTCCGACAAGTTCTTCAGTTGTAAAATGGAGGAAAATAGTTCTGTCAGTGAGCACATACTCAAAATGTCTGGGTTACACAACCGCTTGTCTCAGCTGGGAGTTAATCTTCCGGATGACGCGGTCGTTGACAGAATCCTTCAGTCGCTTCCACCAAGCTACAAGAGCTTTGTGATGAACTTCAATATGCAGAGGATGGAAAAGACCATTCCTGAGGTATATTCAATGCTGAAATCAGCGGAGGTGGAGATCAAAAAGGAACATCAAGTGTTGATGGTGAATAAAACCACTAAGTTCAAGAAAGGCAAGGGTAAGAAGAACTTCAAGAAGGACGGCAAGGGAGTTGCCGCGCCCGGTAAGCCAGTTGCCGGGAAGAAGTCAAAGAATGGACCCAAGCCTGAGACTGGGTGCTTTTATTGCAAGGGAAGTGGTCACTGAAAGCGGAACTGCCCCAAATACTTAGCGGACAAGAAGGCCGGCAACACCAAAGGTATATGTGATATACATGTAATTGATGTGTACCTTACCAGTACTCGTAGTAGCTCCTGGGTATTTGATACCGGTGCGGTTGCTCATATTTGTAACTCGAAACAGGAGCTGCGGAATAAGCGGAGACTGGCGAAGGACGAGGTGACGATGCGCGTCGGGAATGGTTCCAAGGTCGATGTGACCGCCGTCGGCACGCTACCTCTACATTTACCTACGGGATTAGTTTTAAACCTCAATAATTTTTATTTAGTGCCAGCTTTGAGCATGAACATTGTACTGGATCTCGTTTAATTCGAGATGGCTACTCATTTAAATCCGAGAATAATGGTTGTTCTATTTATATGAGAGATATGTTTTATGGTCATGCCCTGCTGGTTAATGGTTTATTCTTAATGAATCTCGAACGTGATGTTACACATATTCATAGTGTGAATACCAAAAGATGTAAAGTTGATAACGATAGTCCCACATACTTGTGGCACTGCCGCCTTGGTCACATTGGTGTCAAGCGCATGAAGAAGCTCCATGCAGATGGACTTTTGGAGTCTCTTGATTACGAATCATTTGACACGTGCGAACCATGCCTCATGGGTAAGATGACCAAGACTCCGTTCTCCGGAACAATGGAGCGAGCAACCAACTTATTGGAAATCATACATACCGATGTGTGCGGTCCAATGAGTGTTGAGGCTCGCGGTGGCTATCGTTATGTTCTCACTCTCACTGATGACTTGAGTAGATATGGATATGTCTACCTAATGAAACACAAGTCTGAGACCTTTGAAAAGTTCAAGGATTTTCAGAGTGAGGTTGAGAATCAACCTGACAGGAAAATAAAGTTCCTACGATCAGATCGTGGAGGGGGATATTTAAGTCACGAATTTGGCACACACTTAAGGAAATGTGGAATAGTTTCACAACTCACGCCGCCTGGAACACCTCAGCGAAATGGTGTGTCCGAATGTCGTAATCGCACTCTATTGGATATGGTGCGATCTATGATGTCTCTTACCGATCTACCGCTCTCATTTTGGGGCTATGCTTTAGAGACTGCCGCATTCACTTTAAATAGGGCTCCGTCAAAATCCGTTGAGACGACACCGTATGAATTATGGTTTGGGAAGAAACCTAAGCTGTCGTTTCTAAAAGTTTGGGGATGCGATGCTTATGTCAAGAAACTTCAACCTGAAAAGCTCGAACCCAAGTCGGAAAAATGAGTCTTCATAGGATACCCCAAGGAAACTATCGGGTATACCTTCTACCTCAGATCCGAAGGCAAGATCTTCGTTGCCAAGAACGGGTCCTTTCTGGAGAAAGAGTTTCTCTCGAAAGAAATAAGTGGGAGGAAAGTGGAACTTGATGAGGTGATAGTCACCCCTTCCGAACCGAAAAATAGCGCAGCGCGGGAAGATGTTCCTGTGGTGCCTACACCGACTGGGGAGGAAGTTCATGATGATGATCATGAAGCTTCGGATCAAGTTACTGCTGAACTTCGTAGGTCCACAAGGACACGTTCCGCACCAGAGTGGTACGGCAACCCTGTCCTGGAAATCATGTTGTTAGACAACGGTGAACCTTCGAACTATGAAGAAGCAATGGCGGGCCCAGATTCCGACAAATGGCTAGAAGCCATGAAATCCGAGATAGGATCCATGTATGGAAACGAAGTATGGACTTTGGCTGACTTGCCCGATGATCGGAGAGCCATAGAAAATAAATGGATCTTTAAGAAGAAGACGGACGCGGATGGTAATGTGACCATCTATAAAGCTCGACTTGTCGCTAAGGGTTATCGACAAGTTCAAGGGGTTGACTACGATGAGACTTTCTCACCCGTAGCGAAGCTGAAGTCCGTCCGAATCATGTTAGCAATTGCCGCATTCTATGATTATGAGATATGGCAAATGGACGTCAAAACGGCATTCCTTAACGGCTTTCTTAAGGAAGAATTGTATATGATGCAGCCGGAAGGTTTTGTCGATCCTAAGAATGCTAACAAGGTATGCAAGCTCCAGCGCTCCATCTATGGGCTGGTGCAAGCATCTCGGAGTTGGAACATTCGATTTGATGAGATGATCAAAGCGTTTGGGTTTACACAGACTTATGGAGAAGCCTGTGTTTACAAGAAAGTGAGTGGGAGCTCTGTAGCATTTCTCATATTATATGTGGATGACATACTATTGATGGGAAATGATATAGAATTCTTGGAAAGTATTAAGGCCTACTTGAATAAGTGTTTTTCAATGAAGGACCTTGGAGAAGCTGCTTATATATTAGGCATCAAGATCTATAGAGATAGATCAAGACGCCTCATTGGTCTTTCACAGAGTACGTACCTTGACAAGATATTGAAGAAGTTCAATATGGATCAGTCCAAGAAGGGGTTCTTGCCTGTTTTGCAAGGTGTGCAATTGAGCACGGCTCAATGCCCGACCACGGCAGAAGATAGAGAAAAGATGAGTGTCATCCCCTATGCCTCGGCCATAGGGTCTATTATGTATGCCATGCTGTGTACCAGACCTGATGTAAACCTTGTCGTAAGTTTGGTAGGAAGGTACCAAAGTAATCCCGGCATGGAACACTGGACAGCAGTCAAGAACATCCTGAAGTACCTGAAAAGGACTAAGGATATGTTTCTCGTTTATGGAGGTGACGAAGAGCTCGTCGTAAAGGGTTACGTCGACGCTAGCTTCGACACAGATCTGGATGACTCTAAGTCACAAACCGGATACGTGTATATTTTGAATGGAGGGGCAGTAAGCTGGTGCAGTTGCAAGCAAAGCGTGGTGGCGGGATCTACATGTGAAGCGGAATACATGGCGGCCTCAGAGGCAGCGCAAGAAGCAATCTGGATGAAGGAGTTCATTACCGACCTAGGGGTGATTCCCAATGCGTCGGGCCCGATGACTCTCTTCTGTGACAACACTGGAGCTATTGCCCTTGCCAAGGAGCCCAGGTTTCACAGGAAGACCAGGCATATCAAGCGTCGCTTCAACTCCATTCGTGAAAGTGTTCAAAATGGAGACATAGATATTTGTAAAGTACATACGGACCTGAATGTAGCAGATCCGTTGACTAAACCTCTCCCTAGAGCAAAACATGATCAACACCAGAACTCTATGGGTGTTCGATTCATCACAATGTAACTAGATTATTGACTCTAGTGCCAGTGGGAGACTGTTGGAAATATGCCCTAGAGGCAATAATAAAATGGTTATTATTACATTTCCTTGTTCATGATAATTGTCTATTGTTCATGCTATAATTGTGTTATCCGAAAATCGTAATACATGTGTGAATACATAGACCACAACATGTCCCTAGTGAGCCTCTAGTTGACTAGCTCATTGATCAACTGATAGTCATGGTTTCCTGACTATGGACATTGGATGTCATTGATAACGGGATCACATCATTAGGAGAATGATGTGATGGACAAGACCCAATCCTAAGCATAGCTCAAAGATCGTGTAGTTCGTTTGCTAGAGCTTTTCCAATGTCAAGTATCTTTTCCTTAGACCATGAGATCGTGTAACTCCCGGATGCCGTAGGAGTGCTTTGGGTGTACCAAACGTCACAACGTAACTGGGTGACTATAAAGGTACACTACAGGTATCTCTGAAAGTGTCTGTTGGGTTGACACGGATCGAGACTGGGATTTGTCACTCCGTGTGACGGAGAGGTATCTCTGGGCCCACTCGGTAATGCATCATCATAATGAGCTCAATGTGACTAAGGAGTTAGCCGCGGGATCATGCATTACGGTACGAGTAAAGAGACTTGCCGGTAACGAGATTGAACAAGGTATTGGGATACCGACGATCGAATCTCGGGCAAGTAACATACCGATTGACAAAGGGAATTGTATACGGGATTGATTGAATCCTCGACATCGTGGTTCATCCGATGAGATCATCGTGGAACATGTGGGAGCCAACATGGGTATCCAGATCCCGATGTTGGTTATTGACCGGAGAGTCGTCTCGGTCATGTCTGCATGTCTCCCGAACCCGTAGGGTCTACACACTTAAGGTTCGGTGACGCTAGGGTTGTAGAGATATTAGTATGCGGAAAACCGAAAGTTGTTCGGAGTCCCGGATGAGATCACGGACGTCACGAGGAGTTCCGGAATGGTCCGGAGGTGAAGAATTATATATAGGAAGTCCAGTTTCGGGGGTTATCGGTATTGTACCGGGACCACCAGAAGGGTCCCGGGGTCCACCGGGTGGGGCCACCTATCCCGGAGGGCCCCGTGGGCTGAAGTGGGAAGGGAACCAGCCCCTAGTGGGCTGGGGCGCCCCCCCTTGGGCCTCCCCATGCGCCTAGGGTTGGAAACCCTGGGGGTGGGGGCGCCCCACTTGCCTTGGGGGGCAAGCCTACCCCTTGGCCGCCGCCCCCCCCCTCAGATGGGATCTCCAGGGGGCCCCCCCCAAGGGCCCCTATAAATAGTGGGGGGGGAGGGCAGCAGTACGACAGCTCCTGGCGCCTCCCTCTCCCCCTGCAACACCTCTCCCTCCCGCTTGCGCTTGGCGAAGCCCTCCCGGATCCCCGCTACTTCCACCACCACGTCGTCGTGCTGCTGGATCTCCATCAACCTCTCCTTCCCCCTTGCTGGATCAAGAAGGAGGAGACGTCGCTGCTCCGTACGTGTGTTGACCGCGGAGGTGCCGTCCGTTCGGCGCTCGGTCATCGGTGATTTGGATCATGACGAGTACGACTCCATCAACCCCGTTCACTTGAACGCTTCCGCTCGCGATCTACAAGGGTATGTAGATGCACTCCTTCCCTCTCGTTGCTAGTAAACTCCATAGATGGATCTTGGTGATGCGTAGAAGATTTTAAAATTCTGCAACGATCTCCAACACTGATCATGTTTTTCTCGTGGAAGAGGCTTAGTCAACGGGTCTGCAACATTCAGATCCGTATGTATCTTGGAAATCTCTATGTCTCCCACCTGGACTTGGTCCCGGATGGAATTGAAGCGTCTCTTGATGTGCTTGGTCTTCTTGTGAAATCTGGATTCCTTTGCCAAGGCAATTGCACCAGTATTGTCACAAAAGATTTTCATTGGACCCGATGCACTAGGTATGACACCTAGATCGGATATGAACTACTTCATCCAGACTCATTCATTTGTTGCTTCTGAAGCAGCTATGTACTCCGCTTCACACGTAGATCCCGCCATGACGCTTTGTTTAGAACTGCACCAACTGACAGCTCCACCGTTCAATGTAAACACGTATCCGGTTTGTGATTTAGAATCGTCCGGATCAGTGTCAAAGCTTGCATCAACGTAACCATTTACGACAAGCTCTTTGTCACCTCCATAAACGAGAAACATATCCTTAGTCCTTTTCAGGTATTTCAGGATGTTCTTGACCGCTGTCCAGTGATCCACTCCTGGATTACTTTGGTACCTCCCTGCTAGGCTAATAGCAAAACACACATCAGGTCTGGTACACAGCATTGCATACATGATAGAGCCTATGGCTGAAGCATAGGGAACATCTTTCATTTTCTCTCTATCTTCTGAAGTGGTCGGACATTGAGTCTGACTCAACTTTACACCTTGTAACACAGGCAAGAACCCTTTCTTTGCTTGATCCATTTTGAACTTCTTCAAAACTTTGTCAAGGTATGTGCTTTGTGAAAGTCCAATTAAGCGTCTTGATCTATCTCTATAGATCTTGATGCCCAATATGTAAGCAGCTTCACCGAGGTCCTTCATTGAAAAACTCTTATTCAAGTATCCTTTTATGCTATCCAGAAATTCTATATCATTTCCAATCAACAATATGTCATCCACATATAAGATTAGAAATGCTACAGAGCTCCCACTCACTTTCTTGTAAATACAGGCTTCTCCAAAAGTCTGTATAAAACCATATGCTTTGATCACACTATCAAAATGTTTATTCCAACTCCGAGAGGCTTGCACCAGTCCATAAATGGATCGCTGGAGCTTGCACACTTTGTTAGCTCCCTTTGGATCGGGTAAACCTTCAGGTTGCATCATATTCAACTCTTCTTCCAGAAATCCATTCAGGAATGCAGTCTTTACATCCATTTGCCAAATTTCATAATCATAAAATGCGGCAATTGCTAACATGATTCAGACGGACTTAAGCATCGCTACGGGTGAGAAGGTCTCATCGTAGTCAATCCCTTGAACTTGTCGAAAACCTTTTGCAACAAGTCGAGCTTTATAGACACTAATATTACCGTCAGCGTCTGTCTTCTTCTTGAAGATCCATTTATTCTCAATTGCTTGCCGATCATCGGGCAACTCAACCAAAGTCCACACTTTGTTCTCATACATGGATCCCATCTCAGATTTCATGGCCTCAAGCCATTTTGCGGAATCTGGGCTCACCATCGCTTCTTCATAGTTCGTAGGTTCGTCATGGTCTAGTAACATGACCTCCAGAATAGGATTACCGTACAACTCTGGTGCGGATCTCACTCTGGTTGACCTACGAGGTTTAGTAGTAACTTGATCTGATGTTTCATGATCGATATCATTAGCTTCCTCACTAATTGGTGTAGGTGTCACAGGAACCGATTTCTGTGATGAACTACTTTCCAATAAGGGAGCAGCTACAGTTACCTCATCAAGTTATACTTACCTCCCACTCACTTCTTTCGAGAGAAACTCCTTCTCTAGAAAGTATCCATTCTTCGCAACGAATGTTTTGCCTTCGGATCTGTGATAGAAGGTGTACCCAACAGTTTCCTTTGGGTATCCTATGAAGACACATTTCTTCGATTTGGGTTCGAGCTTATCAGGTTGAAGCTTTTTCACATAAGCATCTGATGACCCACAAGTATAGAGGATCTATCGTAGTCCTTTCGATAAGTAAGTGTGTCGAACCCAACGAGGAGCAGAAGGAAATGATAAGAGGTTTTCAGCAAGGTATTCTCTGCAAGCACTGAAATTATAGGTAACAGATAGTTTTGTGATAAGATAATTGGTAACGAGCAACAAGTAACAAAAGTAAATAAAGTGCAGCAAGGTGGCCCAATCCTTTTTGTAGCAAAGGACAAGCCTGGACAAACTCTTATATAGAGAAAAGCGCTCCCGAGGACACATGGGAATTATCGTCAAGCTAGTTTTCGTCACGTTCATATGATCGCGCTCGGTACTTTGATAATTTGATATGTGGGTGGACCAGTGCTTGGGTGCTGCCCTTACTTGGACAAGCATCCCACTTATGATTAACCTCTATTGCAAGCATCCATAACTACAACAAAAGTATTAAGGTAAACCTAACCATAGCATGAAGCATATGGATCCAAATCAGCCCCTTACGAAGCAACGCCTAAACTAGGGTTTAAGCTTCTGTCACTCTAGCAACCCATCATCTACTTATTACTTCCCAATGCCTTCCTCTAGGCCCAAATAATGGTGAAGTGTCATGTAGTCGACGTTCACATAACACCACTAGAGGATAGACAACATACATCTCATCAAAATATCGAACGAATACCAAATTCACATGACTACTAATAGCAAGACTTCTCCCATGTGCTCGGGAACAAACGTAACTACTCACAAAGTATATTCATGTTCATAATCAGAGGGGTATTAATATGCATATACGATCTGAACATATGATCTTCCACAAAATAAACCAACTAGCATCAACTACAAAGAGTAATCAACACTACTAGCAACCTACAAGTACCAATCCCAGACTTAGAGACAAGAATTGGATACAAGAGATGAACTAGGGTTTGAGAGGAGATGGTGCTGGTGAAGATGTTGATGGAGATTTCCCTCTCCCGATGAGAGGAGCGTTGGTGATGATGATGGCGATGATTTCCCCCTCCCGGAGGGAAGTGTCCCCAGCAGAACAGCTCTGCCGGAGCCCTAGATTGGTTCCACCAAGGTTCCGCCTCATGGCGGCGAAGTCTCGTCCCGAAAGCTTGCTTCTCATTTTTCTTCGGACGAAAGACTTAGGGCGCGCCCCCACCCTCGTGGCCAGGGTGTGGGCCCCCTGTTGTATTTCTTCCGCTCAGTATTTTTTATTATTTCCAAAAATAACGTTCGTGGAGTTTCAAGACTTTTGGAGTTGTGCAGAATAGGTCTCTAATATTTGCTCCTTTTCCAGCCCAGAATTCCAGCTGCCGGCATTCTCCCTCCTTATGTAAACCTTGTAAAATAAGAGAGAATAGGCATAAGTATTGTGACATAATGTGTAATAACAGCCCATAATGCAATAAATATCGATATAAAAGCATGATGCAAAATGCACGTATCAACTCCCCCAAGCTTAGACCTCGCTTGTCCTCAAGCGGAAGCCGATAACGATAAATATGTCCACATGTTTAGAGGTAGAGGTGTCGATAAAATAAAATACGGACATGAGGGCATCATGATTATTCTCATAACAGCAACTTATATGGATATTGTCATATGATCTCTTATTCTCAAGTAATAATCTATTCACAATGCAAAGTATGAATCAGAAACTTTATTGAGAACCAACAAACTATAATCTCAGTCATTGAAGCAATTGCAATTTATCATAACATCAGAAAGAGTCTATGTCAGAGCTTTCTAGCAAGTCCACATACTCAACTATCATTTAGTCTTTCATAATTGCTAACACTCACGCAATACTTGTGGTTACGGAGTTTTAATCGGACACAGAGAAGGATAGGGGATTATAGTTTCGCCTCCCAACCTTTTACCTCAAGGGTAATGTCAACAATAATAACTCATGCTAACTTACATCCAATTAGATATATATATATATATATCAGGATCCTTCCAACATACTGTGCTTGCCAAAGGATAAAATGTAAAAAGGATAGGTGAAGATCACCATGACTCTTGCATAAGGTAGAAGATAATAAAAGATAGGCCCTTCACAGAGGGAAGCAGAGGTTGCCATGCGCTTTTAGGGTTGGACGCACAAAATCTTAATGTGAAATAACGTCACTTTATATTGCCACTTGTGATATGAACCTTTATTATGTAGTCTGTCGCTTTTATTTCTTCCACATCACAAGATCATATAAAGCTTATTTCCTCCACACCAATCAATCATACATATTTACAGAGAAATTTTTATTGGTTGCACCGATGACAACTTACTTGAAGGATCTTACTCAATCCATAGGTAGGTATGGTGGACTCTCATGGCAAAACTGGTTTAAGGGTTTTTGGAAGCACAAGTAGTATCTCTACTTGGTGCAAAGAATTTGGCTAGCACGAGGGGGAAAGGCTCAACATGTTGGATGATCCATGACAATATACTTTATCTCAGATATAAGAAAACATAACCCATTACGTTGTCTTCCTTGTCCAACATCAACTCTTTAGCATGTCATATTTTAATGAGTGCTCACAATCATAAAAGATGTCCAAGATAGTATATTTATATGTGAAATCTCTCTTTCTTTATTACTTCCTATTAATTGCAACGATGACCAAAACTATGTTTATCAACTCTCAACAATTTTTAATCATCATACTCTTTCTATGTGAAGTCATTACTATCCGTAAGATCAATATGATCTCTTTGTTTCTTTTTATTCTTTCTTCCTTTTTTTTATTCCCTCAAGATCATAGCAAAATAATCAAGCCCTTGACTCAACACTAATCTTTATTATATATAGCTCACGGACTCGATTACATAGAGGGACCATAAAGGAAAACTCAGAACTAGATCATACCAAAATTTTATTCTACTAAATCAAGATACTACTAAAAGGATCGAACTAAGAAAAACGGTAAAGATAGGAGATGTGGTGATGATACGATATCGGGGCATCTCCCCCAAGCTTGGCAGTTGCCAAGGGGAGTGCCCATACCCATGTGATTATGTCTCCTTTGCTGGTGAAGGGATTGTTGATGATGTAGGCTTGTCGTCCATCTTCCAAGGCATAGGCTCACCATTGTTGGAGGAGGGGGACGACATGATGCCTGGCCTTGACAACCCTGACAGAAAACAGCTCGAAACAAGAACAGATGACAATTGCGTGATACAGGAGTCAAAACCTTCGGGAGATTATATAATGAATTTTTACTGACCAAAATACGTATGGTGCAAGAAAACGGAGTCCGGAGAGCGCATGGGGTGCCCACGAGGCAGGGGGGCACGCCCTCCACCCTCGTGGAGGCCTCGTGTCCTTCCCGGACTGCCTCTTATTTTTCTATTTTTATAAATATTCCAAAACGGAGAAAAATTGCCATTAGAACTGTTTTGGAGTCAGTTTACTTACCGTACCACATACCTATTCCTTTTCGGAGTCTGAAACGTTCCGGAAAGTGTCCCTTATGTATTCCTCCGGGGTTACGGTTTCAATAATATTAGTTTCAGCATTTATGGGATTACCTGAGATATAATGTTTAATACTTTGACCGTTCACCACCTTCGGATTCATGCCTTCGAAGTTATTGATTTTTATGGCACTGGAACGATAGACCTCCTCAATAACGTAAGGGCCTTCCCATTTAGAGAGAAGTTTTCCTGCAAAAAAATCTTAAACGAGAGTTGTATAGCAATACATAATCACCTACATTAAACTCACGCTTTTGTATCCTTTTGTCATGCCATCTTTTAACCTTTTGTTTAAACAATTTGGCATTCATATGCTTGGGTTCTCCATTCATCAAGTGAGCTAATGTCAAATAACATCTTCTCACAGGCAAGTTTAAAATCATAATTGAGTTCCTTAATAGCCCAATAAGCCTTATGTTCTAGTTCGAGAGGTAAGTGACATGCTTTTCCATAAAACATTTTATACGGAGACATACCCATAGGATTTTTATATGCAGTTCTATAAGCCCATAATGCATCATCCAGTTTCTTGGACCAATTCTTTCTAGATCTATTAACAGTCTTTTGCAAAATTAATTTGAGCTCTCTATTGCTCAATTCTACTTGACCACTAGACTGTGGGTGATAAGGAGATGCAATTCTATGATTAACATCGTACTTAGCAAGCATTTTACGAAAAGCACCATGAATAAAATGTGAACCACCATCAGTCATTAAATATCTAGGGACTCCAAACCTCGGAAAAATAACTTCTTTAAGCATTTTAATAGAAGTGTTATGATCAGCACTACTAGTTGGAATAGCTTCTACCCACTTAGTAACGTAATCAACAGCAACTAAAATATGTGTGTATCCATTAGAGGCAGGAAAAGGTCCCATATTATCAAAGCCCCAAACATCAAATGGTTCAATAACAAGTGAATAATTCATAGGCATTTCTTGACGTCTACTAATATTACCAATTCTTTGACATTCATCACAAGATAAAACAAACTTACGGGCATCCTTGAAGAGAGTAGGCCAATAAAAACCGGATTACAATACCTTATGTGCAGTTCTGTCTCCAGCGTGGTGTCCTCCATAAGCCTCGGAGTGACACTTGCGTAGGATCTGTTCCTGTTCATGCTCAGGTACACAACGTCTAATAACACCATCTACTCCTTCTTTATAAAGGTGTGGGTCATCCCAAAAGTAATGTCTCAAATCATAGAAAAACTTTTTCTTTTGCTGGTATATGAAACTAGGTGGTATAAATTTAGCAACAATGTAATTAGCATAATCAGCATACCATGGAGCAGTACGAGAAGCGTTTATGACATTTAATTGTTCATCAGGAAAGCTATCATCAATAGGTAGTGGGTCATCAAGGACATTTTCTAACCTAGACAAGTTGTCTGCAACGGGGTTCTCAGCTCCCTTTCTATCAACAATATGTAAATCAAATTCTTGTAGAAGGAGAACCCATCTAATAAGTCTAGGTTTAACATCTTTCTTTTCCATAAGATATTTAATAGCAGCATGATCAGTGTGAATAGTTACTTTAGAGTCAACAATATAAGGTCTGAACTTATCACAAGCAAATACAACTGCTAAGAATTCTTTTTCAGTAGTAGCATAATTTCTCTGAGCATTGTCCAGAGTTTTACTAGCATATTGAATAACATTTAATTTCTTATCAACTCTTTGCCCTAGAACAGCACCTACATCATAATCACTAGCATCACACATAATTTCAAAGGGTAAATTCCAATCAGGTGGCTGAACAATAGGCGCAGAAATCAATGCTTTCTTAAGTATTTCAAATGCTTCTACACAATCATCATCAAAGACAAATGGTATATCTTTTTGTAACAAATTAGTCAGAGGCCGAGAAATTTTTGAGAAGTCCTTAATGAACCTCCTATAAAAACCGGCATGACCAAGGAAACTTCTTATACCTTTGATGTCCTTGGGACATGGCATCTTTTCAATAGCATCAACCTTGGCTTTATCAACTTCAATACATTTTTCAGAAACTTTATGCCCCAAGACAATACCTTCATTAACCATAAAGTGGCACTTTTCCCAGTTCAAGACAAGGTTAGTGTCTTCACATCTCTGCAAAACTCGATCAAGGTTGCTCAAGCAATCATCAAAAGAGGATCCATAGACGGAGAAATCGTCCATGAAAATCTCACAGATCTTTTCACAAAAGTCAGAGAATATAGCCATCATGCATCTTTTGAAAGGTAGCAGGTGCATTACATAAACCAAAAGGCATACGTCTATAAGCAAAAGTACCGAAAGGACAAGTGAAAGTGGTCTTAGATTGATCATCAGCTGACACGGGTATTTGAGAGAAACCAGAATAACCATCTAGAAAGCAAAAATGTGTATGTTTGGATAATCTTTCTAGCATTTGATCGATAAAAGGTAAGGGGTAATGATGTTTTTTAGTAGCCTTATTTAATTTGCGGAAATCAATTACCATCCTATAACCTGTAATAATTCTTTGCGGGATCAATTCATCTTTATCATTAGGAACGACAGTAATACCTCCCTTCTTAGGAACACAATGGACAGGACTTACCCACTGACTATCAACAATGGGATAAATTATACCTACCTCAAGGAGCTTTAGTATTTCCTTTCTTACCACTTCTTTCATCTTAGGATTCAGCCATCGTTGGTGATCACGAACTGGTTTGGCATCTTTCTCCAAATTTATTTTGTGTTGACATAGAGTGGGACTAACGCCCTTAGGATCATCAAGAGTATAACCAATAGCATCACGGTGCTTCTTCAGAGTTTTCAATAATCTCTCTTCTTCATGCTCTGAAAGGTTAGCACTAATAATAACAAGATATATCTTTTTCTCATCAAGATAAGCATATTTAAGAGTATCAGGTAATGGTTTAAGCTCAAACACGGGATCACCCTTGGGTGGAGGAGGATCCCCTAGAATTTCAACAGGCAAATTGTGTTTCATGATGGGTTCCTGTTTAAAGAATACTTCATCTATTTCCCTTCTTTCATTCATAAACATATCATTTTCATGGTCTAGCAAATATTGTTCTAAAGGATCATTAGGAGGTACGGCAATAGAAGCAAGACAAATAATTTCATCCTTACTAGGCAATTCCTCTTCACGGTGTTGTCTACGAAATTTAGAGAAATTAAACTCATGAGACATATCACCCAAACCAATAGTAACAACATCCTTTTCGTAGTCTATCCTAGCATTAACAGTGTTCAAGAAGGGTCTACCAAATATAATGGGACAAAAACTATCTTGTGGGGAACCAAGAACAAGAAAATCAGCAGGATATTTAGTTTTCCCACACAAGACTTCAAAATCTCTAACAATTCCCATGGGTGAAATAGTATCTCTATTGGCAAGTTAAATTGTGACATCAATATCTTCTAACTCAGTAGGTGCAATATCATGCATAATTTCTTTGTATAAGTCAATAGGTATTGCACTAGCACTAGCACCCATGTCACATAAGCCATGATAACAATGATCTCCTATTTTAACAGAAATAACAGGCATGCCTACCACAGGTCTATGTTTATCTTTAGCACAAGGTTTAGCAATTCTAGCAGTCTCTGCACGGAAATAAATAACATGCCCATCAATATTATCAGACAAGAGATCTTTAACAATAGCAATATTAGGTTCAACTTTAACTTGCTCAGGAGGTGTATAATTTCTAATATTGCTTTTACGAACCACAGTTGAAGCTTTAGCATGATCCTTTATTCTAACAGGGAAAGGTGATTTCTCAACATAAGTAGTAGGAACAATAGGATCATTATAAGTGATAGTCTTTTCTTCAACTTTAATAGGTGCAGCTACTTTTACTTCTATGGGAGGATGATATTTAAACCACTTCTCCTTAGGGAGATCAACATGAGTAGTAAAGGATTCACAGAAAGAAGCTACTATCTCAGAGTCAAGTCCATATTTAGTGCTAAATTTACGAAAAACATTGGTATCCATAAAAGATTTAACACAATCAAACTTAGGTGTCATACCCGACTCCTTACCTTCGTCGAGATCCCAATCTTCAGAGTTGCGTTTAATTCTTTCCAATAAATCCCATTTGAATTCAATAGTCTTCATCATAAAAGAGCCAGCACAAGAAGTATCGAGCATGGTGCGATTGTTATCAGAAAGCCGAGCATAAAAATTTTGAATAATTATTTCTCTTGGGAGCTCATGATTGGGGCATGAATATAACATTGATTTAAGCCTCCCCCAAGCTTGAGCGATGCTTTCTCCTTCGCGAGGCCAAAAATTATATATATAATTGCGATCATGATGAACAAGATGCATAGGATAAAACTTCTGATGAAATTCCAATTTCAATTGTTTGTAGTTCCATGATCCCATATCATCACATAGCCTATACCATGTCAATGCATCTCCCTTCAAAAATAAAGGGAAGACCTTCTTCTCAATAACATCATCGGGTATACCTGCAAGCTTAAATAATCCACAAACTTCATCCACATATATTAGGTGCTCATCAGGATGCATTGTTCCGTCTCCTGCAAAAGGGTTAGCTAGCAGTTTTTCTAACATACCCGAAGGAATTTCAAAGTAGACATTTTCATCTTCAGTAGGTTCAGTAGGTTGAGGAGCAACTCTTTGCTCTACTGGTCGGGGTGAAGATACCCCGAACAAGCCCCTCAGAGGATTACTTTCCATAGTAACAAGTGACAGTAAATTTCAGCACACTATATAAATTTTTCCTTACCAAAGGCGCTTCACTCCCCGGCAACGGCGCCAGAAAAGAGTCTTGATGACCCACAAGTATAGGGGATCTATCGTAGTCCTTTCGATAAGTAATAGTATCGAACCCAACGAGGAGCAGAAGCAAATGATAAGCGGTTTTCAGCAAGGTATTCTCTGCAAGCACTGAAATTATAGGTAACAGATAGTTTTGTGATAAGATAATTGGTAACGAGCAACAAGTAACAAAAGTAAATAAAGTGCAGCAAGGTGGCCCAATCCTTTTTGTAGCAAAGGACAAGCCTGGACAAACTCTTATATAGAGAAAAGCGCTCCCGAGGACACATGGGAATTATCGTCAAGCTAGTTTTCATCACGTTCATATGATTCGCGTTCGGTACTTTGATAATTTGATATGTGGGTGGACCGGTGCTTGGGTGCTGCCCTTACTTGGACAAGCATCCCACTTATGATTAACCTCTATTGCAAGCATCCGCAACTACAACAAAAGTATTAAGGTAAACCTAACCATAGCATGAAACATATGGATCCAAATCAGCCCCTTACGAAGCAACGCATAAACTAGGGTTTAAGCTTCTGTCACTCTAGCAACCCATCATCTACTTATTACTTCCCAATGCCTTCCTCTAGGCCCAAATAATGGTGAAGTGTCATGTAGTCGACGTTCACATAACACCACTAGAGGATAGACAACATACATCTCATGAAAATATCGAACGAATACCAAATTCACATGACTACTAATAGCAAGACTTCTCCCATGTCCTCAGGAACAAACGTAACTACTCACAAAGCATATTCATGTTCATAATCAGAGGGGTATTAATATGCATATAGGATCTGAACATATGATCTTCCACCAAATAAACCAACTAGCATCAGCTACAAAGAGTAATCAACACTACTAGCAACCTACAAGTACCAATCCCAGACTTAGAGACAAGAATTGGATACAAGAGATGAACTAGGGTTTGAGACGAGATGGTGCTGGTGAAGATGTTGATGGAGATTGCCCTCTCCCGATGAGAGGAGCGTTGGTGATGACGATGGCGATGATTTCCCCCTCCCGGAGGGAAGTGTCCCAGCAGAACAGCTCTGCCGGAGCCCTAGATTGGTTCCACCGAGGTTCCGCCTCGTGGCGGCGGAGTCTCGTCCCGAAAGCTTGCTTCTCATTTTTCTTCGGACGAAAGACTTCATATAGCAGAAGATGGGCACCGGAGGGCCAACAGGGGGCCCACGAGGCAGGGGGCGCGCCCAGGGGGTAGGGCGCGCCCCCACCCTCGTGGCCAGGGTGTGGGCCCCCTGTTGTATTTCTTCCCCTCAGTATTTTTTATTATTTCCAAAAATAACTTTCGTGGAGTTTCAGGACTTTTGGAGTTGTGCAGAATAGGTCTCTAATATTTGCTCCTTTTCCAGCCCAGAATTCCAACTGCCGGCATTCTCCCTCCTTATGTAAACCTTGTAAAATAAGAGAGAATAGGCATAAGTATTGTGACATAATGTGTAATAACAGCCCATAATGCAATAAATATCGATATAAAAGCATGATGCAAAATGGACGTATCAGCATTGAAGCCCCAAACTTTAAGGAACGACAACTTTGGTTTCTTGCCAAACCACAGTTCATAAGGCGTCGTCTCAACGGATTTCGATGGTGTCCTATTTAACGTGAATTCAGCCGTCTCTAAAGCATAACCCCAAAACGATAGCGGTAAATCAGTAAGAGACATCATAGATCGCACCATATCTAGTAAAGTACGATTACGATGTTCGGACACACCATTACGCTGTGGTGTTCCGGGTGGCGTGAGTTGCGAAACTATTCCGCATTGTTTCAAATGTAGACCAAACTCGTAACTCAAATATTCTCCTCCACGATCAGATCGTAGAAACTTTATTTTCTTGTACGATGATTTTCAACTTCACTATGAAATTCTTTGAACTTTTCAAATGTTTCAGACTTATGTTTCATTAAGTAGATATACCCATATCTGCTTAAATCATCTGTGAAGGTGAGAAAATATCGATACCTGCCGCGAGCCTCAATGTTCATTGGACCACATACATCAGTATGTATGATCTCCAACAAATCAGTTGCTCGCTCCATAGTTCCGGAGAACGGCGTTTTAGTCATCTTGCCCATGAGGCACGGTTCGCAAGTACCAAGTGATTCACAATCAAGTGATTCCAAAAGTCCATCAGTATGGAGTTTCTTCATGCACTTTACACCAATATGACCCAAACGGCAGTGCCACAAATAAGTTACACTATCATTATCAACTCTACATCTTTTGGTTTCAACATTGTAAATATGTGTATCACTACTTTTGAGATTCAACAAAAATAGACCACTCTTCAAGGGTGCATGACCATAAAAGATATTACTCATATAAATAGAACAACCATTATTCTCAGATTTAAATGAATAACCGTCTCGCATCAAACAAGATCCAGATATAATGTTCATGCTCAACGCTGGCACCAAATAACAATTATTCAGGTCTAAACTAATCCCGAAGGTAGATGTAGAGGTAGCGTGCCGACGGCGATCACATCGACATTGGAACCATTTCCCACGCGCATCGTCACCTCGTCCTTAGCCAGTCTTTTCTTAATCCGTAGTCCCTGTTTCGAGTTGCAAATATTAGCAACAGAACCAGTATCAAATACCCAGGTGCTACTGCGAGCTCTAGTAAGGTACACATCAATAACATGTATATCACATATACCTTTGTTCACCTTGCCATCCTTCTTATTCGCCAAATACTTGGGGCAGTTCCGCTTGCAGTGACTAGTCTGCTTGCAGTAGAAGCACTCAGTCGCAGGCTTAGGTCCAGACTTGGGTTTCTTCTCTTGAGCAGCAACTTGTTTGTTGTTCTTCTTGAAGTTCCCCTTCTTCTTCCCTTTGCCCTTTTTCTTGAAACTGGTGGTCTTGTTGATCATCAACACTTGATGCTCCTTTTTGATTTCTACCTCCGCAGCCTTTAGCATTGCGAAGAGCTCGGGAATTGTCTTATCCATCCCTTGCATATTATAGTTCATCACGAAGCTCTTGTAGCTTGGTGGCAGTGATTGAAGAATTCTGTCAATGACACTATCATCCGGAAGATTAACTCCCAGTTGAATCAAGTGATTGTTATACCCAGACATTTTGAGTATATGTTCACTGACAGAACTATTCTCCTCCATCTTGCTGCTGTAGAACTTATTGGAGACTTTATATCTCTCAATCCGGGCATTTGCTTGAAATATTAACTTCAACTCCTGGAACATCTCATGTGCTCCATGACGTTCAAAACGTCGTTGAAGTCCCGGTTCTAAGCCGTAAAGCATGGCACACGGAACTATTGAGTAGTCATCAGCTTTGCTCTGCCAGACGTTCGTAACGTCGTCAGTTGCATCTGCAGCAGGCCTGGCACACAGCGGTGCTTCCAGGACGTAATTCTTTTGTGCAGCAATGAGGATAATCCTCAAGTTACGGACCCAGTCCGTGTAATTGCTACCATCATCTTTCAACTTTGCTTTCTCAAGGAACGCATTAAAATTCAACGGAACAACAGCACGGGCCATCTATCTACAATCAACATAGACAAGCAAAATACTATCAGGTACTAAGTTCATGTAAATTTAAGTTCAATTAATCATATTACTTAAGAACTCCCACTTAGATAGACATCCCTCTAATCATCTAAGTGATCCCGTGATCCAAATCAACTAAACCATATCCGATCATCACGTGAGATGGAGTAGTTTTCAATGGTGAACATCACTATGTTGATCATATCTACTATATGATTCACGCTCGACCTTTCGGTCTCAGTGTTCCGAGGCCATATATATCTGCATATGCTAGGCTCGTCAAGTTTAACCCGAGTATTCTGCGTGTGCAAAACTGGCTTGCACCCGTTGTAGATGAACGTAGAGCTTATCACACCCGATCATCACGTGGTGTCTCGGCACGACGAACTTTGGCAATGGTGCATACTCAGGGAGAACACTTTTATCTTGAAATTTAGTGAGAGATCATCTTATAATGCAACCGTCAATCAAAGCAAAATAAGATGCATAAAGGATAAACATCACATGCAATCAATATAAGTGATATGATATGGACATCATCATCTTGTGCTTGTGATCTCCATCTCTGAAGCACCTTCATGATCACCATCGTCACCGGTGCGACACCTTGATCTCCATCGTAGCATCGTTGTCGTCTCGCCAACTATTGCTTCTATGACTATCGCTACCGCTTAGTGATAAAGTAAAGCATTCCAGGGCGATTGCATTGCATACAATAAAGCGACAACCATATGGCTCCTGCCAGTTGCCGATAACTCGGTTACAAAACATGATCATCTCATACAATAAAATATAGCATCATGCCTTGACCATATCACATCACAACATGCCCTGCAAAAACAAGTTAGACGTCCTCTACTTTGTTGTTGCAAGTTTTACGTGGCTGCTACGGGCTGAGCAAGAACCGTTCTTACCTACGCATCAAAACCACAACGATAGTTCGTCAAGTTAGTGCCGTTTTAACCTTCTCAAGGACCAGGCGTAGCCACACTCGGTTCAACTAAAGTTGGAGAAACCGACACCCGCCAGCCACCTATGTGCAAAGCACGTCTAGAACCAGTCTCGCGTAAGCGTACGCGTAATGTCGGTCCGGGCCGCTTCATCCAACAATACCTCCGAACCAAAGTATGACATGCTGGTAAGCAGTATGACTTGTATCGCCCACAACTCACTTGTGTTCTACTCGTGCATATAACATCTACGCATAAAACCAGGCTCGGATGCCACTGTTGGGGAACGTAGTAATTTCAAAAAATTTCCTACGCACACGCAAGATCATGGTGATGCATAGCAACGAGAGGGGAGAGTGTTGTCCACGTACCCTCGTAGACCGAAAGCGGAAACGTTAGCACAACGCGGTTGATGTAGTCGTACATCTTCACGATCCGACCGATCCGAGTACCGAACATACGGCACCTCCGAGTTCAGCACACGTTCAGCTCGATGACGTCCCTTGAACTCCGATCCAGCCGAGCTTTGAGGGAGAGTTCCGTCAGCACGACGGCGTGGTGACGGTGATGATGATGCTACCGACGCAGGGCTTCGCCTAAGCACCGCTACGATATGATCGAGGTGGAATATGGTGGAGGGGGGCACCGCACACGGCTAAGAGATCAAGAGATCAATTCTTGTGTCTAGAGGTGCCCCCCTGCCCCCGTATATAAAGGACCAGGGGGAGGGGGCGGCCGGCCAGGAGGAGGGCGCGCCAGGAGTAGGACTCCTCTCTTTTCCTAGTTGGAGTAGGAGGGGGAAAGGAAGGGAAGGAGAGAGGGGGAAGGAAAGGGGGCGCCGCCGCCCCCCCTCCTTCTTGTACAATTCGGACTAGAGGGGGAGGGGGCGCGCGGCCAGCCCTAGCCGCCCCTCCTCTTCTCCACTAAGGCCCATCTTGGCCCATTAAACTTGCCGGGGGGTTCCGGTAACCCCCCGGTACTCCGGTATGTGTCTGAAACTCCCCGAAACCATTCCGGTGTCCGAACATAATCGTCCAATATATCGATCTTTATGTCTCGACCATTTCGAGACTCCTCGTCATGTCCGTGATCATATCCAGGACTCCGAACTACCTTCGGTACATCAAAACACAAAATGTGCGGACCCTACGGGTTCGAGAACTATGTAGACATGACCGAGACACGTCTCCGGTCAATAACCAATAGCGGAACCTGGATGCTCATATTGGCTCCTACATATTCTACGAAGATCTTTATCGGTCAAACCGCATAACAACATACGTTGTTCCCTTTGTCATCGGTATGTTACTTGCCCGAGATACAATCGTCGGCATCTCAATACCTAGTTTAATCTCGTAACCGGCAAGTCCCTTTACTCGTTCCATAATACATCATCTCGCAACTAACTCATTAGTCACAATGCTTGCAAGGCTTATAGTGATGTGCATTACCGAGAGGGCCCAGAGATACCTCTCCGACAATCGGAATGACAAATCCTAATCTCGAAATACGTCAACCCACCAAGTACCTTCGGAGACACCTGTAGAGTACCTTTATAATCACCCAGTTACGTTGTGACGTTTGGTAGCACACAAAGTGTTCCTCCGGTAAACGGGAGTTGCATAATCTCATAGTCATAGGAACATGTATAAGTCATGAAGAAAGCAATAGCAACATACTAAACGATCAAGTGCTAAGCTAACGGAATGGGTCAAGTCAATCACATCATTCTCCTAATGACGTGGTCCCGTTAATCAAATGACAACTCATGTCCATGGCTAGGGAACTTAACCATCTTCGATTAACGGGCTAATCAAGTAGAGGGCATATTAGTGACACTATGTTTGTCTATTTATTCACACATGTATTATGTTTTCGGTTAATACAATTCTAGCATGAATAATAAACATTTATCATGATATGAGAAAATAAATAATAACTTTATTATTGCCTTTAGAGTATATTTCCTTCAGTTGGTGCAAAGCGCACACGATGGCAATGTGAGGCTGAGCACGGCGGCGTGTTGCCAACGTTGGACGCAGGTGATGCCGAACCAGGGCCTGTGTGGGCATTTCCATGTCAAACTTTTATGTCTTCCTCCTCCTGTCCTCCCTGCTCACATCAGCGCCACTGCCGTGATCTGCCTCAACAACAACAAATAAATAGAATAGCAGATTGAGGTATATACATACGGCATACCTGATCTGATGTCGGTGGTGGAGTTGCGCCGTTGGTTTGTGCTTGTGGTGGTGCGCCGCCTTCTTGGAGATGCCACCGTGGGCCTGCTCCGGTTGAGCCCCCGCGCCCTCGCCGCCATGCTTGCTCGACGCGGCAGGGATGGAGGCGCTGGCGAGTGGCAACGACCATGGAGGACCACCGGCGCTTCCACGTGAACTTCAAGCCTCCGTCCGTGTCGACGACCTCCTGCGACCCGCTTTCCAAACAAAGCGAACAACGGGAATTACTCGTTGGTGGATGTCTCCGCCGGCCGTTGCGTTGCCGACGACGGCTGCTTCAGCACCGGAGGACTCCATCACAACCCATGTTTTGATCACGAGGGCGTCACTGCTGTGCTCTCCAGGTTGGTGACGACGCAGTCGTACAATACAGGCACGACTCACTGTTGAAGCTAGTGAGTACGTAGGTGAAGCCGGCGACCTGGTAGGTTGGCACGGTGACAGGTGAGGAAGACGGCAGGAAGCCGGCATGCGCGGACGCAATGTCCACGACGGTCAGCCGGTGGCCATAATGGCGGCGGGGACCATCATGTATCAGGCCAAACCATCCACACGAAAACATAAAAGACTCATAACTCCACACTGATACTGATAAATCTACCATAGGTATAGTATATACTAGCATATATGCCTATGCGTTGCAACGGATGAATATTTTTATTAGTTGTAGATCGGAAATTTTTTTGAAGCAACCATATATTTCATTAGACAATCTGTTCATAAAGATTACACATATGATTATCATACGAGACAAACATGCTTGTCAAGCAACTTTGCATAAAGAATTTCACCAGAAGTAAAGTTAATATTCCATCCTTGGAAAAACATGTGCCTCGCCGAAACGTAGTCCACAAAACCTCCTCCGTCGTCACATTAAGAGCAATATCAAGCATAGCTAAAATATTAAGAGCAATACCAACGCTCTCCTGTTTGTCATTTGTGCCATTCGTCTGCCTCATCTTTTCCTTCTCTAGTTGTCATAAACAAAATAAATATCTCTCGGGAAAAAAATAAACTACATTTAAAAATCTAACAGATGGGCAAGGCCTATATTTCCAGGTGCATACTTTTTTCTAACACACAATGAAAATCCACAGTGGGAACAACTCTATTACCATTAGTGGTCATAAGCTAGTTTGCATCCATAATATCCTCCAAAAATAAAAAGGCATAAGCAACGAAACACACAAAAGAACACTCCCTTACTTCTTTGTGAATTATGATTAGCAACTTGACTCCATTTGACAATAAAAATTAACTTTGTTTCTTTCTGACCATTAAAACTGAATAGGGCCACAATTTCCTATGGAAAGAAGAAACTTGGCATCCAAAAAATAGCACTTTGTACAATGTTTTAGTAATATAGCTCAATGCAAGCCATGGTTCAGATTACTGCTCAAAATTCAAATAGTATTGAAGTTTAATTTACACTGCATCACAGCAGCTTCCAATTCAAAGTGAGTCGAGTGACAATTATTTGTTGTTAAAAATACTCTGAATCCTCAGCTCTAAAATACATCGCACTGCATAATCATGGCTACGTGTAGGCCTACATTTACCTTGTCTTTCTCTGCGGCGGCTACAGCCATCCTGTCCTCCTTCTGCTGCTTCTTCTCTTGTCCTTGTACAATTTCTTCTCTTCTACTTCCTTCTGGACTGGTCCTTGCCTGGCATCGGAGGACAGAGAAAGCAGGTAGGTGTAGAAGAAGTTTCTTCCATCACAAATACATGAACCACATACCCTGGTTGACTGAGAAGATATGACATCGAGGTACAGAAGAAGCAATTTCTTGCCATCACAAAGCAATCAACAGTGGTACAACACTACCCCTCTCTGTATGAAATCAGAGAGCAATAAATCTCTCTCAGTATAAAATGGAAGGAGGTATATCTCTCTCTGTATAATGTCACAATGTAATCACCTCTCTCCCTCTCTATAAAATCGAAGCATCATTTGAGTACTTATGAGTTACGGTAGCAACAACAAAAATAGCAGCAACATCTGTGCATGTATCAAACAGCTTGCCATGTCTATGAGCTAGCAGCAACAATAGCAAAATTCAGCTAGCAGCCACCATCCATCCCATCCCAACACCATCATAACACTCATCTCACTATGCTCGCCCTCACACCTGAATCTGATCTGCCTACACAACAAATCCAAGAGCTCACTTGATTAGGACGGCAATGGTGGAACCGAGCAGATCGGCCGGTGCGAACAGCTCCACCACCACCACTGCCGTGAGGAAGAAGAAGCTGACGACAACATCACCAGCCACCCCCAAGCAGGACAAGGAGAAGCCGGCAGATCAAGGCGGCGAGAATCAGCAGAGCAGCCATGTCGCCGCAGGGGCCGCTGCTGCAGCTGTGGAGAGCCCTTCCTACAGGCTGGCTCCAAGGAGCCTCTTCTCCTGCCGGAACAGCCACGCGGCGCAGCACCAGCACAACCAGCGCGCCGCCCCGCCGCAGCCGGCGCCGGCGCTGGCAGATGACACGGCCAGGAGGTGAAGTCCAAGAAGCAGAAGCAAGTCGGCTGCTCCGCCTCCATCTACAAGCTCCGTGACGCCAGCCCATGGTTAGTCACGCTGCACCGCCCGCCTGCCGAGGAGGAGCTGCCCTCCGGCTCCGCAACTGGAGCTGGCGAGCCGTGGGCGTCCGTGAGCGGTGCCGGCGAGCGGCGGGTGAAGAAGCTCCTGCAGCAGCCGCAGCAGGGGCACAGCGAGGTGGCGGGCGCCATGGTGGTGGGCTCGTCGTCGAGGCACCACACTGGGGTCGTCCACTGCGTCCTCGTCCTCATCGACGGCGGGCGGCGGCGGGTCGTCGTTCCGGCTTGCGGCGGTTGTCGGGGTGTGAGGATGGGCACCACAAAGTGGAGGGACGGGGGCACGGCGGTTGAGGGATGGGGGCGCACCGGCGAGCAGAGGGACGGTGGCGCGGCCGCGGAGGAAGGGATTTTTCTTTTATTGCCTGCGAACCAAACAGATCAGGCGGAGGCCCAGCCAGTTTTCCGGCGCACCGGGGGAGCAGGCTAGGTGGGCGCTGTGAACGTGGCCCAAGCGGGAGTCTGGAAGCGTTTCTTCAGCCGAACGTTTTTGTTTCTTCAGCCGAACGTTTTCTATAATTTTAGTACCACCTCGAATATGTTTTAAATTTAAACTGAAAGCGTAAAATCACGGAAAGAAGCGTATTGTGATAGTGAACCCACAGAGTCAATCCGTGCTTTATTATTAAAAAAAAATAGCACAAATGCCCGTGCGTTGCAACGGGAGACAAAAAACCCACTGTACTAATGCAATGGCCCACATCATGAGACATGATGATATCTACAAACTCCTTGAAATCCTCCACATTGTCACATGAGAAACAACATCATATGAGGAGCGTTTTACAAAGATCACACATCTTTACTATGATATAACAAAGAAAAGTGTGGAGTTTGAGTCGCACACAGTAGGACTCTTGAGTCTGATTCCTTGTACTTTGGTGACGGGTGCTAGTGAGTTGATCAGAAAAATAAGAGTGAAGATGTTTTCTGTTCTCAGAAAAGTATAGCACATGACCAACAAAAAATGAACACCTTTTTATTGTGATTTAGACTTTTTTTTTGCATGTGTTATACGTAATATTTTTCTCTTGAGTTAAAAAATTTCGGTACGTCAAATATTAGTATTACAACGTCATATCTTAGTTCTTGACGTCAACAGTTCTGATATAAAGAAGTGGTTCAACTGTGGCATATGCACCTAAACAAAACACCTACCAATTCAGTTACAAACGAAGCGGTTCAAGAAATTTAGACACAAAAGAAGAAATTCATCAGCCTCGACCATGTAGGTAAATTATGATATTTTTGCACCAGACCGTCTGATCTGGTAGACCGGTCGCACATGTGATGATGATCCAATTGCATGGTCCTATCATGTCCGCCGTGGGTGATGTTGTGTAAGCCGTGCGTTTGCACATCACATTAATTTTTTGAATAACTCCCCCCGCAAAAATATTTTTTTGAATAACTCAAAATCATGATTGGCCACGATCTAAGTTTTTCTCCGGTGCAAAGACATCTAATTTTGTATATGCTCATTTTTTTTTGTATGTGCTCAAGTCTCAACTTGCATGTTCCATAAAAAAATTGCACGCATGTTTTTTATATATTTCTGACTCATAATGGAGTGTGGCGTACATGATTTTTGTTCCAAATATGGTTTCTCCCTATACGAGCTCCCCAGCCCGACATCGACCTTTTCTTTCCGAGATGGTTTCCTCATTCCTTGTTTGGTTTTTAATCACATCTGAAATCCCTCGCTCTTTCCTTATATTCTCTCAATGCCTCTTTCCTTCCTTATTCTCATTCCTTGTTTGGGTTTTAATCACATATGAAATCTCTCGTTCTTTCCTTATTATCTCAATCCCTCTTTCTTTCCTTATATTCTCTCAATACTTCTTTCCTTTCTTATTATGAGACGTCTGATTTCGTCCGTAATGATTCCTGAGATGGCTCCTCGATATCCAAAAGAAAATCAAGACGTATATAAATTAGGAAAATTAGATCTAAGGGAGCGAGGTGGGACTATTTAATAGGTTAATCAACATTGTATTCTCATATGTTGCCATCCAGCTTAGTCCAGATTTTTTTTTTGCATCGGCCGCCTGGGATTATTTGACAGGTTTGAAACCTTTTGTTCAAACATGAAAACATCCTAGCTCAACTGGCGACGGCTTGGCATGTTAGGTCTGGAGGTTTTGAGTTCGATCGCACCGAAGAACAGTTTTTTTCTGCCTTCTTTTATACAGAAGTTGGGCCGGCTGACTTGGGCCAGATAGACGTTTGACAAAAATTTTGATGGGCTGTCTGAGTTAGACATAGCCACAGCGACGACGGACGACATCGTTGACGGCGGATGAAATTATCGTAATGACGGGCGAAACTACAGACGGTTCCCCGAATTAGTACCGCCTCACGTATATGTTTTAAATTCAAACTGAAAAGCGTAAATTCACGGGAAGACACGTATTGTGACAGTGAACCCGACAAAGTCAATCCATACTTTATTATGTTGTTTAGAGTTATTATAGAGTTTTTAATAAAATAAGTAAATTTGATTTAGCAAGATGAAAGCCAATTCTACACTGTAATTTTGTAAGTCCAAAATATTTAGATGGCTCCATCAAATGTATAGCTCCGGCAGAGCTATTATCCTTTTGAGACATCTCTGCACACACTCAAATGCTGGCTTTGCTTGTAAAATAAATTCTTGCTGGCATAAAAAGATACAGTGGTAAGGGAACTTACCGAGTAGACATTGCAGTTCCATAGCCCAAGATCAATTGCCAATCATGAACCTTCATGGTCCTGTACAATAACCTCTGTACCTCTCCATAGCACACTATAGCATCACATGAAGCCAGCTAGCGGCAAACAGACCAATTTTTACCTGCCAAATTTAGGTCCCGGATAAATCCTCTGCTCGCTCGTCGTCCGTCCCTGCACGTCCTCCACATCAGATTAGCAGCAACTGCATCAAAGTAGCAGCAGTAGCAGCAGCATCAATCAACAAACAACAGGAAAGGAGCAGTATTATATGCAGCTAACAGCAGCGCAGCAGCCATCCCTCTCCCCTGCCCTCTCCGCACCAGCAGCGCACCAGACCGTCCTCGTCCTCATCGATCTCCCCCACTCCCGCAAATGTCCGCACCCCATCTTTCACCCGAGCAACCAGCAGCACAACGCCCTGCTATACCTCCCCTCGTTTCTCCCCTAAAAACCTAAACATGATTAGTTAGATAAAGGGAGACCAAGAAGGAACGAGGAACGAACTTGGGGCAGCCGGAGACGTGACGGCGAAGCCCTACCCGAAACCCTAGCCATGGGGGATGGGCTTGCGAGCGGGCGGTAGAGGACGGGAGCGGAGACTCTGGCCGGAGGGCAGGGAGGCGTGGACCGTGGGGAGCTAGGGGGCGTGCTGCACGGCGCCGGAGGTCGCCGGAGAAGCGGCCGACGTGGGTGGCGGCGGCGGCGGCGGCGGGTTCGTGGGCGAGAGGGAGAGGAGGCGAGAGCCCGTGCTCCGTGTGTGGACACATGTATTTTTTTTTTCTGTCTCTCCTATCGGCTTGCCTGGCTGCTGGATTCGATTCGGTGGGCTGAGGCCCATGTAGGTGACGTGTGGGCTGAGAGGGAGGCGTGACCGAGTGAATCTGCCGCTATGTACGACGGGAAAACGTGACTTAGGAGCCGATGAAACCGAAAATTACCTTACCTAAGCAAAAAATTAGTACCACCTTGAATATGGGTTTTTTCGAAACTGAAAGCGTAAATTCACCGGAAGAAGCGTATTGTGACGGTGAACCCGACAAAGTCGATCCGTGCTTTATTATTATTATTATTATTATTATTATTATTATTATTATTATATATATATATATATATATATTAATTAGGGAGAGACTAGCAAAAGTGCCCGTGCGTTGCAACGGGAGAAAGAAATTATCACCCCTAGTGCTTCCCTCCTTGTTGCCACTTCTTTTCTTTATTATCATGTCAGTCACGATGTTCACTACACAGCGAACGTTCCACCTGAGCTTGGAACCAATACAAAATTTCATCGCCTGCATGGAAAGACCAGCGAACGGTCGCGTTTGAGATCCCGGCCACATCTGCATAATCTAATGCTTGCGCCTTGTGTTTGTGTTATCCGGATTTACATGGTAATAGTTAAGTACCAGTCCGCGAAGGACACAAACAACCACCAAATTTAACTTTAGTTTAAAACGATCAACACCTTTTTTTTGCGGGCTAACACGATCAACACAAAAAACTGTGCAGGTTGCAAGTTAGAGGTCAACGATTTTTGCCTCATATCCTAGACGGGATGGCGGGTTTGATTTGTTGGGCCGGGTTGCACGGATAGGTTGGCAGGGCACTATATTTTCTATTGGTGGAATGCTACACGGACCAACGGGGCAGAGGCCAAGTGGCCCAGGACAGATGATCGGTAGAATAGCCTAGCTCAATATGAAAAATGCCATGGACATACGAAATGGGAGGACCAATAAGATTATACCTCCATTTATATAAATATAAAAAATAGTACAGATGCCCGTGGGTTACAACAGTTGAAACAATTGACATAAATTTAGCGGGGATTGTATGCGCAAATATAACGTTCAATGTGTTATAAATTTGCCGCAAATTTAGTAAGGATTATAAGTGTAAGGAAAACATGTCACACTCTGTTGCAACGAAAGAAAAAATGGCATGAATTTAGTGAGTATCAAGCACGAAAAAGACGCCACATCGTTTTATTCATAAGATATGAATGGGGCACTACACGCCTACCATTGATATCCGCACCTCCTTCAAAAAAAAATCTGTAATTGCCATTTATTTACTTCCTTTCTCTTTTCTTCTTTATTTATCATGCAATTAGTGTCTATTTTATTTATCTTTGTTTCCTTATATCATGCATGTGAGGAATCCAAATTGCCGGCCTATTAATTACTCATGCGATTAATATGGCGCTCACAATAATTACACTCTATTTCCTTTCTCCTTCCTTTTTTATTTCTCATGCAAAAATATCTATTTCCTTTCTTGCCGACTCTACATAATTACCGTCTATTTCCTTCCTCTCTCTCTTTTCTTTCTTCTTCCTTCTTTATTTCTCATGTAATTAGCAACTAATGTCTATTTCCTTTCTTGCTGGCATAATTATGCATAATAGCTATTGCTCTCCCCTTCATTTGTTTCGTTAAGGACAATTCTTATTCATGCCATATTCTTTGCTTAATTTCCGAAGCAGTAGCCTGCTTCCCAATGTCTGTACCGTCGGCCGCAGCAGTCAGCCGGCCTAGCACGCCCGGGCCCATTGTTTCGGCCCGAGTACGCGTGGTCTTCTATTCTTGAAAGGCCATGATGCCACCAGACGCCAACGTTAGCACACTCACGAGTCTAGCCTGTTCGGTATGATGCGTTCGCACACACCCAGCAGACCAAGGATCGAATCCCCGCGTTGGCCAATTGTTTTATTAGTTTTTTTATATTCAAACACACGCACACACAGGATCCGGGTGGGCAACAAAAGAACTGTTAACTACACATACGAAAAGGCTTATAAATAGTACCACCTCGGATAGCGAAAATAATATAGGTGTGCAAAACTGAAAGCGTATATTCATAGGAAGAAAGCGTATTGTGACGGTGAACCCGACAAAGTCAATCCGTGCTTTATTATTAGGGAGAGATAGCACAAATGCCCGTGCTTTGCAACGGGAGAGATACTTGACGTGTCCATAGAATAAGCACAACGCAACAATAACTAAACAGTGTCATCTGGTGGCTACACGGAGGCGCATGGCGAAAGCTAGCAAAAATCATATGAGTCATGCATAAAAAACCACGCTACACATACAATACTTTTGGTATGAATTTTGTATGACGGTTCTGATATTAAAGGATTCAAATCTTCCATATAAGGTACTATTTTGGAAAGTTGGAGTACTCTTTGGTGTTTGCACTACGTTGTGAAAAAAAATTCGAAATTCGCACCGAGCAGCAATTTTTTTCCGGATGGTGCACCGAGTCTGAAAAAATCTAGCTAAAAGGGTTGGGTTAAATAATGTGTTTTAGCCCCTCTCTCACTTCACTGGACATTAATTCATTTGTGTCGGGTAAATACCATGACAGATGAAAAAAAAGAGAAACTCGGCTCCATTTATTATTAGAAAAAGCAAACATATCTATGCATTACAATGAAAAAAATAATATGTTGAGTAACCTGAAAAATAATTTATCATTCAAACAATTTCGCAAGAAGCAATGAAAATCCTCGACAACTATCAACATAAATATAAGGATACTCCACTACCGAACATCGGCTGGCTGTTCCAGTTTCTGGACAAGCAGATAGTGTAACATGCGCTGCACTACATATTTCTGTTAGAAGTATAGCACAACGAATATCATAAGTGATCCAAGTTGTTCACTTGCTGAAGTGAAAAGAGCCATAAAAGTTTATCCTTTAAACATACAAAATAGTGTCAAATACAGAACCTGCAAAAGATTAACACTCACCTACTATTTTCAGTAAAAGAAAAACGTCTGCAAGATAAGTGTAGTGCTGTAGTAACCTTCCATGTAGTTACGGCAACTTGCTCATGCAAGGACATATATCAACCCTGACTCGTGGATACAACCAATTTACAAGACCATAAATCAAGTCCTTTTATTTGTTTGCTGTAGGTGGAAGAGCCTGGGGTTCTATCTGTGACAAGATGGGGTTTCTGTCAATGACAAGATGAATGGTGGAGATGCCGGCCAGCAACACTGCAGTCAAATCCATGCTTTAAGCAATTCCTGTGTCTCAATGTAAACTATGAAAAATTAAAGGGAACACTTGAATGGAAGTACGTAGCACCCATCTCTTCTAAAAAATAAATGTTTCACCTATATTTCGTTCATTTGCTCAATCACATGCCATTTGATTCAAGCCGCACACGGTAACCATAGTTGGCGAGTGGTGCTAAACCATAAAATGAAAGAGATGACACAAGCATAAATGATATTCACCTAATTCTGAGCAATTTTCTCAAATCAGAAATGAATGTCATAAACGCGGTAAGAACGGATCTCTATGAACATCATTTTGGTTTCTACATAATGCATTGTATATTATATCAGGGATTCAGGAAATAACCATAAATAATAAAGCTTTGTAGCAAATTACTCTCCGTCCAACCATCCCTCCAGTACGCTTGCTCCCTTGCAGGCATTGATACAAGCACATGGGGATTGAATCAATCAGGCTAGTCCGTGAACCGGTTCAGCACTTGTTGTCCGTTCAATGTATTTCTGTGTCCAAAATTCAGCATCAGACATAACGGATATGTGTTGCAGGTACAAAGGAAATTCAGAAAGAGTACCGGGCTTTGGCTGAGCTGCTGCTTGGTGCTTGCCGTCGAGTTGGTGCTCGAGTTTGAGAGTAAGAGGGGAGGACAGGGAGGAGGCAGGAAAGTACGGGCCTGACGGTCACACCGAACGGCTTGGCCTCCAGGTAGTCATCGTGCTCCTCAAACGTAGTGCAGAGGTGCCACACGAGAGTGTCCATGGACTCCCACATCTTCAGAGGGTATTGTCATAGTGCCGGCGGCGAGGGGCATTCCGCCCGCAAGCACCATGGTCTTGTCGAACTGGTCCATGGCCGCTGCCCATGGCGTCCAGGCGGTTGACCGCAGGGCTGTAGCAGATGGCGCTGGAGATGTGCAGTGGGGCGCGCGGAAACAGGTGACGAGCATCTCACGTGCATGGCGGCGCAGAGGGGACCTAGCGAAACGTCTTTTTTACTCGTGCCCAAATGGCTTGTGTGGGGCGGACGAGCTATGGGCCAGAGTTGGCCCATCTGACCGAGCAGACTCGCCTGGCTCCAGCCCAACATCGACTACGCTCCAAAACAATTGTCAGCGAACAAAACTGTTTTAGTACCACCTCGTTATATGTTTTAAATTTAAACTGAAAGCGTAAACTTACGGGAGGAAGTGTATTGTGACGGTGAACCCGACAAAGTCAATCCGTGCTTTATTATTAAAAATAGGAAAATTGCCCGTGCGTTGCAACGGAGAAGAAACTATCCCTCACCCTCCCACTAAAAGAACATAACCTGCAAGGTGAAACAAGAATACCAAGATACACAAATGTGATAAGATAAAAGAACTTCCGTGAGTTGATTCACTGGCATGTATAAGCTAGGATAATTATGGGAGAAAATCAGAACAGATTGAAAAAGTAAAAAGAAACAAAGTTTGATGAAATTTAGTAAAATGGTACATTTATTTTGACTATAGGTTTAGTTTTAACTAACATTAACAAACTAAGACTCTAAACAACACACACACAAAAAGAAGAGGGAGAAGATAAGGGTTTGGTTTTTATTGAACGATAATTAGTGAATCCATGTATGTGCTTGGCTATGAAGCAAGTGCAGTTGTCATGAACCAGGGTTGGTAGGTCCCCTAGACATAGTTTGGGATGTGGTAAACTATATCTAGAAAAAACATATTTATGGTCAATGAAACTAATCTAGAAACACAAAAAAAATCTTTAACCCATAATACTGTTGTCTTTCTAATATGATAGCACAAACAAATTTAACCAGAAGCATGTCTAACACAATCTTTTTTGTCTTTTTTGTAATCTAAAAACACAAAGGAAATTAACCGGAAGCATCTCTACCTTATAATCCATTTGTGCATTGAGTTCCACCAATCTTCCTAGGAGGCAGGCTGCAAGGAGTGATACGCAGGGGCAAGCGCATGAAACAAAAGCGACAGGATTTCCATACACCAGGTGAAAAACAAGAGCTCGCAAGCAAGGAAAGAGTTAGTTCTAAATCAAAAGTTGCAGAGTCTACACATGAAACTGAAGGCGTCAAGAGATGGCTTGCATCACTCTCAAAAATCATAGCTTGCATCAACTATACCATTGCTGAAGCGCCCTTGAGAATCTTGGTACTAATCTTGGTATCTCGTTTTCTAAATATGCCTAGTAGTCTATCCTGTATATAACTGTAATGTGTCACCTTTTCATAAAATAAGAAAGCAAGCATTAAATGTCTCCTCTAGATAAATAACACACTACAACAGCATGCATTATGTCAGGCATAGACAGGCACAAAACTCAAAGAAGCAAAACTGATACGGAGGACTATCCATTACAGAACAGTGAACAAGCAACATAAGACTCCACACTTTACATGAACAACAACTCAAATAAGCGTCAGAAATCTACTTGTCAGATCTAACTTCAGAGTTCAGAGTTTAGTATACATATCTAACATCAGAAGAAAGTCGACCTCAAATAAAGCTTGAGTCCCATGATTCAGGGACGAAAAAATTCAGCAGCAGAAACAATTAGATAAACCATGGCATAAAAAAATAAACAGATCTAGAGCATGTGCATGTATGTCCACGCACAGGCTATCTGAAAGATATTTTGCACTGTGCACAATTATCATAACTTAAGCTAAAGATTGTACGTAGGCAACACATCCACATGTACCTTGAAGTTTCTCTGAAATTTTCAGGCATGTCCCGTTTATCCCTATATGATTCATCCGTCTATCACCTCCATCCTGTGGAGGCACCATGTTGAGGAGTGAAGGGATGAGTTGTCGTCCGCGTCGCTCACCTCCCTAGGGAGGGGAATAGGGATCGCTAGCATCTGTAACTTTTTGCACTAATCAGTCTCCATCACGCTTGGCTTTCCGGCTACCAAAATATTATCCGGCCTTCCATGGCGTTCCGGCCTAAGCTGCAGCACTCAAAAGATGCAAGAAAGCCTCATCATCAACTCACATACATTGCATTGCCTCTTTATTCGCACACCAAAGTCACTTGTTATTAGTTGCACCGATTCTCTGCTACTCGATGGATTAGTGTTTGTGATGCTAGTTGTTGGCTTGAGTGATTTGCCGCTGGATGATTGCATACACTACCTGTCGATTTCCCAAAAAAAAGAAACCTGTTATACGCACCAATCTCCAAGGCTCCTAGTTAAAGGAGTAGGACGGCTAGGTAAATCATGGGCGGCAACGTTGTTGGCGAGCGCTCCGGGTGGCTATCATCCAGCCAGAGCACGCGGCGCCGAAGAAGCCCTCCTTGTCTGACTTGCTAGTGCTGCAGACGCTGGGAAGGTTGCAGGCGAGCTTGAAGACTTTCAGGCTGCCGGCGGTGAGAAGGTCGCGCACATAATCAGGCTGCGTGTCGGGCACCAGGAAGTCAGGCCACACCACACCACAAGTACCTAGACGAAGTGCCCGTGGGATCGGCCTCTGTTGGCCCAGACCTGACGCCGAGTACTTTCCGACGACAGGAGACGATCGACGACGAAGCGAAGCTCGCTGACTGTCCTGGTTTCTACCCCAAGCAGCCGAAGCAATACGCAGCACAAAGCTAGCCTCAACTTGATTGATTGTAGCAAAAGCAGCACTCACGTACAACAGCACCAGATCGATTCTTGCTTTGATCGATAGTTGCAGCTGTAACATACTACTACGCGCGTACGCACAGACACCGGCGTAATGTATTTCCTTCACAAATCCACGGTGCAAGTTACAAGCTGGTCCGGGGTACACATGTATATATTAGCTAGCTAGCCAATACTAATTTTACTTGGTGTCTAACTCTAAACCTACACAGGCACATATATGCACTTGTTGCACACGTACACATATGGAACTTCCAGGTCGTGTTTAACAACAATAGCCTCCTTGTCCGGCGGCTACGTGTGTTGTTCTTCCGCCTCCACCGGATCCACCCCTCAGGCCCAATCCCTAGATAATCCATACCACCTCGGATAAAGATATGCAGGTAAAATAGTACCACCTCGGATGTAGAAAATAATATAGGTGAAAAAACTGAAAGCGTAAATTCACAGGAAGAAGCGTATTGTGACGGTGAACCCGACAAAGTCAATCCGTGCTTTATTATTAGGGATAGATTAGGGAAAGACTAGCAAAAGAGCCCGTGCGTTGCGACGGGAAAATAAATCATCGCATGTCCCTAATGCACCATCAGCATTGCTGCTTTTCCTCGTCACTATCGTCGATGGTGGTCAAGTTCTCCGCCTATTCACGGCGAATGTGATGAAACCTAAGGTGATGAGCTTGCTAATAACACTTAGCACACCACTTTTGTGAGCCCTTTCCTACAGCCACATGTATTGACGAACTTGTAATGATGGTGGGCACCATCCTTGTGTCATCTACACTTGATGCATGCACCATCCTTAATACCGGTTTAAAAGAACTACTCAAATGAGTAACCCACCATTTTCCATGACAACTTTGACAGTCCCATGCTTATCTCAAATATATGTGAGTATATAGTTAAAAAATACCTCTTATTCTCACAAAAATGGCAAAGTAAAAACTGAGGACAAGAACTAAATTCTAGATTATGCAAAGCAATTTAAGATCACATATGTTTCAGATTTAAGAAGAATATGCACCTATGATTTCACTATTAGGGAACATCTAGAACTATGTTCATTAAGTACAAACAACACAATCCATTTAAAGGAGATAAATTTATTACCTTTTACCTTCTACTTTTCAGCTATAAGCATTAATTAGTATTTTGATGCATGTACCATAGAAGGCATGCCCACTATAGCTTAAATTAATTCAGAACCTCATCAAGTTGTGATTTTGATGGTGAGCTCAGTATCTAAGTAGTAGTAAGTAGTGAGTAGTTCATTTGAAGCGACGACAATTTGTGTATCATGGAAGTCTGCATAATATAATCTGACAAAAGAAAAGGACCACACGAAGATTGTACGAACAATCGTATCCAACATATAAACAAATATCTTATTCTCCATTATGTAACATAAGGAGTGCGGAAATAGTAAGTTCAATCCCAGTTTTACAATTGAGTTTAGTGGATCAGACACCCAAGCTCTAGATAAACTTGCATCATTTTCTCTATTCCATATACATAGTTTCCATCTAAGACTTATTTGAGTTTACCTCAACAACATGAAATCACTCTTCCATGGCAAACTCATAATTTTTTTTACACAGCTGTGTATTTGTCTACACATGCTGATATATGAGCACAAGTACGCACTATGAAATGTGAATGCACACACACTGTACTACATTGTTGAAGTTTCCGCGTCAGTGGACAATTTGTTAGCTCTGCGTTAGATGGTCCTGCGCTCCTATCGTGGCTTCAGATGAAACATATCACGGAGAGTTTCTACATCGGTGAACTAATTTTCTACCTACCACATTATTGTAGAGGAGAGGTGCACACTTTCTGATTGATTCCGCTGGATCACAAGCTAGCTCTGCATAAATTGATTCCTTCCGGCCGGAAGACACATATCCATCCAGCTGCTTGTCTGCTTGCCCATGGTGGCTCAAAACATAGTCATGCTCTCGACCTGGATGCTCCCAACGCTCCTCTCCACCCTGTATCTGTATGTACAACACCACCTGCTCCTGCTCCCTTATGAACAGCTCGCGGTGAGAGCCTCTCGCGTATCTGATCGGCGGCGGCCGGCCGAGGAGCTAGCGGAGACAGATGCGAGCGTTTCCACGAACACGACGGATATGCTGGTGATTGTGAAGACGGGGCAGGTGCTGATGATGAGTAGCAGATGAGAGCAAACTTCGGCCAATCGCTTTGATCCATCTCAAAGCTCCCACACCCCAAACCTCGCCCGGACACCTAGCCCTCGTCATCGCCACGGTTCCCCAACCTCCCTACCTCCACCGCACTTTGCCACCTTCCCAGCCTTCGGACGCCCACATGGCCACATCGTTGTCGTGGTTCCATGCTTCCAGCTGCCGGTGAACCCTCCACCAATGCGCTTTCCCTCGCCGCCCGAGGTTAGTACGGGGAGAACGAGAGAACGAACGGGGGCAGTCGCACACGCGAGCTATCCGGTGTTGGTTTCTCGAGATATCGGAGATCACGTCGGTGAAGGGCATCCGTGTCCGGCGCCGGCCGAGGCAAAGCGGTAAGTGCAGATCTCTCAGGTGTCCTATTTATGAGAGAAATTAGGGTAGGCATCGAGGGATTCAGAGATTGACTCTGAGCGACAGTTCGAGTAGGAAAGCGCTTCGGGGGGGGGGGGGGGGGGGGGGGGCAGTCAACGATGGGGATTTTCTCTAGCATGGGCTGAGGCCCAATCTGGGTGGCGCGAGCGGAAGCGACAGAGCGTTGGCCCATCAAACCAGCTAATAGTGTAGGAAATAAATAAATCAGGAACGAAACGTTTTTTACTTGGGGCAAGCTGGGATTATTTAACAGAAGAAAGAATCCACTCTTGTACATACAACTCTGTCCTATCTTGGTGGACCGTACGAGTTGTGAAGGCAAGCAGGTTCAGGGTTCGATCCCCAAGTACAGCCTTTCTTTTTCTCTCCTGATTTTCTTGGGCCACACTGCAGCGGGCTCAGGCCCAAGGGGGAAAAGGGTGGCGCACGAGCCCAGAAGCGCGCCTGTGCGTTCCAAAAATTGACGAACGAATTTTGCGACGTGTTCTCTGAATTAGTACCACCTCGTATATATGTTTTAAATTGAAATTGAAAGCGTAAATTCATAAGAAGAAAGCGTATTGTGACGGTGAACCCGACAAAGTCGATCCGTGCTTTATTATTACTAGCAAAAGAGCCCGTGCGTTGCAACGGGTATAAAGTAAATTTCAAAGTTCACGTGATATTGAGGAGTTTATCTGTCGTGGTGAAATACTGAGCTATATCTCTCAGTCCGTTAAATTATTCATTGTCTTAATATGAATTCATATTTTATACTTGCCCACTTCAAAAATAAGATGGCCGGTTAGAACACATAAAGAGTTTACAATGATTGATGCTCTTTTGTTAACATTGTCGTCGACAGTAGGAGCAAACCGACTGCATCAACGCAGCCATGCTTCCCTTGACACCAACATCACAGCCTCAAGGAGGACCAGTATTGGGGCATGCAAAGCCGGGGGAGAGATGGTACGACAGAGGGGAGTAGCCACATGAAGGTCGGGTATGGAAGGACTAAGGACATGGTCATCCTAGGCATGATCACATGCTTCTCTCTTCCTCTTTCTCCATAGCCGACGTGTGGAGCGAACAAGACGTGGCCCCTCCTTCACCCAGTTCAAGCAAGATGCACCGTCGTCGTACTCTTTCAACTCTCCATCCCTCCCTCCCTCCTCTGTATCTCACACCAACGACACTGGTAACATATAGAGTGGAAGAATATATTGACGGGAGAAACAAATCCTCATATGCGCTTAGCAACTTATTCTATTATGTTACGATTTCTCCTCCGTGTCACCATCGCCAATGATGCTTATATTGTCCATCTATTCACGACTAACATGATCAATCTAAAGTGATGTGCTTGTGATCATACTATGGCATAACGCTCGTGCGTCGCTATAGAGTAAACACTGAACAATGGGTCCTCTTCCTCGTGCAATGGTGAAGGGTGCCACCGTGCCGGCGAGTCTAGCGTGGCCGACTTCTGCACATGCTTTGTCGAGCACCATAAAACCGTGAGGCCCTCCTCCTTGATTTGGCGTATATAGTAAAACATGTCATTGATGCAACTGGGGCACCACCGATCCGCCGGTCACCCCGGCACAAGAAACATATTGTTGACTGGGAGCAAATAATAACAAGAAACATATAAATCAAAATAGCTTCCTTTTTTTACGTGATGAGAATTTTACTTACCTTTGCTTTTCTAGGTAGGTCTACCAATTAATGCACGACCGTTGTAGTTTTACATGAGTCCATAGTATTGGATCAATTTTCTTTAATTTGCATGCAGGTGTACCAACTATGCACGGCTATTGTGCATGTTTGACAGTCCCTAGACGCACGCAATATGATCTCGCGTAGCTCATCAGCAGCCGCCGCCGCCCCCCGTTGCCTGCCTTGCGTCGCCGGAGCTACAGCGGCGCCATGGCCACGGCCACGCGACTGGCCCGACCCGGAACGCAATTCATGTATAGCCCACTGTCCGTTTCTCGCCTCATTGGTCCTTGAGATTTTAATTTCCATCTCCTTCCTTGTGTGACACATTCTACGCGAGTTATTCCTCTAACTACGCGAATGACTTATTGACTGGGAGCAAAAACCGTAGTAAGATTTTTGTTTCCATGTCTCTTCCATTGGCCCATATTATATTATATTTCCATATCCTTCCTTCCTTTCTCCTCGTAGGAGAGAATTTATGCCCTCTTTATTTCTTTCCTTCCTGGACCATATCGACGAAATTGATTCCCTCTTTTATGACTTTTCTTTCTGTCCTGACATCAAATTATAAACGTATATAAGTTGTTCTGATGCAGTATAAACAAGCGAGGTGGGACTATTTAATAAGTTAACAAATAGTCTTTTCTATTAACACCAATGATGTAACTCAGACGGACTTGGGCTTTGTGTTAGTACGTCATGTCGGGAGTTTGATCCACCACGCCAGCTCCTATTTTTTGCCTCCTCAAATCGGACGGGTCTGATGGGCTAAGGCCCAGGCGCGCCGAGGCCCAATGCAGCGACCAAGTGTAAGTTCGTAAATAGATTTTTGGACCATTAGAAATTTAGTACCACCTCGAATATGTTTTAAAGTCAAATTGAAAGCGTAAAATCACGGGAAGAAGCGTATTGTGACGGTGAATCCGACAAAGTCAATCCGTGCTTTATTATTAGGGAGAGAAAAATATTATATATATATATATATATATTATTATTATTATTATTATTATTATTATTATTATTATTATTAAGGGAGAGACTAGCAAAAGAGCCCGTGCGTTGCAACGGGAGAAAAAAATCATCACATTTGATTTGATTTATTATGACCCAAAATCAATTATTTCATCCCTTAGCGTTCAACTTCTAACCACGACTCTCGGTATACACTTCTAATACTAGGTTTTCAATAATAGAAGACATTCAACCATGACAAATGTGCACCTGTTAGTTGCGAAAAATTCTGTTGGTACCAAATTCTTCAACATATATTGAAAATAAGTATACTTGTACAAATTCTACATTCTTGAAAGAAGAACGGGTTGGTTGTTTCAAATAGAAGATCTCAGAAAACTTATGGACCAAACTAAATATGAATGTAGGGAATAAGATACACAAATTAGATTATGCTATAGGTAGACCTTATTTTCATGACCAAAATGAATGTACCTTATTTATCGTGTTGCTTCAGAGTAACTCGCATACATAAGCAAAGTTAGCACAGAACCAATAGAAATAAGATAACCACTACAGAGTTCAATCGGACCTCTCACATTACAGAACAATTTGCCCCTTCCTTTTGGTTCACTTTTCTTTACAGTTTTTCTTACTGTTTGGCATTCTATGACCATCTAGACAGTATTTTCAGATAATGTTGTTGTCCCTGCTACTAAAGTTCAGTTCTAGACATGTTTAACTCCATGTACTACGCTTCGATGCAAAAAAAAATGTACTACTACCCTGAAGCAATTGAAGCGAGACCCTTCCCTCATGCAATCCAACTGGTTCAGTTGGAACCGACATTCTCGTATATAGTGAGGTGCTTGTTGTGACTTCATCAGTTTCAAAACCTACCGGTTTAATCTCTTGGTGCTTATAGAGGTATGATATGCGTGTGTACTTTTATACGGCCGAGTGTATGTACGTGTTTGTGAGCGTCGGCGTCTATGATGTGTCTTTTTTTTTTAAAAAAAGTTCCACTCACACCTTTGCATGGATTAACTTAATGTGCTCGTGCGTTGCACTGGAAATAAAATCCGTCTACTCACATGTTGCCACTTTTCATGTTCGCCGCCACCGACGATTTTCATGTTCACCACCTCCGTTCATGATGGTATGATTCTCAGTGTCCTCAATTTTTTTATATTAGCTGAAAGAGTTGTGATGGATCCAAGTGGGATTATTTCTATAAATTTTTTTATATTCGAAAGCGAGTGTGTTTTTACTATCTTAATTTTGTTAGGAGAATGTTAGTTGTTTGGTTTACAAGATCATATTGCTTCTTGTTGCACTATTTTTGAACACAATACAGACGGAGCGCTCATATATGCGCGTATACACTCACCCCTATGAACATACATATGCACACCTACCCCTATGAGCATCTTGAGATTTACGAAGTCACCGTAGGTGTCTCGTTTTCAATGGGAACGTCTCTCCCACTAAAAGCGCATCGCCGGAAATCCTAAAATAAATCTAAAAATAATGCGAGTATCAGGATTTGAACCCTAATGAGCTGGAAATACCATTGTCCATCTAACCATCCAACCATTCATCTGAACACAAACTTTTCATGTAGACAACATATATGCTCTTTGTCTAAAACAGATAGTACAAAAACTGCATGCACACAGCACACATCTTCCCGTGCCAATTCTCAATAAGAAAACTTTTCTATCTTTCCCGTGAGTAAACTTCTCCGCCGGCCTGTACCCATCATTCATTAATTATTAAATCGGAGGTCGAGCGGCCGCCATGTACACAGCCCCATCACATGTACGCCTCGCTTGGGGCATTCTGATGTCAAATCTTGCTTCAGAAAGGCGACGCCGGTCTTGCTGTCCGACTTGCTGGTGAATCTCTAGCCCCGCCCCCTTCCGTTGCCATCGAGCGTGTTCCCGCTGCGCCTCGGGGTCCTCTGCCGGCGACGGCCCCATCGAGACCTCCAACGCTGCGCCTCGGTCCTCTGCCGTATCAGCTCGCGGCCGACCGGCTTGCCTCCGCGCTCAAGCTCGCCCTCGTAACCGGCGCCCCATCTGTTCGCATCAGCCTGGGCATATTGCCGACGACGGTCCTCCGCTGTGTTCTTCCTTCCTTCGCCCTTCCTACTTTCCCTTTTCTTGTGGAGATAATTCTTTTGCATCATCCTCTTCATCTCTACTTATCAATTTTCATGGCCGCTTGTTTCGATCACCACGGCATGCATATATAAACCGATGAGATTAGATGTAACAGAGCAATGTGGGATTATTAACTGAAAGGAGAACATGTGGCTTTTGTATAGGTGAGTCAATCGCACGCACTGTCGTTGGGTAGCCCACTCCAGGTAAAAATAAAACATGAATCCTTTTGCAACAGAGCGGGCCGAGGCCGGAACACATGTACTGCTGCGGCAGCCCAATACGGGGATAGGAAAAAGTGGACGGGAATTTTAGTACCACCTCGAAAAGGAGCGGAAGAAAATAACTTCAAACTGAAAGCGTAAATTCACGAGAAGAAGCGTATTGTGACGGTGAACCCGACAAAGTCAATCCGTGCTTTATTATTAGGGAAAGATTAGGGAAAGACTAGCAAAAGGGCCCGTGCGTTGCAACGGAGTTAAAGAAAATCCTAAAGCATCAACTTAAAGGTATTTCTATTATGACCATGTGCATAAAGCTGATCGGTTTATCATATCACCACTAACGTCCTTGCATTCTGTTAAACATGCCTATTTTATTTACTAAGACACCATTACCGCTGTTGAAAATTTAGGAAATTCACACAATTAGTAAAAAGTGCAATACATAAAAAAACATACATAACTTTGTGTGACGGCCCGTCGGTGCACTGCTTCTCAATGAGGGCAGCTGCGGCTTGGCTTCGTGCGCTTTTCGGAAAACGTGTATAAGGACCGAGTCAACCAGGCCTTTCCCTTAAGTTTTCTTATCCCTGATACTTTACTTTTTTTCAAGTGCAACATGTTTGGGCATCTTAGGCTTCTGTTGCATCAGTACTACATCTACTAAACTATAATGTTTGTTTCATGTTATTTGCTTTGATTTGAATTGAGGTTTTTTAAAAATCCCTCACTTGAATTTTATTAAGTTAGCCAACCAAATGAAATTCAAATAAGTAATTTTATGGATCTTCGATCTATCTAAATTGAGGGAATTCACATGGTGGTTCTTTTTATTACTCATGAACATAGCCCCCACAAATATTAGGGAGCTAAAAATAACAATCCCATTCATTTCAAATTAAGCATAACCCACTCTTAATTTAAACTTCTTAATTAAATATTTAGAATTATATTTGTAGCAATGTAAATATAAGTTCCACTTCGGATAATTCATGTGGAGTTGGCACAAACCCAAAAGGCCAAAAAAATAGTTTTTTCTTCAAACCCAATTGATTTTCAAATTCTTTTCTTAGGCAAGATTATAATTCTTAAACACCGCTCTCTCTTCCCTGTGTTTTTTTGGCCCAACTCATATAGCGCCTCCTCCCGCTGTGCATCGGGCGCTACCATCGCGTGGCCCCCTAGCGCTCTTGCACCTCCCGGCCTCCGCTTGTTCTCCTCTCGTCGCCCGCGTCCCTCGCCCCTCAACAAGCTTTACTCCTCTTTGCCTCGCCAAGCCTGTTCAATGGTACTGCATCGTCTCGGGGCTGCTTGTTGATTCCCAGTTGGCTTTGTTGATATTTCAACTAAGTTGGGAAAGTATATAAACTGAGACAACTCAACCTAACAGAACGAGGTGGGATTATTCAACACCCAAGCTAACTTTATCTAATTATTAAAAGCATGCATGTATCGATTGGAATTAACCTTGCTTCGTTCGGCACGAGGGCCAGGGTAATTGGGCCTATCTCCGTACTCTCACTCCATCAGGCTACGTTTGGCTGGGTGGGCCAGAATATTTGGCCAGCTTGCGAACCAAGATTATTAAGGGCTAACCCAGTTTTATATTGCAACTTGGGTGCCAGCTCAACTGGTTGTTGTTGTAGTGTAAGAACGGAAGGTTGTAAGTTCGAATCTCAGGACAAAATTACTTTTTGGTATTATAGAATAGATGACGGGTTAATTAACAGAATTATTTTTTGCAGGTATATATATATAATAGATGGCAGCTTAATTAACTAAAAACAGAAAACCGGATTAGTAAACGCACGTACCAAAAACTCATGGGTGGCGCGTACCAAAAACTCATGGGTGGCGCGTGGCGGGCCACGTGATCATATGAATAGTACCACCTCGGATGTAGAAAATAATATAGGTGAAAAAACTGAAAGCGTAAATTCACGGGAAGAAGCGTATTGTAACGGTGAACCCGACAAAGTCAATCCGTACTTTATTATTAGGGATAGATTATTATTATTATTATTATTATTATTATTATTATTATTATTATTATTATTATTATTATTATTACTAGCACAAGAGCCCGTGCGTTGCAACGGGGATAATACTTATCTCTCTCCCTCCATCTCTCCCTCGGTGTTGATGCTTTCGATCTTCTTGAGCAAGTGTATAGTGTTAGAGCTTGATGCTCCTCTAGAAGGCAGCACTCATATTGTTGTACATAAATCAATGTAAATAATTAAGGAGCAAAGTCATATAAATTCAACCAAAATGTTACAAAATAATTTAAACCAATATGATATTTCTTTTTCTTTGTGTCTCGAGAATCCAGTGATTTGTTGTACATGGAGCAGAGTACAAAATGTGCCCCCAAAATGATAAATAAAGTTACGATCAGAATTTCTAGAGATTAAATTTAACTTTCTACATCTCTTAATTATCGAACCAAGTCAAAATCAAGCTCTCCAAAGTTGCTTACACCAGTAATCTGCGCAAACATGTGCCCATTGTGCTCTCAAATAAATTCCACAATATCATTTGTACACGTATGTCCATCTTATAGTTCGTATAATCCTCTTATAGTCATGTTTTACAGCTTGAGGCTAACAATTCTTTCAACCTAACATCGCCTATATGTCTAAATTCAAACTGAAAGCGTAAATTTACGGGAAGAAGCGCATTGTGACGGTGAACCCGACAAAGTCAATCCGTGCTTTATTATTAGGGAAAGACTAGCAAAAGGGCCCGTGCGTTGCAACGGGGTTCAAATCAAGCTACTGAGATCATATAATGTATAGCCCACCTTGTTTATTCAAAATCAAATAAAACTGACCACTGGTTGCACTTAACAATTATTCATGCTAATATAATACATTTAGTTGATGGCTTACATGAGACAAGCTTTAGAGACAACAGTTTATTCCAAAAATCTTAGTTTAAATTTAGCATTTGAAACTTCCATTATTCGTCGCATAAATACAAATTGTGACTCTGTTTTTGTTTGGGATTTTCATTTTAGACCAACAATACATTAACCATTAAATTAGAAATTGTTCTTCTGAAATTAGTATGACATGTGACTGCTCCCGCAGAATACATAAACCAATTTAATTTAAATAACACAACAAACAATTACAAAAAACAGGTGGGCTGCTTAGCCATGTAATCTACGATCTGCCTTGAGCTGTACTGCAACATGCCCGTGCGTTGCAATGGGAGAAATAAAATCATTGGCGTAATAATAATTGTTTAAGACACTCCATGGGTACATGCCCATCACTTCAATATGGTGAAGCACTAATAGCATAAGCAGTGAAAGCTTAATTTACAATTCAACTTTAATAGTGCCAAAAATAGTTACTAAGACATGCATTATTTCATACATAGATTTATAGCTATAGTGTATCTACTGCTAGTGTCGATTTTTAGCATGTTAATTGTAGTCTTTGTGCACAAAATAAGAGAGTTTTTTACTATACAAAATCTCATTGATGACATTTCCAACAAAATTTCTGCATTTTCAAACCTTATTTTTGCTGGTACAATTTTAAATTGAGGAAATCTAAGGAGGCTAATAATTAATTTAGGTTACCTCAAATTCATTCTTTTTCTTAGAGATATTGAAAATTTATTTTGTCATTGTGAGTTTATTTAATTTTCTGACACAAAGTCTATTTTTTACATGATCTTGGTTGGTCATTGTACCCGAAATAGGATTATCTTTGTGGCAAAACAAAGACTCATGTGTATAGTTAGTTTTTTCATTAAGAGCAAGAGCGTCTTGTGCGTACGTGTACATCTACATTTTTTCTTCCCGCAAAAAAAAATGTACATCTACATTTTTTTGGGGTCGCGCTCATGCAGCTATAGAGGCAGTCTTCATCAGGTACCATGAAGATTGTCTTCGTCAGGGAAGACCCAATCCAATCCACCTCCACGTCTCAACAGCGCAGCGACCGCATGCCACAGCTCCCGCGTCCCGCACCGCCGGCTAGCAGCGCCTGCCGCGCCCTTGCGTCAGGTTGCAAGATGGACGGGTCATCCCGCCGCTCTGCCGTCAAACAAAAACCCGCAAAGCTGCCACAGGGCTGACTGCATCATCACAAACGGGTTCAAGCGGACACGCCGCATTGTCCGGCAGGCGTCGCAACATTCCGCGTATGCTCCGTCCAATGAAAATACAGAGCAACTCGTACTACCAGCCTACTCTCTCTGATCGGGAGAATCCACAAGCGGCTATCAAGCAAACTCTTCGTCACCGATTCAACGATTCAACTTGATTGCATGGAGTTAAACCGTATACAACGCTGGCCGTCGATGTCTTGTCAGGCGTCAGTACATCCCCTGCCCATCCTCAACAGGATCACATACCACTACCAGATTCAGATGGCCACCATGTACGCCTTCGCCGACGCCGGCTCCGCCGCCATCGAGAAGGGCCGCGCGGCTGTGCTCGCACAGTACTGCGCCTTTGCAGGCCAGCTCCTCAAGTGTCCCGGCAACGTGCCGGTGTGGGGTCCTAAACGACTGCAGCGTGCGTGCGCTCTTCCAGTCCTCAGTACGTGCCCAACCGCAAAGTCTGCGGCTGTCCGCGACATGGAAAGAGAGAAGCTGGTGGCGGACTGTGCTGCTGGTACCTGAGTTCCTCTGCTCTGTGTTGTGTTCGTCGCCAACAGCACCAGCGTCCAGCACCCCGCCGACCGACGAACCCCGCCATCCGCCGCGTCCGGAGCTGGCCTCCACTCTGGATCTGTCGTCCCCATCAACACAAGCCACGGCACCCTCCTGATCGCTAGTCCCGATGTGCAGCCGCCGCCGACATAGTCTACCTCGATCACCGCCCCGGCCCCTCCCTGCCTGCCTCTATGTGGTGTGTTCATCGCCGGCAGCACGAGCACCCTGCCGGCTGCCGACCGTCGAATCCCGCCATCCGCCGCGTCTGGATTGTCCCCTCCTTGCCTCTATGTTATCTTTTCTTTCTTTTTGAGTGGGATTTATCGGGTCTCTCTTGGCAGATTTTATTTAAAGAAGCGATATGGGACTAATAGAAATCGAATCTCATGCTATCATAGTACTGTGTGGCTGGCTACTTCCCCATAGATGGAAGCCGAGGTTGGGAGTTTGATTCACAAGTGGATTGGATTAGTTTTCATTCTTTTTCCGCCCTGACGGTGGCAGGAGCCGGCCATCAGGAATCGTTTTTCCATCTTGACGATGTGGCCGAGGCAGCGTGCGGAACATCAGGTTGAGGCCCAGCCTGTTGGGCGCGTAGCGGCCTTCGGACTAAATTTTCTTAGACGATGGATAAAAATTCCATAAAATTAGTACCACCTCGTTTATATTACGATTTTGTCTATACAAATCGTAAAAGCGTATTATGACATGAGAAGAAAGCGTATTATGACGGTGAACCCGACAAAGTCAATCCGTGCTTTATTATTAGGGATAGATTAGGGAAAGATATATATATATACCACTGATGATTGAGACCTTCATCTTCTTCCTCCTCTCCAACAGCTGCCAATGCAAAACAGTCAGTGAGAAACAAGTTCCTCATTTCAAAGGCAGGCTGTTATTTACTTATTTTTCTTATCATCCCAGGACTACACTGGCCGTATGCATCATTCAGATGCAGCAGAGACTAGGGCATACCCCCCTTTTCGAAAAAAAAATCCCAGGACTACACAAAAGGGAAGAGGTAAACAAGCATACTTACCGGCTTTACTTCTCCATATTTCACAAAGAGTGAATGGCGACGAAACGAGTCACGCCAGGAACAATGCACAATAGAGCAGGCTGCGCATCAAAACACAAAAGATTAGTGACGACAGAACTGACCTGCACGGCTTGAAACCAGTTCATCACCACTACTACATATCTTTACTATCAGGGATAAGTATATTTTTCGTCCCTTAATTCTTTTGAAAGTGTAGAAACAGTCCCTTAATTTCAAAACCAGCAAAACCTAGTCCCTCAACTTTTCAAATCGGTGGATTTTGTGTGACATGGACATGGTTTTGACCGAATCTTGATACATGAGCGTACAGTTGGATCGTTCAGATTTTTTTGTACAGCTAACCAACCCAGCAAACTCCACTGTGTCTAAACTGAAGCTAGAGACTTACATCTTGACCCGATGAGATGACCTGCGACGGCGCCGGCGCCGGGAGGTGGGACTGCAGCCACCTCACCTCACGATGTGACTGCATGGATACAGCCGCACACTGCTAGACACCGGCTATGACACGCTGCGTTCGCCCCGCCAAGGACGGCCCGGCCATCCGCAACAAGGCGTGGTGTACGGTGCTGTGTTTTGATTTTCGGTTTGAGCTTTTTTTCGCCCTAGGCCGAGATGGCTGAATTTCGGCCATTTTCAAAATTTTCAGCTGAAATTTGACCAAATTTTGACTGCAATTTGACTTAAATTTGACCAAAATTTGCTAAATTTGAACAATTTCGGCCTAAATACACTTTTCGTCCCAGGCCGAGATGGCCGAAATTCGGCCGAAATCCACTTTTTTCGGCCGAAAATCAAAACACAGGTACGGTGTACCTGGCGGGGTCCTTCTCCTCTGCTTGGATGTGGAGGCCGAGCGGCAGCTCCGCGACAAGCTGAATTGTCGGTTCTGCGACCTTCGCGTCGCCATGCCGACCGTGTCCGGGGAGCACCACCGCCGCGTACTGCATGGTCAAATACGGGCAGAAGTGGGTGCGCACGTGCACCGTCGTCGACTCGTGTAGCCCACGGCGGAACGAGCAGTCCAAGTGGGAGTTCTTACAGCCCTGCACGGTGGTCAAGCTGGCCATGTTCCACAACTGCCACCTCGGCAAAGCCAACACCGCTGCCGGCAACACCATCAAGAGGATGGGCAAGGTGAGGATACGTCTCTCGATGCTGGAGATGAACAAGGGCTGCACTAACATGCTGGAGATAAGAGGAAGAAGAGATAGGATGAGTAGGAGAGATGAATTTTGCCACCTCAGCCAAGACTGGCCAAAACCCCACTGAGTCAGCAACGATACGATACTGGGTCAGTTGAGACGAGGGACTAAAGTTATCCGGTTTGAAGAGTTGAGGGATCAAATCTAGACTTTCGAAAGAATTGAGGGATGAAAAATATACTTTTCCCTTACTATCAGACCAGTGAGCCATGGGCCCGTGGCGTATCCAAGAAACGCGCTGTTGAAGTAAAGGCTCTGATGCGAGCGCGATGAATATATGTGCCTGCAATCATGATTAGAAACATATACAGTATACATTTCACATAGGTTGATTATCTTGGCAGCCTGGAGCATTCGGATTAGCAGAAATGGCTTCGTTTTTAAGGACAGATTGCCAAGCCTATATAGATGCAGAAAGATTTCTAAGGATGAGCTTGAGCTGATCCTTCACAGAGCTAATAGGGCTTCTTATGCCAGCTTCAGAACCTGGGTGACCAACTCTTTAGCACTTGCTTCTCTTTTCTTTCTGCTAGCCTTGCTTATGCACATACTTCTATAATTTAAAATATTTACAGAAGGCAAATTATTTACAGTAGGCAATTCGCCTACTGTTTTTCCTCAAAAAAGACAAGTATTGAGCAGGACGAGAAATATTGTGTGTGTGTATATATATACACACATTATTTATTTTTCTTAAGAAAAAAATTGCTCCATTGCATACAAAAACCATTCCTGTTTAACAGATTTACAGTAGGAAATTTGCCTACTGTTTTTCCTAAAAAAACAGGTATTGAACAGAATGATAAATATATATATATATATATATTATGTATTTTCCCTGGGAAAAAATTGATCCATCGCATAAAAAAACTCTTTCTATTGTTGCTCTTCTGTTTTCAAGAAAATAAAGAATCTCCTATCCACCTCTAATAGCACAATATATTAAGCCAATCATTATGACTAAATTAAATAAAAAAGCATTGGCACTAGTTTCTGTTTTCCCCTATATCAACAAGCATCCAGTTGTTATGCCTGCTGAAAAGTTACAGCAGAGTTGGCACTCCCAATGTAGCTACCATAACTGTCAATTTGGAAGAAATCAGAAAAGCAAACCCAGTACCACTAATCCCTTGCTCCCAGGAAGTTGCGGCATCCCTGCAAGAATTATTAACTGAGAATTATTATCTGTTTATGATAGCTGCAGTTTATTTCTCAGAGATGCATGCAAGAACCGAAACTGATGGATTACAAACCTGCAGGAAATTCCTCTTTTGAGACCAGTGCCTTGGTGTTCCTTATGACTTGAGAGAAACAAGTAGCTAGCTTGGGATCGATGCAGTTGCATCAATTGGAGCTAATCCATAAATAATTTTGTGTAGGCAGAGAGTTATAGAAATAAAAATACAGTGTCCGCCTTTTTCTTCACTTTCCTGATAAGATCATAACTATTTCTTCCTATGTTCTCTTTCATTATCTTCTTTAGAGCTGTGGAATGCTAACACATTTATCTAGCGACCACCCTAACATAAGCTTCAAAGCTGCCCTGAACAAAACTCAAGACAAAACAGAGCAAAAAAGCTACAGTAACACATTTTTTGTGCAGCTCCATCTCAACTAGTTTGTGAATGAACATCAAAGTTTAGTGCTACAATATACAGGCAGCCTGCAGACTCGGTCCACTGCATAATGTTGAACTGAAGTACCCACACAATCTAACTGACTTGGAATAACCACATTATGCCCAATCTAACACATGAACAGACCACACAACCAAACGCCGAGTCTGAAGCGGGCACAATATCCCCCAAAATACAGTCACACAAAGAAAAAAGTGATCATTCCTTCTCTTATTTCTTAAATTTTAGTACTTACGAAGTATTTTCAACCCCCTCTATACACCCCTGGTGCCTGGCTTTCCAACCTAGGTTAGTTGACCCCAGTGTTGTTTCACACAGAACAGTTAACCACCTGACCTAAGAAAACCATGCACTAGCTTTTGTACAGATGAACTAGCTTTCCATGTCAATAGCAGTGTCATTTCTAACTGGCCTGGCCGGCCTTTCTATGTCAAGGGCAGTAAGGCTGCTCATCGGCGTTGTTGGTGTCGAGCTTCTAAGCAGGCTCATGGATCGCCTCTCCATGTTCTTTGGCGTCTCCTTGCTATGGACGAACGAGATGAATCTTCTGAGGCTCCTCCTCGGATGATGTTTCAGGTATTTGCGTAGCATGATACCAAAGTAGATGAGCAGCGCGAGGACACATGCCACACCACAGATTAGGAACAGGCCAAAGAAGCTCTCGAGGCGGAGCTGGTCCGAGTCAACAAACTCACTGTTGTCAGTTGTGCAATCGCCTGTCTTGACCCACTTGTCACGGATCCGCTGCAGCTCCCCATTCTCTGACAATGAGAGGATTGCGGTGGACAGGTCTACTTGCAAAGGGGAGTCCCTTGGAAATGCCTGGTAGAATGAACTTTGTAAGGTGCTACATTTTGATTTGTGAAACAGAGTACATGTAGATTTTAGACTTGCAGCAGCAAACAAGTGCAAGGAAAGTTGCATAATACTAGCTGTTATTCCAGGATTTTAACACCAAAATATTGTGCTCTTATATTCTCTACCTATATTAAAGAATATGGTTTAAATGTACTTACAAAGCCCCATCCTCTGCTGGTGAAATCTGAGCCAGCTACAGCAATCTTGCAGTAAGTTGACAAAAACAGCTCAACATAGGGGCGCTCGTCAACAATAGCCATAACACCTCCTTTCTTAGGGCCTAGCTGCAGGGCATCAGCGTATTCTTGTGGGGAACCAAGAGCTCGTAGCCTTGACCGTGAGATATTCAGTTCATTAACCATGTAGTCTTGTGCAAACGAACCAACTTGGAAACCAACAGGATCATCACTATTTTTCAGGTCATCGATTCCTTTTATAGAAGTATCAAGTTGTTGCACGGTCAGGATGGAAGTAAGACTCGCGGTATAGCTGGATACAATGATCAAAACAACAAATAGCCATATGAGTAACACACCGCGCCCTAAGGTGCTCATAGTATTTTCTCCTGGGCACAAATACATATGAAATCATGAGTCGTGCGCCAGAACAAAATGTTACTTATACCAAAAACAAGAAACACATAATAGAGAAGGTTGGTTTACTCACTGTGGGAGAAGAACAAAGTCGAAAAGCTGAACCTACAGGCAATCAAAATTGAGATTATAATCACACATTTGAGAGCAAGAAATCACGCCTACAAGAGCATTTGGCGATACATGTGGAGAAGTGCAAAGACAGAAGAAAATCATCATAATATTATTAAGCGAATATACAGCTAAGTAGGACCCACTTAGCAAAACAGGTCTATAGGTAGAGTTCTTGGTTCATACTGTGCATACATACGTCCCACCACAAGATAAATAGTTCACGTGGTATGTTAACAGGCAACTGTTATAAGGTTTCTCTGTATGCACAAGACTTGGTGGACCTTGACATTTCTAAAGAAAACAGAACTGACATACAGGAAGACGATGCAAAAGGTGCACGTCAGCTTCTTACCAGAAAATAGTTATTATTTGTTGACTTGGTGGACCCCGGAAATCCTCATTGATTCGATGTTCAAGAACCCAAACAACCACACCCACAATAAGAAAGAACAACCCTGTAACACACCACATCTCCAAAGTAAATGGCTGCAAGAATGCCCAGGATGTTTTTATATGCTTTTTAACCGGAGCCAAGATAACCAAGCCTGTTTCAATGAATGGCTGGGTGAAATCAATAGTTACTGTCCGGCTCATTGTAATTGCGATATCCCCTATGGCTGCATCAAACTCCTGCAGGATAAGATGCCCTAGGTCAGTACGGTATGACAAAATGGTTAGGAGAAGAAAAGCAAAAGTCATACTTACATTTGATTCAACCATATGTATGAGTTTGTCATAATTAGGATTTTCAGTACCACTCCCAAAGGGTATGAACTTGTAACTAACAGGATAAGGAAGCAAAGACAATGCCTGAGTAAAGACATCGATGCAATAACCTTTAATTGACCCAGTACCATTGTCTTCCGTGACGAACTCTTTGAAGCTAAATCTGTTGGGAACGCCAATTTTCAACTCCTTGGCATTAGAAGGAAAAACCCATCCTCGAGGCCTCTGTGCAGTCTCCCCAGGCCAAATAACATCATAGAGATGCTGATTGGCTAGAGAAGTATTAGGAGGCTTTGAATATAGAGCCTCTGGAGAGATGGTCGACAACAAGCCAGAATAATTTGACCAAAAACCAACAGTCCGCATGCCATTTCCGATGATGTTTATGATGTCATATGCAGGATGAATGAGGTCACCTGAAGCATCGAATTGCACTTGCCCAGATGCCCCAGTGAAGTTTACCTTTCTAATATTCTCCAATAATTTATTTCCCATATCAAAAATGCTCATTGCTTCAAGGTGAAGAGTCTCCCCAGCTTCATCGTGTAACTTTGAGTCATTTGAAAAGGAAATCCTACCACCATCACTGAAGAAGGCATCCAGAGCCCAAGCTAATGCCCAGACACTATCATAAACATAAAAACCATAAGTATTTACACGAAGATCACTATGGTTGTACTTATGACTTTGGCTGCTCCACTTGGAGATCAAATTACTCTTCATCTTTGAGTTGGGGATATGTGGCCGTAAAGTAAGAACACCTTGCATGCCAGATATAATGTCAGCAGGAACTGATGAATTAGCATCAAGATAGGCAGACAGCCAGTCAGTTGCAATCCACACATAGCTGTTGCCCATCATGTTCAGTTGGTTTGCCATAGAGAAAAACTTGAGTCCATGTTCAGCTCCAGTATGGAGAATGATAACACGAGACTCCATATAACTGACACTAACCAACAAACTTATGAGCTCACTCCTTTTAGCATTAGAAGGAAAACTCACCTTGTAGGAGATTTTGCAACGCTTTGCAGTGAGTGCATCATCCAAAGCAATAATTCCATTTCTACCATAATCATTATCAATGTATATGGCAGTCACTATCTTCCAGTGGTTGTAGTCAACAAGTGCTGCCACGGCCGCCATTTGATAGAGATCACTGGAACCAGTTCTGACAAAGAATGGGAACTGTATCGTTGAAAGAGTTGCATCAGAAGCAAAGGACATCAGAGGGACTCGGAGCTCATTTACTACATATGAGATGATATGAGAAATTGTGGAGCACTGGGGGCCAACGATTGCAATAACATCAGTCTCCATGAACTGCAAACCTGATACAAGGAATACGGTATCATTGTCATACTTCCATGAACCAAAAATTATTTTAACGATGCGAAATGAATGAGTGACATTAAAGCTAGCCTACCTTGAACCATGCCAAGGAAACCATCAAAGCAATTTGTATCCTTTATTTTAACCTTTAGTGTAGTTCCATTTAGAACTGTTGGATCAGAGTTGATATCTTCCAAGGCTGAACGGATGGCAACCTCCGCAACACCTCCAGTGGTGGAGTTAAATTGAAGAATGGAGCCAATATTCACAACAGGAGGCCCTGCAGCTAAACTCTTGCAGATGCCACTAGGGGATAGGAGCAGAGAGAGAACCAACAACGTGAGAAAAGCTATCTCCATTGTGCCTCAAATGGTTCAAAGGCTACTGGACACTTGTCTGCATGTTAGCAACTTATTTATGTGCTGAAAACCCCCTGTAAAAAAAGGACCACATAACAGATGTTACCATCACACCAATGCATAATTCTTGTATTCCCTAAAGTAAAATAGTCCATGTAAAAGAGTACCAACATTTGAAAGGCTCGGTCAAAACGTTTGAAGGAAAAGGACAGCAAAAAAGCAAATGCCAATTTGAATGAAGCAATTGCAGTTATTAAAAAAATGGATTGAATATCGCAAAGAAAAGCAACTTTGCGACATAGATCCAATTGAAGCAATGAAGGAAATGTTAGTTTTAGTATGTGCCTGAATCATTTATATTACTGTTAGGAAGATATAGATCCAAGGTTGGGCCGACAAGCATCCAAGAAAGTAAAGATGCAATGTGGTCCTGAAGTGAAAGCCAAGGCACTTGGCGTGGCCATACTACTCTCAACAGATTCCAGTTTGCGCACACTTTTGCTATGCAGAGAGAGAACAAAAGCCCGTAGGTGACAAACTTTGGGTTATGCCCTTTGTGCCAATCAGACAGCAAAAAAATGAGCGAACATAACAGAAGATATGAACTATATATATTATGCTTAAGATGGGGTGCTTCCTGCAAGAGGAAACAATGCCTGGGACGGCAATCAACCAAACGGCCTCAGCACAAACAAAAAATTAACGAGAGAGTAGCTGCGACAGGATTATTACAACCAAGCTACAGCTAGAAAGTCTATGAAAGGAAGCATGATGCCAAATAGTAGTAGAGAAGCAGCTGGAGAAGATGCATGAACAGAGATGATCAGCTGGCAGGAAACCAGGATTACTATGTGCTTCGTGGACATTTCAGCAACTGAGGGTGAACGGACTGAAACCTCGAAGAGCCGGAACGAGACCAGCCGGACAGACAGCAAAAAAATGAACGAACATATCAGAACATAGAACTATATATATATACTATGCTTAAGATTGGGTGCTTCCTGCAAGAGGAACGGCAATCAACCAAACAGCCTCAGCAGATTATTTATTTATTTATTTTGAAATAAAGGGGTTCCCCCCAGCCCCCACTTTTATTAAGCAGAGGCCAAAGCCGGCCACATCTACATCGTTAAACAGCGCTCAGTCACAGCCAGAGAGTAGCCGCTGACAGAATTATTACAACCAAGATACGGCCAGAAAGTCTATGAAAGGAAGCATGAATGCCAAGTTGCCAACTAGAGAAGCAGCCGGAGAAGTATGCATCAACAGGAAATGAGTGTATTATGCATTTCGTGCACATTTTAAACAACTGACGGTGAACGGACTGAAACCTGAAAGAACTGGAACGAGACCAGCCGGACAGACCACAGACGTACACCCTGCACAATCCATCGAACACCTCGAGGGCGGGCACGCAAGAGTAGGCCCAGCGGCAACATCAGCACACAGCCGCCATTACCGGGGGATCAATCCACAACCGGCACGCGGCTCTTCCTCGGATTCCTCACCGAGACCCCAAGAAACGGCGGGAATGGCGGCGTGGCGGGCACTGGCAGCACCGCGGCAGGGAAGTACTGTAGGACTCTAGGGGGCGGGTGGCGATTCGAGAGCAAGCACAGAGAGAGATTTCGACTTACGGGTTGGCTTCCTTCGGCCCCCGCCAAGAGGAAATGTCGGCCTCCCGTCGGACGCTGGCCGCTGCTGCCGCGGCGCCGGCGCCGCTCGACGACGACGAGGAGTGGACTGAGAGCAGACCGCGAGCTGCCTCTGTCGGTCGAGCTCTTTATTTTATTTTAAGTGAGTGGTATTTATAGCGGAGGTGGACGACGGAGGAGAAAGAAGGGAGACGGAGACGGTGTTAACCTTGCACGATGACAGTCGGGGCCCACCGAATATTCAACTGTCATAGAATTAGTTAAGTTGACCCGAGTCTAGATTGCGCCAGAAAGATAAAACAAACAAATCAATATGTTAAATGTTCCAAAAAGATATATTTGAAAATGCTTGAACCGAATGGAACTTCTCCTGCTAAATGTAGTTTGAAAAACCCCTATGATTTAATCATAACTCATACATAAATACTCCCTCTGTAAAGAAATATAAGCCCGCTTACGTCACTGGAGTATCAAATAGCGAGACACATGTGGCGATTCCATCAATTTTAAACTCCATAACTTTGATCGGGCCTTCAGTAGGCATTTGTTTGAGTGTGTGTGTGTGCGTGCGTGCGCGCGCGCGTGTGTGTGTGCGCGCCTTTGTGAGTGTACGGTCAATGTTGATTCTCGAAAAAAGGGAAAGTATGCAAGCAACCTGCTCGAAGAACCCTAGCTAGAGTGTGTGACCGGCCAAAGAAAGGTATTAGATCCGATTCCGATGATCTAAGAAAGGTATTAGATCCGATTCCGATGATCTTTATGTTATGCAGGGTGAGATGATGCAGACTAGCATGCCTGCAGGCAAACAAAATAACTGTCAGATGATCCAAGTCTACCTCGGCTTGTTAGTTCAGCTGGCATTAGAAACTGAAATCAATCAAACGCGTGTCACGAGCTAAACATGGCGCGGCGGAGCCATGATTAATCGAGCACCTGTATTTACTGAGCAAGATTACAAAGGTGAGGTGAGGATTTTTTTTATTTTTTTTTAGAATCAGGTGAGGATTTTGTGCTGGCTGCTTCATGTGAAGTTCATGCATTTCAATCCTCAAAAAAGGGAAATTAAGTCCATGCATTTCCAGGCAGAACATATGTGCATTCAGCCTTATTCTTAGTCGGCCTTACAAGCTAGGCATTTGCATCCAGCCCTGCAGCTAGTGTTTCATCACATTCACTCCATGCACAGAACAAATCTTTATAGCTGAAAAACCAAATGATGCTTTAGTTGTTTCTGCTTTTTCTTAATGATTAATTCCGCGTCCTTTTAAAAGCGCGCATTTCATAAAAGACAAAAAAGGGCTATACACGCATGTGATTAGCATCTGATGCTGCATGCCCGGGAAAATCCTCTAGGCTTTACGCTCAAAATACTATCCCTTGCGTGACTACCTTCTTATACATCCTGATTCATTGATGTCCTGTATACAAGAACCACTGGTATACACTATGTATAGCACCAGTAAGTATGGCACCAGTAAGTAACTGTGGATTATATGATATCTATTCTTCACCAACTGTTTCAGTATAAAGATCTAGAGCTCATCAACAGGGTACTTCTCGATCAAATCAAACAACTCATCTCCGATGCCGAAACCGAGCATCTTGGCCATGTCGCCCGTCTTCAACCTTGGCTTGGCATGGTTCTGCTGCTTCAGCCACGAGTAGACGAGGAACACTTTCTTCATCCCAAACAGCTCCAACGCCTCAGGGTTGAAGACTACGCCGTGACGCATACTCATCTGCAGTAGTAGATCGTAAATTTCATCACCTCTGAACATGACACGGATGAGACCACATGTGCTGATTTCAGATAAATGGTTTGTACGGTTACCTGGTGAGGGACCAGCATTGCAGCATACCTGGCGAGCTCACCGGCTCTCCAGTCAAGCACCACCGGAAACCAGGGGTAGGAAGCATCAAGCCTCACAAACCATAGCCTTACATCTGGGAACTCCGACAGTTCCCTCGTATCGTATGGATCCTCTCTCTCGTAGTTTATTGTGAAGCCGACGGTTCGGTCCAACAGATTTCTTGATTGAGCTGAATAATGTGCATAAGATTCTGTTCAGTTATAGCCTCCTGGTGCAAAATGCAGTTGCATGATGTTCGAGGGATGGCCAAGGACTACCTGTAGTTAGGGAATTCAGGTTGCCAAGGGCGTCTTGGACGGGCGATAGGTCAAGTGCTCGGATGATATCCTTGTTGATAACAATCTCGATGCGCCCTTCGGTAGGTGGTGGAGGAGGCTCAACTTGTGGTGCATCTAAGAAAGCCATAAAGGATATCAATTGAAAGCAAAATATATGAGCTCACTCAAGGAAAACAACGATATGAATTCCACGCCACGCACACACTATTATGTGAGGACTTTATAATCTGACTGACATACAACAATTGAATCCTTCACCCTTGAAGAACCTATTAGAGCAGCTGAACAGGGCAATGGGCATAACAGGGTGCCATACATGAGAGGCAGTTTGTAGGTACTTGAGCATTTCCGAGGCACATTCCCTGTCATTTAACATCATATTGCTTCGCAAAAAAAAAAACATCATATTGGTTGTAAATAAAACCAATTGTGTGTGAATGGCAAACTTGGAAACCTTGACCAAATGCAGAATTGGTGTGTGCTGTACCTCTCCAGAACTACTGAGAGGGTGTTTGGTTCCAGGGACTTTTTTATGTTGAGACTAGAAAAAGTCCCTAGTAAACCAAACAAGGTGGGACTTTTTTGGAACTTTTTGCTAAAAGTCCTTAGAAGCACCTCCTTGAGAGTCTTTTTCAAAAAGTCCTAGGGACTAGAAAAAGTCCTAGGACTAGAGAACCAAACACCACCTGAATACCAAAATCAATTGCTACAACGACTTTGCACAAATAAATTGAGGACAGGAACCAAAATCATGGTTCCGATAGTGTCATATATTGAGATCTCGTCATATGTTTCGCTCAAAAAAAAGAAGATAATGCCGTCTGTTGATGTTGCGCTGTGAAACTAATCGTCCCAGGGAGAGTTTGGAATGGTATTTTAATTGGGTTTCAGTGAAGTGGCTGCTAATGCTAATGTTGGTAGAGCTCACCGTCTTGGTCGGAGAGGGAGAGGTCGAAGTTGCCGGAGGGGTTGAACGCGACGCGGAGAGCCTGGAGCTGGACGCTCGGCGTCTTGGGACCGGAGCAGCAGAGGAAGGCCGCAGGATGGGGCGGCGAGCTGCTGGCGCCGGTGCTGCTGCTGAGCCGCCTCGAAGCAGGGCGGAGCGAAGCCACGATAGGGTGGTGGTGGTGTACGGCGGCCGCGGCGCCGGCGGCCATGGAGGTAAGTAGGTAGGCTAGCCGCTGGCGTCGTGGAGGAGCAACAGCCTCCGGCGAGCGGCCCCCCGTGGCCGTGGGTCTATCTTATCCGTTTATCCTGACTTTTCTTTTTCTCAGGGGCTAAAAGGCGGGCTGCACGCGCTACGCGACAAGGAGCAGAAAAATCTCCATTCTTCTCACCTAGTACTGGGTCGACGGCGAGTCGGGATATGGTTCACGTCCTCACGTGCTCAAGGGCCACGAGATGGCGGTGATGTGCCTGGCGGTGCCCGGCAACGCCGTCGTGAGCGGGTTGGCCGACCAGATCCTCTGCGTTTGGCGTCGTGACAGGACGGAGCACGTCTGTCTAAGCGTGCTGGCCTGACACACAGGACCTGTGAAATGAATCGAATAAAAATAGTCGAATCGAATAAAAAACCATCCATTTTGAAATAACAAATCATCAATTTGAAGAAAAAGTTTATTAATCTGAAAAGATAAATCACCGAACCAGGAAGAAGAAAAAACAGAAAATGAAAAAAGAAAAAAGAAAAAAAATAGAAAATATATGGATAAAGAGGTTAATTATCAGATCGGGCAAGGCGGTGTGGTGGTTACTGCCTCCTCGTACCTCGATGCCTGGTTCGATTCACAGCGGGAGGGCATTTTTGCGTTTCAGAAAAACATAAAATGGTGGAGATGTGCCGGGCCAGCGTGGAGTTGGTGCGTGCGCCTGTTTGGAAAGTGTATACTAACGAGCGCCAAATAGAAAACACCCTGTGTCTAGACTAAAAAAAAAGCTACCTTTTTTTGAGACATAAAAAAAGGCTACCTATAAGGTCCTACATGGTGAGTCATGTCTTTGGTGCAAACTAGGGGTTTCGGCGCCCACGCACCCGCACTCTGGGCCCGACCCAAAAACGGGGGCGCGTTCGCCGGCTGGTCACATTGTTTCGGTGTGTTGACCGTTCGCCTGTTGCCGACTGGTCGTGGTTGACCGGTCAACCATTGTGTTACAAAAAGGGAGAAAAAAAAGGAAAACAACAAAAAAGAAAAAAATGTGACTTAAAAAATGTGAATGAAATTTTAAAAAAGTTCACAAGTATGAAAAAAAGTTCATCAAATATGATAAAAGTTCACCAATTAAAAAAATCATCGAATTTGTTAAAAATTTCACCAAATTATAAAAAGTTCATAAAATTTGAAAAAAGTTTATTTATTTTGAATAAATTTCATCAAATATTTAAAATTTCACGAATTTAAAAAAAGTTCATTGATTTTGAATAAATATCATCTATTTTCCTAAAAACGAAAAATGTGAAAAATCATCGATTAAAAAAACAAATTCCAAAAAGAAAATCCCAACATTTAAAGAAGAGAGAAAACCCGACTAAAACTGCCCCGGAAATAACCAGCTAACCAATTCCAAAAACTGGAGGATTCCCGCGACTGAAGAGAACAATAAGAAAAAAAAATTAGAAAGCACTAGTTGTTCGATGGCGTAGTGGTTACTGTTCTTGAGTAGTAGTGCTGCCTCCTTGGATATATTATGGGAACCAGTTTGGACAAAATATAATTGAGGTGATCGTCTACTTTCCATGTCATTTGTTTTGAAGATTAGTTTCTCGCATCCTAATGTTCATTTTCTGTTAATTTGGAGACTCCAGTTATGCATAGTAGTAATCTATTTCTCAGTAAATGTTTTTTTTACTGTATGGAAGCCTTACAAAATTCTTGATGTATTACCGAACTAACTACATGTTTGATTTTTGCTACGTGCGTGAGGCAATCGTAATGACATGTCTTCTAGGCGTCAGGGATCAGTTTGCTCCGACATCAAGCTACATATGGAAGCTCTTGGGACTGGCAAAGGTTGATGTGTTTGTCTGCATTCTTCTTTGTAACAAAGAGGTGTCTGTTTGCTTGATCACTTTTATGCTAATATGATGATTAAAGATTTTGCGGGATCATGTTTGTCTAAATATGTGATTCATTATGTTTACTATGTTACAACGTGTTTCTCAAGTAGAGATTACATATGACATCATTAACGGAGTCAAGAGTACGATGGTACAATGTGTTTCTCAGGTAGAGCTTACACCTAAGGGCAGGGTTTATAGTTTATCTCTATATATGTGTCAGTAATATTTTGTTTATAGCTCTACTATATGTGTTTTTTGTGTGTGTTTTTGCCGAGTCGTGTCAATATAGCAACTAAGATGCAATGCTCTATATTTATATTACTTCAGAAGTTGCATATGCATGATTACGGGGTAAGGCTGTCGTATACTCCCTCCGTTCCAAAATAAGTAACTCGAGTTTGTACTAACTTTGTACTGAAGTTAGTACAAAGTTGAGTCACTTATTTTGGGACGGAGGGAGTACAAAACTATTTGTGCATGAGAAAAGAAAACAGTGCTTTAAAAAGTAACTTATGTGTACATCTTATGTTAGTTGTTGGTCTGCCATTTGAAGCCATGAGCATGTGAATTATTTTGATGTACATATAATATCTACTTTCTATTACTAATGGACTTCTTGATCAATACTAATGGATGCCAATGAATAGGTTTCGTTCAGTCAAATGGGAGGTCTTTGAGTAGGATATTTGGTCTATTTACATGACATTGGTCCTTCTTGATCTTTGCGTTATTCTTGTTAACTTTTTGTATATTCTGATGCACCATCCACACGCACCTGCACATGTCTTCTTTTCATATATGGTACTGGTAATAAGACACTCCATTTGTCTTTGCCACATATCTATCAATGTTAAATCTGTGTTGATTTCCTTGTTTTTTTATTTGGTTCTGTAGCTAATTATGGTCCAACCAAATGCGCTTTGACAATAAAGTTTGCGGAAAAAGTCGTTTTAATAATCACAATTATTTCCTCATTGTTGTTGTTGCTTGTTTGTTGCCTATTGATCATACTGTCACTGGACTACATCCCCCGCCCTCATGTTTCTTCTGCTGCACATGGGCTGATGAATGGATACCAATATTGTTTTACTGACATTGAGTTGTTCCTTATTGGCAGGGACGGAGCCAGAAAATGGAGATAGGGGGGGCAGCCGGGCAGGGGCTTGAACTAGAAGAGTCTATCACAATCATAGAAGAGACAATCATATAGGCATATAGTATAGCAAATATCGTGAGGTCTGCGGCTCTGCAATATGAATAAAATTTGCATATTTATTTATCTGACGGTATAATTTCTTCAGAATTGGTTACTAGTATCAATTGGTAGAAAATGTTCTCACGAAACTCTTTCTCTTCATGCCTGCAAACCCATAATTTGACAGACAATTTTTTCTGAACTTTTTTTTATTGTTCTAGGTTTCTAGTTCTATGGTTTCTAAGGCACACATCAAAATAAAGTGTAGACAGAAAGAGGGTTAGAAATCATGTTCACGTCATTTAACTTAGCATCATGTTCACATGACTGAGAGCTTGAACCAATTGGCATCAATTGACTGAGCTCTCTTCCTCTTCGTGTCTACACACACATAATTGGACAGTACAAGAATTTCTAATTACAGTTTTAAATGTCTATATTTATACAATTACATTCTAAAACACAGACTAATCTAATGCTGAAAATAAACTGACCTTTCTTGATCGTCTGGTCGCTCATCCGTGTGTGTGTGTGCGGTCGGCCGGAATGTGTCTGCGGTCTTCTGATCGGCACGGCAGGGAGTCAGGCCGTCGGGGACATCGGACGGAGGCCTTCCCTCCTCGGCGGACGGAGAGATTTGGTGGAGAGGATGGAGGATCTACTAGGCGGGTGGAGAGATTAGACGCAGCGGATTTTTCCAATCGCAGGAACTAAGGAACGACGAACGAGCAGATTGGAAACGAAACTACCGTGCGTACGTCGTGGGCTCGCTTGTTGTCGTGCGTATTGCTTCCAGTTCCAGACTCTTTATCTTCTACGTGGGCTGTTTTTCTTTTTCTTTTTCCTCATATTAGGGCCGTTGGCCTGCTGCACGTACATGGTTCCCTCAAAAAAACAAAATGTGTACGTATATGGGCTTGGCCTATGGCTATGGGATTTCACAGGGGTGGCGAGACAAGCCAGAATTCTGTGCGTAGGAAGAAAAATTATACGTGGTACCTATCGCTATTAGGGGTAACGAGATCGTTAGGGGGGGTCTCGCCCCCCCTCGTCCCCCCTTAGAATCGTCCCTGCTTATTGGAGTATTTTTTTTAATAATTATGCATGGATTGTACTTTAAGTACCAGCTTTACAAGGTACCCTGATTGTAATTTACGTTTGGTTGGCTTTAAAGAAAGTTCTGCTGATGTATATTTTTCATTTGCGGGTAAAATGATTGTATTATTTGAGAGGTTGCAGCATTACAATTCCTATGAATAGATTCAGAAAGTTCATCTGGACACGAGCCTATCCAAACTGCAGTACAACCTTCCGTGCGACCAAACTTGGCCATGAGGTGGCTGCCAGCATTCTGGCAGCGTGCGATCTAGGCGATGGAGATCAACTGGTCGGAAATCATCAACTGTTTTACTTACTCCAGACCCCCGAGCCGCTCCCGCGAGCGTCCTCGGGGAAACCCTAGCCGCCGCCCCTCGTCCTCCCTCGTCGACTTCTCCCCCCGCCGCCACCGCACAGCGCCGCCGGGCAAAGACCGACCGGCGTTGGTGGCGGCGGGGATCTTGCCCCTCCTCGCGGTTGGCGTCCGGCGCGGGACGGCGCTGGGCTGGGCGGGGCCCAGCGGCGCGGCGGAGGGCGTGCTGGGTGGCGGCGTCCCTGCCTGGCGGCGGGGCTACGGCGGCTTGAGCCCTCTCCAACGCGCTGCGGCTGCGGCTTCTCTAGTGGCGGCACGAGTTATCCCGGCGGCGGCTTGGCGGCGTGGTGCGGCGAAGCTCCGGCGATGACTCGGCGGCGGGCTGGAGGGCTTGGCATCGTCCAGTGGTGCTGCCTCCGCGGCGGTTACGGCTTGGGGCCCTGGACCCCGATCCGATCTGGATCTGGTGGTGCCGGGGTCTGGGCCATGGCGACTGGAGGGGAATCGTCGGGGCTTGTCGTGTAGGGTAACGCAGCAGAAAACAAAAAATTTCCGACCTACGCACCAGCCCAGGACCACCATGGAGACTGCATACATGGTTTGATCTTTTTCGTTACCGACTCGTAGCGCAGCGGGAAGTAGAGTCGATGACGATCGGCGGTGCAGATCCCCGCAGCTAGGATTTACAACCTCCCAACCGCGAGGATTTATACCCTCATCTGCTCCTCAGACAGCCCTCCGGGAGGCGCTCGAACAACCCCCGGACGGTGTCGCGGACAGCCCTTCGGGAGGACCTTCGAAACTCGAACGGTCACATGGACAGCCCTTCGGGAGGCACTCACAAACTAAGACCGAAACTACGATCTCTCTACAGAGTTGCACACATACGGTGTCATCTATCCGGCAGGGCTTCGCCGTCCAGAACTAGTTCCTGCCGGAACCCGGACAGCCCGAAACTCTTTTCGTGGGAGGGAGAGAAGAAGCCAGATAATGCATGGCATGTGTATGAGAGCAAGGGATGAGTGTGGAGGGCTGCCCCTCCACCTCTATTTATAGGAAATCCCAAGGGGGTAGGGTAGTTTCACAAAAAACCCAAAATGCACATCAATGAAGTCCTTCCACAAGGACCTAGGAGTGAAACCAAGGAACAAGAGGGTCCCCAAGGGGGGATACCCCATGTGGCCGGCCACACCCCCATGAGGGGCCCAAAAAATGGCTCCTATCCATCCATGTCATCCCCAAGATCTTTTGGAGCAAAGCCCCAAAAGGTGGCTTTCCATAAAGTAACCATAAAGCTGATTTTCACTATTCACGACGACATTTTTCAGCGTCTGATCGAACTGAAAATATTTAGGTGGGCTAAGAACATTTCCAGTACCCACTAAAATGATTTTCAACGCGTTCCGAAACAATTCCGGTTTTAGTGATTTTCATCTGCGAAACGCATCTGAAGTGGCTCCGGCAGCTCCGGAACATTTCCGGTTTTTATCTTAGAAAATTCCAAAAAGCTTCCAGAATGATTCTGGCATCCTCCAAGAATTATCAGGCATATGCCAAAACCAATTTGACTTAATGGTGTATCCCGAAACAACTTTTCGGTATCATCCAAACTTATCCGATGACCTCTCTCTGCGGTACGATTCCGCTGTCCGAAACTTTTCGGTGTCCGAAACTTTTTCGGTGATTTTCTCTCAGACTCCCTGTCTATTATTCAGCAGATAGATGACCCTTAAGCGTGTGACCCTATAGGTTCGGTGAAGTATAGACATGACCCGGAACCCCTTCCGATCAATGATCAACATCGGAGCCGTGGACACCCATATTGACCCCTATACCCACACGAATAAATATTCGAGTGAACCTCCAGTTGCCGTGTGCTATTCCTGTTGCTTCGCGATATGTTACAAATACCCGAGGTGAGACATGTTGGCATTCCCGTGGATCAACAACTTGTCCACTATGCTAGTTACCTCGTTACCGGTATTGTTCTCTTTTCTCGTTATCGTGTTCCGGCATCCCCGTGATCAAATCACAAAGTGTCTGGCCAGACGATGATGGATACCGTAACACCGAGAGGGCCCAGAGATATCTCTCCATCGTCGGAGGAGCAAATCCCAATCTTGAGCTATCAAGTTACTTGACACACTTTTCCATGAACCCGTAAGCCGCCGTAATAGCCACCCATTTACGGATGACGTTTAACAAACCCCAAAGTTCATGAAGCAAGCATGAAGAAACTCGATACTCTCATGGTCTAAGGAATCATGCAAACGTTAACCATCTCTGTGTTATGTACCAATAAACTTGTGACGAATGAATCTCATAGCATAACATCATGCCGGGTCGATTCAACACAAATGTTCTCTTAACATTATGCCCTCAAGGTTGCTGACATAGACATGCCCATGATCAGGAAAACATAACCATCATGCAACACTTGAGCTAGTCTTAGAGGCCAGACTAGGAATACATTTTACCGTTTATTATTCCACACGTGCATATGAGTCTTCCTCCGAGCCTCGTGGTTATTGCAGACTCGAGAACCATAGCAGTTATAGCATGGAACATAAACATAATTATGAACTCGGAGATAAATAATATCATTTATTATTGCCTCTAGGGCATATCTCCTACAGACTCCCACTTGCACTAGAGTCAATAATCTAGTTAATGCTAATGCACTTTACACCTGTGGCACGCCGGTGTAAATATGCTTCGCTTGTGGTATAGCCTGATGTCCAACGGATCTGACGACTTCAGTTCCGTGTGTATCTTTGCATGTCCTCGCGTTTTCACGTTTTCACAAAATTCATATTTTGTGTGGACTTGGCTTTGTATGTATGTGAATCACAGGTCGAACCTGGATTCCTCAGACTGAGTTTTGGAGCAACTACCTGCAGTAGTGTCCCATTGTCAAAAGCCATCTTGGAACTATACTAAGTTCATGAATGAACTATATGATTCAACATCTTCTTTGTCGCTTCTAAAGCGTCAACATACTTAGCCCTTGTTATAGAATTCGCCACAGTAACTAGTTTGAACAAATTCCAACTAACTGTGCCACCACATTGTGTGGTACACAAAACCGTTAACTTAAATCGAATATCGCACGGTGAAAAGATGAAGACTATCGATGTAACATTTTACAACGAACTCTTCATGATCTCCGCTTGCAAGAAAACATATCATCAGTACTTACTCTAGTACTCAATGACATCTTTCACTGTTGTCCCACGATCAGTACTTTGATCACTTTAGTATCCATACTCGCAACACCTTGGGAGTATCGGACATATCTGGTTATTTTACATACCATGGAATACATGATTAATCCAAACACAAAAGTGTGTGGAATCTGCATCATGTATTTTACTCATCAGTGTTTTGGGACACCGAGTCTTGCAAAAACTCTTTCCATGTGACTTTGGCAAGAATCACTCCTTGGCGTTTTAAATGCTAAAAGGTTTTAGCATCTTGTCAATATGTATTCATTGCTTAGCCCCATTAGGTAAATCTATCTCCATAGATCATCATGCCTAATATTGAGGCTATTTAGCCTAAGCACTTCATCGAAAAACTATTTTCAAATGAAGTCCTAATTTGTGTCAAGAAATTTATTTCCAATTACCAATGTGCCAAGCACATAAGGTTTTTAAAAATATTAGTACGCTCCCACTTACTTTCTTGAATTACAAGCATCTTCGTTACCCATTGATGAAGTCAAAACCCCTTTGACCATTTCATCAAAACCCGAAGATTCCAACTCCATTTTGCTCTCTTCTGTCCATTGCTGGAACTCTGAAGTTTGCATACCTACTAGCATCCTCTGGATCGACAAATTACTTTGGACTGTATCATATATAAGTCCTAGCTTTCATTTCCATCAGATGGAAATCCTTTTATCATCCATGTTTCATATCTCATGATTGAAATATGTATTAATTGCTAGTTCAACCCGAACCGACTTTAAGCATCGCTACGATGAAAACAACCTCATCGTAGTCAACTCTTGAACTTGTTATTTCAACAAGTCGAGCTTTATGGATAAAACATTTTATCCGTATCAGTTTTAAGTTCCATAAATATTCGTTAGACTCTAAGTCTTCCGAAAGGTGTATCAAGGTTTTAATCTTGAATCACTTATATGCAAACTAACTCGGGTTGTATTGGCATTTAGCCAATTCCGGAGTCAGGGCCCATCAACGCTTCCTTGTGTATCGTAGGCATAATGTTGTCTAACAACAATATCTCGTTTGCGCACCTGAGAGGTTTGCACGAGCCTTGCCTACGTGGTTCAGCTGCAAGTTCGACCGAAGTTCATACATTTTATTGTAGAGACTTCCGTATCAGTCGCAGTAGGAAACTCTGGAATTACTTCCAAGGTCTCTTTCCTTTGATCTGATGACGTAGATACTGTTTATCTCGTCGAGTTGCACTATTCTCCCACTCACCTTTTTGAAAGAACCATTCTCTTTAAAAGCACACCGTTTCGCGGCAAAACTATTTGCCTCGGTATAGTGAGGGAGGAATACCCAACATTTTGGTATAACCTACAAAGTAGCACTTGTCTGATTTGGAATAGGTTTGTAACCTTTTACACAAGCCCCATATTCCAAATGTTAAGAAAAGATATAACATGGTTGGGCGTACCATACCATGGCTTCATTTCAACAGACCCGATGTAGCTCTTTTCAGTGTAAAAGCCGCAGTCTCTAAAGCATCACTTTAAAAGGGATAATGGCAAATTTATTTATGTCATCTTTCACCTTACCATGTCATAAATGGTTTGATTACATCTCCACAGACTTTCCACTTGCAGTGGTGTTCCGGGAGGTGCAAGTTATGAAACCCCTTTCACAACTCATCAGACATTCGCTAAACATGTAACTCAAATATTCCTTTGTGCAATCAAATTGCAGAAACATAATTTTCTTGTTACAATAACTTCTACTTCATTTTTGAGAACCTTTCGAATGATTTCAAAAGATCCAGACTTACGTCTCATCAAGTAAATATCCATATATCTACTTGAGTCATTTCTGAAGATAAATAAATCCACCACTAACAACACTTATCGGACTACACACATCAAATGTATGATCACTAATAAGTTTGTTGTTCGTTCCTTATGGCCTGTGAACGGTATTTTAGTCACTTCACTTTTCGGAGGAAAGTTGCAAGTGTCAGATGATTCAAAATCAAGAAGACTTCAAAATCCATCATAATGGAATTTTCCATGCGGTTTCTCCAATGTGACCAAATGTAGTGCCACACTTGTGTGGTATTCTTTTAGTCTTGCGACATTTAGCGTCAGTGTTATGGATGTATCATATTACCATCAATATTCATAACATACATGCCATCTTGGATGGAAGCATGGCCCTTCATGTTATTCATAATACTTAACAACAATTGTTGTTTTTATGAACAACTCTTTTGCAACAAACATTGTGCAATGGGCTAGAGTGTATGAAACTCTAAAATGAATTATGAAAGTAAACCCAGAGGTATTGTATTATTATCAATATTCATAACATACATCTCATTCATAATGAAAGTATGGCCCTTGTGTTATTCATAACATCGAACATAAAAAGTTCTCTTATGAACAACCTTCTTGCAAGATATCTTATGCAATGGGATAGAGTTTGTAAAACTCTAAATGAATTATGAAAATAAATACAGACGGCAATACACCGATGGAAGGTATAATAACATTTACTATGTTCCCTGTGTATACCTTAACCTCATTTCTAGCTAGTCTTTCAGGCCATAGTAGTTCTTACATCGAGTTGCAACAGAATGCAATCGAGCGGGCAATTTTGTGATGAACTCACAATACCCAAGAATTAGTGATTAACATGTTTAACCATAATTCGCAAGAACTATATCTTTGACCAGCCTTCTATACATCAAAAACTTGTATGACATTCATACATGAGCTGGATATTCCAGTCTTCTTTCCTTTTGCCTTTATACTTCTAACAGTTTAACTTTTAGTATTTCTCCTACTCTCAGAAGAAGCACCCAACTTAAGAGTGGCATTAGCCCCGGACTTCCTAGGCGTGTAAGTCATACTAACACCCTTTGGACACTTCCTTTCTCTTTAAGTTGTTGTTTTATTCACCTTTCATTATATGACAGGCGTTCTTCTGGATCCCTTTCCCAACAGTCAAATGCATAGCAAACACTTTTACTAATACTTGCAAACAAACATTGCTTTGTTTGTATCTGAAAATAATTTTCAGTTCCATGAATATCATATAACTATCCCAACTTTCGAAGTTTGGGTTTCATGGAAGCAACCATATTCCACTTGACCGTAACAGAATTCTAGCTTTTGGATCGAAGGACGAGAGTCACATGATCCATAACATTAGCGGGAGGATACGGAAAGCATGCGATAGGACAAAGTCCTTCTCGGCACTTTTGAGGACAATCCTCATATTACTTTACCAATCGTAATGTTTTAACCAGATATTTAACAACTATACAATTTTAATAGGGAAGGTGGAAATGCGAGCCACTATTCTACAACTATTATGCAAAAAACACTTAGACAGTGTTCATAATTAATTGCACTGAGAATTAAACATGTTAATTCAATAGTGCGCTCCCACTCAAATTAATATCTCTCACAATTAATTTTGAGTGATACAAGATCCAGACTTCAATTCATCACCATAGAATCATCATCTCATAACGGGAATTTTAATCGGTAGGCCAACTTGCCGATCACATCTCTATGTGACTCTTGCTCATCTTTCGATGCATGTGTTCCGAGCGCAGGACGATCCTGCCATGAACGTCAAGACAACCAAGTGATCTTGCTGCGAGGTCTGACCTCACCCGCCTCACACTTCTCTAATCGTTCGTACCCATGCATCCATGGCGCACCCCGAAAAGATAGGTGCCGTGACGGTGCTACACTTGGGAGAACACTAACTACTTGATATTTTAAGTGAGAGATCACCCTAATAAAAGCGACTACCGCGCAATCAAGAAGGGTGCATCATAAGGGATAAACATCTCAGGCAATTCATAGTAGCATGATATGGTATAGCCCTTTCTGACGGAGAAGTATTTCATTTCTTCGTCTTCGGCATTCGCGTCGGTGTTCACCTTCGCAAAGATTGCCACCACCATGTCGATGCACCAGATAATATTGCTATCTCTATAGCTAACAAAATAATGCATTACAACAAGGTTGACACGCAGGTCATTAAAGTGCAATCATATGGCTCCAGCCATCATGCCGAATCATGACACACAGGTCATGTTAATCAAATTACATCATATAGTCATCTCATACATAATCGAATTAGTATGAGCACTGCTATACCACATCACATGCACATCCTGCAAAACCAAGTTAGACGCCTCTAATCGGTTTATGCAAAATTTATTTTACGTGGCTTCTAAGGTTTTGACTTAAACCGCAGCGACCAACGTTCATCATCAAGTATGATTATTCAGGTTGCTAGATTAACATCTCGGGGTGTATGAAACACGGGATAATGAAATCTCGAGCCCCATACTAAACTTCGTCATACGCATGACCCCCGTGCAGATCATATCTGCAATGCCCTTTCATCTGCGAATTTCATCTTTCTTTTGACTACGGCAGAACCCAAAGAACTGATAGCACTTCCATGATCAATCAGGATCACGGATTGCCAGAACTTTGTCAAATTCCACCATGCTGTCTCGAGATTGAGCAAACGCAAATTCTAGGGAAGCAACAAGAACCTCGGGTAACAGATTTCATCTGTCACCCGCATAAATAATTTTCAGCAATAGATCTCATCTACTACCTAATTATATTATGCAATACCCATACATCTCCATGTATTCTAGATCGAAACCTGCATCTACGCATAGCACGGCTCTGATACCACTGTAGGGTAACGCAGCAGAAAACAAAAAATTTCCGACCTACGCACCAGCCCAGGACCACTATGGAGACTGCATACATGGTTTGATCTTTTTCGTTACCGACTCGTAGCGCAGCGGGAAGTAGAGTCGATGACGATCGGCGGTGCAGATCCCCGCAGCTAGGATTTACAACCTCCCAACCGCGAGGATGTATACCCTCATCTGCTCCTCAGACAGCCCTCCGGGAGGCGCTCGAACAACCCCCCGGACGGTGTCGCGGACAGCCCTTCGGGAGGACCTTCGAAACTCGAACGGTCACATGGACAGCCCTTCGGGAGGCACTCACGAACTAAGACCGAAACTACGATCTCTCTACAGAGTTGCACACATACGGTGTCATCTATCCGGCAGGGCTTCGCCGTCCAGACTAGTTCCTGCCGGAACCCGGACAGCCTTACGGCTCTACGAAACTCTTTTCGTGGGAGGGAGAGAAGAAGCCAGATAATGCATGGCATGTGTATGAGAGCAAGGGATGAGTGTGGAGGGCTGCCCCTCCACCTCTATTTATAGGAAATCCCAAGGGGGTAGGGTAGTTTCACAAAAAACCCAAAATGCACATCAATGAAGTCCTTCCACAAGGACCTAGGAGTGAAACCAAGGAACAAGAGGGTCCCCAAGGGGGGATACCCCATGTGGCCGGCCACACCCCCATGAGGGGCCCAAAAAAGGCTCCTATCCATCCATGTCATCCCCAAGATCTTTTGGAGCAAAGCCCCAAAAGGTGGCTTTCCATAAAGTAACCATAAAGCTGATTTTCACTATTCACGACGACATTTTTCAACGTCTGATCGAACTGAAAATATTTATGTGGGCTAAGAACATTTCCAGTACCCACTAAAATGATTTTCAACGCGTTCCGAAACAATTCCGGTTTTAGTGATTTTCATCTGCGAAACGCATCTGAAGTGGCTCCGGCAGCTCCGGAACATTTCCGGTTTTTATCTCAGAAAATTCCAAAAAGCTTCCAGAATGATTCTGGCATCCTCCAAGAATTATCAGGCATGTGCCAAAACCAATTTGACTTAATGGTGTATCCCGAAACAACTTTTCGGTATCATCCAAACTTATCCGATGACCTCTCTCTGCGGTACGATTCCGCTGTCCGAAACTTTTCGGTGTCCGAAACTTTTTCGGTGATTTTCTCTCAGACTCCCTGTCTAGTATTCAGCAGATAGATGACCCTTAAGCGTGTGACCCTATAGGTTCGGTGAAGTATAGACATGACCCGGAACCCCTTCCGATCAATGATCAACATCGGAGCCGTGGACACCCATATTGACCCCTATACCCACACGAATAAATATTCGAGTGAACCTCCAGTTGCCGTGTGCTATTCCTGTTGCTTCGCGATATGTTACAAATACCCGAGGTGAGACATGTTGGCATTCCCGTGGATCAACAACTTGTCCACTATGCTAGTTACCTCGTTACCGGTATTGTTCTCTTTTCTCGTTATCGTGTTCCGGCATCCCCGTGATCAAATCACAAAGTGTCTGGCCAGACGATGATGGATACCGTAACACCGAGAGGGCCCAGAGATATCTCTCCATCGTCGGAGGAGCAAATCCCAATCTTGAGCTATCAAGTTACTTGACACACTTTTCCGTGAACCCGTAAGCCGCCGTAATAGCCACCCATTTACGGATGACGTTTAACAAACCCCAAAGTTCATGAAGCAAGCATGAAGAAACTCGATACTCTCATGGTCTAAGGAATCATGCAAACGTTAACCATCTCTGTGTTATGTACCAATAAACTTGTGACGAATGAATCTCATAGCATAACATCATGCCGGGTCGATTCAACACAAATGTTCTCTTAACATTATGCCCTCAAGGTTGCTGACATAGACATGCCCATGATCAGGAAAACATAACCATCATGCAACACTTGAGCTAGTCTTAGAGGCCAGACTAGGAATACATTTTACCGTTTATTATTCCACACGTGCATATGAGTCTTCCTCCGAGCCTCGTGGTTATTGCAGACTCGAGAACCATAGCAGTTATAGCATGGAACATAAACATAATTATGAACTCGGAGATAAATAATATCATTTATTATTGCCTCTAGGGCATATCTCCTACATGTCGGCCTCTAGGCACCATGGGGGTGCCGGCGGCGACGCGTGCCAGGCGTGGTGACACTGCTGGACGTGGTGGTCATCTTCTTCCCGAGATGGCCGGCCAGAGGCTTGGTGATCGGATCTCGAGATCCATCATCTTGTCCCGGCTGCGAGTAGGGGAGACATGGTTGCCGGTGAAAACCGAGCCGATGGCAGGCGATGGCGGCGTTCTCGCCGTTACCTTGATGAAGGCATCATCGGGTAACTATTGTCGACCCACTCGTGCTGCTCCGGGGGAAACCCTAGGATCTGGTGTTCCAGATCGGACGATGGCGGCACTGCGGTGTCGTTTCTCTCTTGGGAGCATCGTTTGCGGAGCAGCGCTGGAGGTCAGAGGCAGGAGGTGGAGCGGCTTCGTCTTGCACGGAGCTTCGGTGGTGATGTCAAGTCATGCCTGACCGACAGGTGCTACGCCTTGTCATGCCTGGTCGGCAGGTGCTACGCACGACAGATCTTCCAAGGACTTCAAGCTGTGTCGGCTGGTGATACCTGGCAGCATGGCGCTGAGGTGTATCAGCGACCGCGACGTGTTCAGCTGTTTGCGCGCAGGGAGGAGGTGTCGTTTGGCGCCGTGGTGGCGTCGACGTTAACTAGACCGAGCAAGGTTGATGCATCAGGACATTTCTGAAGATGGAGCGGTGGCAGTTGGCGGCGGCGGCATCTGAGTGCACGCCGGACCGGTGAGACCCATGCCTGGCAGGCGTCCTGGATGGGTTCTCAGGTCTTAGATGTTAGGTTTAGCTGCGATGTCTGTTTGGTATTAGGCCCATGCTATCTGCGCCCCTTCATCAGCTGGATAGAGATGATTAGACGGCGGCTTTAGTCTTACTGTTGTATTACTTTGTAAGGTCTTGTGAGAATAATTAATAAAGTGGCCGTATGCATCGCCCAGATGCAGAGGCCGGGGGTCATCCTCCTTTTCTAAAAAAAAAACAAGATGTGTACAACCTAAGTTTCATACAAAAGCTTGAAGATTGGTTTACTTGGCAAGAGTCCCAAGTCGTAGAGTGAACAGGGTAATTGTGCACATTCCAAACTGATTCATTTTGGCTGCCTTCACATGTTTTGATGATAGCCTCGCTCTTCTAGAGAAGAGATGTAACTTAGACATGCATGTATATATTCTCATACGGGCAGTCCGCCTTGCACACTCCACGTCAAACTGCGTGGTTAATTTCCTGGAAAACAAAACTGTGAAGTTAATGAATCTCCGGAACTTGATTTTCAATTGACGTAATTGGACTTCGTGAAAAGGATAGTGTAGTAGAATATGATTATCTTACTTCTAGACCATATGAAGTTGAACTATAGTTTTGTTTAATTCATTTCAACTCGAGGTTCATTTGTAATCTTTTTAAAACTTTATAATTGCTTTACATACCATTTTTGTGTAATGGTCAAGTATGAAAATGCAGATATGTCAACTATTAGACGGGAAAAACAATAGAATAAAGATTTTCTGTAAAGTACAAAATAGTACTTAGAACTCACTGGAAATTTGCCACTTTTAGATGAAAATGTTTTGCAAATCAATGGTTATTTAACTTAGAATGATCTTTAGATATTACCTCTTGTTAGAAACAAACTAATTTGTGCAGCTATTACCAAGCCTCACGCAACTGGCTCCTCCCAAAACCTAGGGTTCCTTTATCTCCTGCCGGCGCCGCCGCCGGTCCACCTCATCTCTCGTGGCCTTAGGGCCCTTGGCGGCGCGGCGGATCTTGGTCCTTGCCAGTGGGAGGGCTCCATTTTTAGGTGTTTCTTTGAGTTTTGTTAGAGTTTGTGTCCTGCTCAGAAAGTCGAGACGGCGGCAACTCCCTGAAGATGGAATAAAGTTCTCCCTGCCTAGGCTCCGTCCCGGCGGCGCGTCTAGCATCGTTGGTAGGCGTGTGGAGATGTGTCTTCGGCGGATCTGTCCTTGGTGGATTTGCTCGGATTCGGTCGTAGTTCGCCTACATTCATGTGTCTTCGGGTTAGATCTTTTCAATCTGCGCTACTCTTCAACGATTGCGGTAACTGTTCTGGTGCGCTGGTCATATGGTGGCTTAGCATGGCGACTTCCCGAGTGTCCACTATAACAAATTTTGCCCGGCACCAATGAGGGAGGGGCGATTACGGCGGCGCATCTTCGACTCGCTTCAGTGCTCGTAGTTGTCCCTAGGTGGTCTACGGATCTGGATGTAATTTTTATTATTTCCTTTGTTTGTTGTAGTAGGATAAATGAAGATGAATAGATCGGAATTTTTTCGCAAACAAAAACAAACTAATTTATGTGCATTAGTCGAGACGTGCATTGCACAATGCTCATTTACTAGTATACAGAGAAAAGAATAGGAAAGATAGCCGCACCAAAAAAAAAAGGAAAAGGCAAGATAGCCGCACCTAGGGTTTTGCCTATTCAGTTTCGGTGGAAGTAGAAAGCCCCGCCCGACCGCTCCGGCGCCGGCTCGAATTTGAGTTGGAAACCGAACCAAAAACAAAGATTTACAATGAGATGAGAGGAGAGCTGGAGAAAAGTCGAGATCTGAAGGAGGTGTCGAGATCCGAAGTGGTTTCTCGGCCAGATCCCTCATCCATGGGGCTGTTTGCGCTCAACAGGCTCATGCCTCCGCAGCGCGACCGGCAGCGGCGTCGGCATCAAATTCATGGCCATCCTCCTTTTGTTTCCCCCGTCTCAGGTCGGCTTATGGCCTCATTGACGACGGGTAAAAGGAAGGGATCGCCCTGTCAACAAGATGACGATTCTCAATCTGGCAAAATTAAGAGAACAATCCCAGAGCTCCCTGAGGTAACGGATGCGTTAACATTTTCATTTTTTCAAGCATAATGTCACTGGGACTACTCTAAAAGGACTAATTCTCGGGACTATGCTAGACTAGCTGCACAGTATTACGATTTGGAAACAGAGAAAAGATCCTTTTGGTCACATATTAATGTAGTAACGGAGAGAAGTTATTTTTGGTCACATCCTACTACTATAACACAAAAAAGATGATTTGTTTTACTAAACCAATGATAAACTCGACAATTTGTTATAGCTGTAGCTGGTCTCTCTGCAAAGCATGGTGACGTGTCCAACACAGCTTTCCAGAATTTTGTGCGCAATTTAGGTGCTTTGGTACTAATAACTGAGTTATTTAGTAATTGCTACCTCCCTTCATTTTTACAAGGTGCAGTTTTTGCACTCCAAAATCCAAATTCACACTTTCATCAACAACTAGTGTAATAATAATTGTCAAAATGATGCAATTGGGTTCTTATATAAAATGCACTCGCTAATCATTATGATTTTGTAACTATCAACAAACCATTATGATTTGATTTAGTATGTCTTGTAAAAGTGAACAGAAAGCTTTGATTAGCACTATGAAGCTAGTGTTGCGCTGTAACAAAGTTCATGCGATAATTGATTGGGATATTCATCACAGAAATTTGAAAAATGATTAATCTTCCCACCTGCTGCAGAACCTTTCCCAAAATATTTGATTCTGCTATTGCGCTACCTAAATCTACAAAAAACATCAAAACTTTCACAATTGCACTATAGATGCTGTAGGGTTGATTTTTAGCTTTTGTGCAATTTGTGCTACCTAAAGCTATTATGAATTGAACTCTGCATTTTCTGCCTTTTTTTCTTTATCTTCATGATCTTCTTGAACAATTATCTCTTCATCTTAGTTGCCCAGGTTCATGTTTTTCATGCAATGTCAGTGTCATTTCATAGACTTCCATCTGTTTAACTTTTCAGTTTTGATATGCTATTTGTACCCTATGCTGAAATTACATATTCATATCTGTTTCGTCACTGTTTTAACCCATTTATAAACATATTATTGCACAATAACATACTCCAAATTGCACAGAAACATCATTGTTGGCTGGCAACTGATGCAAGCAAAAGTATATTTCATGAAGTAGTTAATTGGTGTGAGCTGTTAGCAACTGTCTCCCCCTCGTCCTCCACCTCCAAACAGCCAGTAATAATGTTAGAAAAAAAATTCTCTATGCATTGCTGAGTTTAACCTAGCACAGTTGCGTTCCTTTGCACTATCTACCTATGTAAATCAGTGCACCCTGTGAAGGGCTACCTGGGTACAATGTTATTCGTGTGGTTCTACTGTTTTTCTTTCTCCAATTGTACCATTGACCTTACACTTCCAATTTTGATCTTTTATCTAATTCTTGTGTGTGCAGGACATATTGCTTCGTATACACTCCTTAATGCCAATGCGGGAAGCTGCTCGTGCTGCTTGCCTATCTCAAGCCTTTTTACATTCCTGGAGATGTCATTCCAATCTCATATTTAATAAGTATACAATTGGCTTGAAGAGTGCGAGTGGCGAGAAGTTCCACCACAAGGTTGACTGCATTCTCAGGTAACACAAAGGCAGCTTGAAAACATTCAAGCTTGAGTACAATGAAAAGAATGGGCTCGATGACTTCAGTTATTTTGACCGTTGGCTTCAGATTGCTCTTAAGCCCGGGCTTGAAGAACTCACCTTCGTGTTGTCTGAAACTGAAACAATGAGAAAATACAACTTCCCATGCGCTATTTTATCTGACAGGGTTGGAAACTCACTTAAGCACCTTTCACTTCGTTTTTGTGACCTCCATCCCACAGTTGAACTTGGCCCCTTGAGAAGCCTGACAAGGCTGTACCTCTGCTGTGTGAGCATTACGTGGAATGAGTTAGAGTGCCTTCTTTCCAACTCTCCTGCTTTGGAGCTATTAGATCTTACTAGTTGCGCTGAGATTAGGTCTCTGAAGTTATCTTGTGCCCTGCAGCGCCTCATTGTGCTTAGTGTTTTAGAATGCGAGAGATTGACAGTGATAGAGAGCAAAGCACCAAATCTCTCTAGTCTTTACCTTAGAGGAAGCAGGTTAGACTTCTCACTTGTGGAAACATTGCAAATGAAGGAATTATACTTGCAACAAGACAACCTTATCCGTGATGCCTGTGCCAAGCTGCCACCCATTCTGCCAAATATTGAAACTCTTGTCATAGAATCACCGTGGGAGGTATATATTCTCTGCAATATGCAGGTTACATTAGTCATCCCTGGTATAGTGTATCTGATACATGTCGTTTTTTGTTTGCAGGTGGTCGATGCACCAATGCTGCCTACCAAATTCCTCTACCTTAAGCACCTGAACGTTAATTTGAGAACAGGAACAACCGAGTACCGGCCATATGACTATTTTTCTCTGGTTTCTTTCCTGGATGCTTCTCCTTCCTTGGAGACTTTGAAATTAGATGTAAGGCGCTGGCGCTGTTTATTCATTTCATCCTGCAAAGCATCTGGGTCCGTTTAACTCAAATCATTATTATCCTTTCTATCTATTGTCAGGTGACTCAGTTGCGTATGTTGCACAAGTCAATTTTTGCTGATTCTCAACTGAGGCACATGCCTGAACACCGCCATAGCTGCCTCAAGAGCGTGAAGATCAGTGGTTTCAGCTCTGCGAAGTGCTTGATTGAACTGACATGTTATATTCTCAAGAACGCGGTGTCACTTGAGTGTCTTACATTGGACACCATTTATGGGCATAGGTGTTATGATGACGGCAAGTACGATTGGTGTATGCCCATGGGTGTTGGTATTCTCATGGAAACCCCCAGGGCACTCTCGGCTATCAGAACATACATTGAGAATAAAGTTCCATCTACAGTTAAGTTAACTGTTATGGAGCCTTGCAGCCCATGCCATGCTAAAGCATTACGGCGGGCATTATCACAGTCGTGCAATGCCGTTTCCATTTGATTTTAGCTAACTGCTCCCCTGTTCAGAGCCATTTATGGCTGTGGCCCAATGTAACAAAATGTAAACTTATTATAGGACCATGTTTTTTTTCCTGAAGCATCAGACCTTTTCAATGTCTAGTTTTTGTAGTGTTTTGTTTGTAGGGATTAGTTGACAATTTATTTTTGTTTGGGCCAGTGTTGAAATATTCAGTCGCAAGATGTGGTGTTGTGTTTTGTTTCTCAAGCTATTGTTACTGGCAGCAGCAACAGCTTGGCGCCCCGGTTTTGTTGATCACGCTCACAATACTGAGTCTGACCGTGCGGCTCATAGAGGCCGTGAACTAGAGATAGGAAGGGCAAGTAAGGGAAATGACCTTGTTCTGTTAAGAGTGAAAGCGTATCAATTCATTTTGCTTCTACCGGCTAGCAAATTTGCTCCACATCAACTGTTTTTTTTTTTTTCAATTTGGTGAGATTTGTATCCAACATGACACTTTATTTTGCATCGTCCAAGCACAATGGAGATGCCTGTCTTCCAACATTACAATTTCATCCTTCGGTCAAACATTTTTTTACAATTGTTATGGACTCTTTACGAAAAATATTTAAATTGAACTTGTCTTCCAAATAAATTGGTATATGCATCCGAATAAATATGAGTTTTTCCAAAGAAATGAGCATTTGCTTCCATAGAAAGAATATGGAATCTGAATGCATGGAAATCAGGATTTGCATTCGTACAACAGAAAGGACGCCCTGCTCCCACAGATATATATTTTGCTTCCAAATCATTATCTTACGAATATGAATCCATAGAAATCAGGATTTGCATCCGTACAACAAAAATGATGCCCACCCCCTGAATTTCAGCCGGGGCGGGGCCCAACCTCCCCCAATCTCTTCAGTCCTATTAGCCGCTGATTAATTAGGTCCGTAAACCTCGTAAACTAATCCCCGTTGCTCATTATGCCGGGGGGGGGGGGGGGGGGGGGGGTGGTGTTCGTAGCATAGTGAACGGAAATGTTCGCTAACAAAAGGTTTGATTTGGCTACGTCGCCTGGCACTGTCTCAAACTTTCTCTCTTTGTTTATGCAGGTTCCACTACCTCCTGTCGTGTCTAATTAGAGGAAGACATCCTTTTATATCGTTCCTGCATTCACATGAATTTATTTTTTTGCGTGGGAGCCATTGGGATTGAAATCATATTAGCAGTACTTTGTACTCATACATATGATTCACTACCAAGATTGCATTACCGCTTCCCCCACAAGAAAAAGAGATTGCATTGACATTTATTCCCTCTGTCCCAAATTAGTTGTCTACACCCGCATCTAAACAAATCTAAAACAACTTTTTTTTGAAAGATCCTGCGAGTGCTGGCTTTGCATTATCATATGTATACTAGTAGAAAGCAGGGCTTTGGTCCAGGCCAGAAAATGGCATTAATCCCGGTTCTCCTACGAACCGGGACCAATGAGTGCATTAGTCCTGGTTCGTGAGGCCAGGGCGCCGGCCGGGCCTCGGGGGCCATTGGTCCCGATTCGTCTGACCCCTTTGGTCCCGGTTCCAGACAGAACCGGGACCAATGGGTCTCACTCCTGGCGCAGCATCGTTAGTCCCGGTTGGTGGCTAGAACCGAGACTAAAGGTCGATCTTCTGTCCCGGTTCTAGCCACCAACCGGGACTAAAGAGATGCCTATATATACCCTCGCTCCTCCCTGCTCACTCCTCTATTTTTTGGCCGTGTGGGAGGTGTGTGCATGCGCTGCTTTGTCTCCCTTCTATGCATGCACATGAGGTGTTCGATGAAATGCCCGAGCCACACTTAAGCTTTCTCCTTTCCAAGCTCGACCTGCAAGCTCCATTTTCCCCAAGATTTGTCTAGGTTTGGTGGTCCGTCCCGTCCCGTCCCTGTCCTCACCGCTGTTGATCGCCCGCGCCGATCTCGTCGCCGGCACCACCGTGGTGAGCCTCTTATTCTTAGCTTCTTTTTAAAAGAAAAAAAATTCTTACTTGTATGATTTAGATAGATAGTCGTATGATTTTGTTACTTTTATTATTGTTTGTTATTATATAGTGCCATGGTTTTGGTATCCGCCCCCCTCGGCCCTCGTCCTGTCTATGATCCGGATATGGTATATTATCTTTTATTATGATTTGCTTCATTTAGTGTTTATGACAATTATGCCGACCAACGTGACATAGATGTTTTTATCTAGGAGGTATGTGAACCGAAAATTCCAACCGACCCTCTTGTCGAGAGGTTAAATTTAGTTCAAAAAGAAAACAATTACTTGAAGAAAAAATGAAAATAATTGAGGAGAAGATGGAATTGGAGTTGCATGTTGCGGATGTCGTCGATGATCACAAGATCAAGATGGATGAAATGCGCTTGAAGATTAGAAAGATTAGAAAATATGCCATTCATAATGATGCTTGGTATCATTATGCCGTTGGATCAATTCTTACCTTAGTTGGGATTATGATCGCATTTGTTGTTGCATTTAAATGTTTTTCATAGTTTCAATGTACGTTTTAATTAGATGCTCTAGAGAGCTACATGTTGTTCTATGAGAACTATGTATGAACTTTATGTATTTATTTTTTCAGTAATAACATTTGATCACTACTGTACTTTGGTTTTAATGTGATGATGAACTTGTATTAATTTGGTCACTTCTCTATTCATGATGTTCTGTAATGGTTTTTGATACACTTAATTATATAATGCACGCAAATGAACCGGCAATGGATGTACGGTGACTGACGCACCTCCGAGTACATTGAGGGCCTGCATAAATTTCTCGAAGTGGCTGAGGCAAACAAGCAGAATGGTTTTATGTCTTGTCCATGCCCTATCTATGAGAATATGAAGGATTACGCTAACTTGAAAACCCTCCACGTCCCCTTGAGAAGGGTTTCATGCCACACTATAATGTTTGGACCAAGGACGGAGAAAGAGGGGTTATGAATGAAGACAACGAAGAAGAAGAGGATGATGACAACTATCCCCCTGAATACAGTGATACTGCAACGGGGGAAGCTGAAGATCAAGAGGAACCAGGCGATGTGCCCGATGATGATCTTCGCCGGGTCATTTTTGATGCAAAGAGACAATGCCAAAGTGAAAGGGAGAAGTTGAAGTTCGATCGCATGTTAAAGGATCACAAAAAAGGGTTGTACCCAAATTGTGAAGATGACAACACAAAGCTCGGTACCACACTGGAATTGCTGCAATGGAAGGCAGACAATGGTGTATCCGACAACGGATTTGGGAAGCTACTAAAAATAATGAAGAAGAAGCTTCCAAAGGATAACGAATTGCCCGACAATACGTACAAAGCAAAGAAGGTTCTATGCCCTCTAGGATTGGAGGTGCAGAAGATACATGCATGCCCTAATGACTGCATCCTCTATCGCGGTGAGTACGAGGATTTGAACGCATGCCCGGTATGCGGTGCATTGTGGTATAAGATCAGACGAGATGATCCTGGTGATGTTGGGGGCGAGCGCCCCAGGAAGAGAGTTCCTGCCAAGGTGATGTGGTATGCTCCTATAATACCACGGTTGAAACGTCTGTTCAGAAACAGAGCATGCCAAGTTGATGCGATGGCACAAAGAGGACCGTAAGAAAGACGGAAAGTTGAGAGCACCCGCTGACGGGTCGTAGTGGAGAAAAATCGAGAGAAGGTGGGGGGCTTTGCAGGTGACGCAAGGAATGTATGTTTTGGTTTAAACACAGATGGCATTAATCCTTTTGGGGAGTAGAGCAGCAATCATAGCACCTGGCCCGTGACTCTATGTATCTATAACCTTCCTCCTTGGTTGTGCATGAAGTGGAAGTTCATTATGATGCCAGTGCTCATCCAAGGCCCTAAGCAACCCGGCAACGACTTGATGTATACCTAAGGCCATTAGTTGAAGAACTTTTACAGCTGTGGAATGGAAAAGGTGTACGTGTGTGGGATGAACACAACCAGGAGGAATTTGACCTACATGCATTTGTTGTTTGTAACCATCAATGATTGGCCTGCTCCCAGTAATCTTTTAGGATAGACAAATAAGGGATACCACACATGCATGCACTGTTTAGATGACACCAAAAGTATATATTTGGACAAATGCAGGAATAATGTGTACCTGGGACATCGTCGATTTCTTCCGACCAACCATCAATGTCGAAAGAAAGGCAAGCATTTCAAAGGTGAGGCAGATCATCGGAACAAGCCCACCCTTCGTACTGGTGATGACCTACTTGACATGGTCAATGAATTACAAGTAATCTTTGGAAAGGGTCCTGGCGGACTGTCTGTTCCGAATGACGCTGAGGGACGCGCACCCATGTGGAAGAAGAAATCTATATTTTGGGACCTACCCTATTGGAAAGGTCTAAAGGTCCACTCTGCAATCGACATGATGCATGTGACGAAGAATATTTGCGTGAACCTGCTAGGATTCTTGGGCGTGTATGGGAAGACAAAAGATACACCGGAGGCACGGGAGGACCAGCAACGTGTGCACGAAAAAGACGGCATGCATCCAAAGCAGTATGAAGGTCCTGCCAGCTATGCTCTTACAAAAGAAAAGAAGGAAATCTTCTTTGAATGCCTGCTCAGTATGAAGGTCCCGTCTGGCTTCTTGTCCAATATAAAGGGAATAATAAATATCCTAGAGAATCTAGAACCTAAAGTCTCATGACTGCCACATCATTATGACGCAACTACTTCCGGTTGCATTGAGGGGGCTTCTACCGAAAAACATCCGATTAGCCATTGTGAAGCTATGCGCATTCCTCAATGCAATCTCTCAGAAGGTAATCGATCCAGAAATCCTACCAAGGTTAAAGAATGATTTGGTGCAATGTCTTGTCAGTTTCGAGCTGGTGTTCCCACCATCCTTCTTCAATATTATGATGCACGTCCTAATTCATCTAGTCGACGAGATTGTCATTCTGGGCCCTGTATTTCTACACAATATGTTCCCCTTTGAGAGGTTCATGGGATTCTTACAGAAATATGTCCGTAACCGTGCTAGGCCAGAAGGAAGCATCTCCACGGGCCATCAAACAGAGGAGGTCTTTGGGTTTTGTATTGGCTTCATTCCTGACCTTAAGCCGATTGATCTCCCTCAATCGCAGTATGAGGGGAGACTGACTGGAAAAGGCACGCTAGGAGCGGACTCAATAATATGTAGGGATGGGCATTCTTGGGCTCAAGCACACTACAAAGTTCTACAAAATTTTACCTTGGTGACCCCTTATGTTAATGAACACAAGAATATTCTGTGCCCCAAACAACCGGAGCAGTGTGACGACTGGATTACATGTGAACACATCAGGACTTTCGGCAGTTGGTTGCAAACACATCTCATGGGTGACAACATTGTTGGAGATGAGCTGTACTCATTGGCCAGGGGACCATCTACGACTGTATTGACTTACAAAGGGTACGAGATAAATGGGAATACATTTTACACGATCGCCCAAGATCGAAAGAGCACCAACCAAAACAGTGTTGTCCGCTTTGATGCAGCAACCAAGAGGGTAAATGACACACATTATGGTTACATAGTGGACATATGGGAACTTGACTATGGACATGATTTTAAGGTCCATTTGTTTCGGTGCAAATGGGTCAATCTTTCAGGAGGCGGGGTACATGTAGACCCATAGTACGGAATGACAAAATGGATCTGAACAATCTTGGGTACACAGACGGACCATTCGTCCTAGCCAATGATGTGGCGCAGATTTTCTGTGTGAGGGACATGTCTACCAAACCGAGAAAAAGAAAAGATAAGGAAGTGAATACATCATACGATGAGCCAGGCGCCACATAGTTCTTTCAGGGAAAAGAGACATCATGGGAGTGGAGGGCAAGACAGACATGTCTGAAGATTATGAAAAGTTTCATGAAATTCCTCCCTTCAAAGTGAAGGCTGACCCAAGCACCCTGTTAAACGATGAAGATTATCCATGGTTACGACGAAATAAGCAAGGGGCACACGCGAAGAAAAAGTGAAGGAGGATACGATGATGGCTCTGATGATGGCCCTGATTACGTGAAGAAAAAAAATGAAATGCCTTTTGTAACAGATGAGTTTTCGTTCGAAACCTTGATACTTCGAAAGAGATTGTCCATTTTGTACACGAAGTGCATCCAGCTTTTGCCGTAACCCTCTCAACTTTTTAGCACATGCTATGTGGGTGAAATGATGATACCATGCCAACTTTCAACCTTTTCAGAGTTCATTTGTCGTGCTTTTCTAGCTAAAAAAAATCAGTAAATACATGAAAATACCAAATGAAGTCAGAAAGGGTTGAAAATTGATGATGCGGCTTTGAATGGTGCATGTTGAATGCACAAAAAGTCTGGAGTTGAAATAAGTTCGAAAAAATGAAATCCCTTTGTAACAGATGATTTTTCGTCCGAAACCGTGATACTTTGAAAGAGATTATCCATTTTGTACACAAAGTGCATCCAATTTTTGCCGTAACCCTCTCAACTTTTTATCACATGCTATGTGGGTGAAATGATGATACCATGCCAACTTTCAACCTTTTCAGAGTTCATTTGTAGTGCTTTTCAAAAGAATGAACTAAAAAGCTTTTATAAAACTCTAGTAGCAAAAAGAATGAACTAAAAAGCTTCTATAAACTCTAATCGCCAAAAGAATGAACTAAAAAGAATCCACTAAAATATTTTGTTATGATCAACTAAAACGAAACTATAATATTCTTCAATAGCAAAAAGAATAAACTAAAAAGCTTTTATAAACCTCTAGTTATTATCAAAATAATATTAACTTAAAATTATATAAAATTTATGCAACTGAAATTATAGAAGTATTTTTTGTTAAAAACTTTAATAGCAAAAAGAATTTTCATAAAGTATTTTATGTTAAAAACTTTAATAGGAAACTAAAATGACATAAAAAAAATGCCGCCTACTGGGCCACCACGGCGTGCGTACGACTAGAAACCCATCTATACATGGGCCAGGATGTAGGCCCGCGGGCCCAACATGCCCAACATGGCAGTGACAAAGGTTAGGCAAGTACTGCCTGCATTAGAGAGGAGCTCGAAAGCTCAGCGCAGCGCGCCTTATAAACCAGTGCTGCCCTCTCTCAATTAGCGAGGTGGGATTAAACTCCCACCACACTGCTGTGCCAGGCTATTGGTCCCGGTTGGTGGCTCGAACCGGGACGAAAGGGTGCCTTTGGTCCCGGTTTGAGCCACCAACCAGGACCAATGCCCCCCTTTCGTCCCGGTTTGATCCAGCAACCGGGACTAAAGGTCTCCACTTCCCGCCCTTTGGGCTGCTGAAATTGACCTTTAGTCCCGGTTGGCGGCTCCAACCGGGACGAAAGGGGGACCTTTGGTCCTGGTTGGAGCCACCAACCGGGACTAAAGGTTGGGGGTATATAAGTGATACGTCTCCAACGTATCTATAATTTTTGATTGTTCCATGTTGTTATATTATTATTCTTGGATGTTTTACAATCATTTTATAGCAACTTTATACTCCCTCCGTTCACTTTTGTAAGTCATTTCAGACAACTCAAAATGGGCTATTTTGTACATTGTCTGAAATGTCTTCAAGGTCTTATAAAAGTGAACAGAGGGAGTATCATTTTTTGGGACTAACCTATTGACATAGTGCTCAGTGCCAGTTGCTGTTTTTTTACTTGTTTTTCACTTTGCAGAAAATCAATACCAAACGCTGTCCAAACGCAGTGAAACTTTTTGGAGATTTTTTCTGTACTAGAAGACACCTATTGGGCCAAAGAAGTACCAGAGGTGGCTCCGAGGGGAGCACAACCCACCAGGGTGCGCCTGTGGGTCCAGGCGCGCCCAGGTGGGTTGTGCCCACCTCGGCCGCCTTTCGCACCGCCTCTTCGCTCTATAAATACCCAAATATTCCAGAAACCCTAGGGGAGGCGAAGAAAATCAATTCCAGCCGCCACAAGTTCCAGAACCACCAGATCTAATCTAGACACCATCACGGAGGGGTTCATCATCCTCATTGGTGCCTCTCTGATGATGCGTGAGTAGTTCATTGTAGACCTACGGGTCCGTAGTTAGTAGCTAGATGGCTTCCTCTCTCTCTTATGATTCTCAATACAATGGTATCTTGGAGATCTATTTGATGTAACTCGTTTTGTGGTGTGTTTGTTGGGATCCGATGAACTTTGAGTTTATGATCAGATCTATGTTTTTATCCATGAAAGCTATTTGAATTTCTTTCGATCTCTTATATGCATGATTACTTATAGCCTCGTATTTCTTCTTCAAATCTTTGGTTTAGTTAGGCCAACTAGATCGATTTTTCTTGCCATGGGAAGAGGTGCTTTGTGATGGGTTCGATCTTACGATGCTTGATCCCAGTGTAAGAGGGAAACCGACATGTATGTAACATTGCTATTAAGGATAACAAGAGGGGGTCTATTTCTACATAAATAGATCTTGTCTACATCATGTCATAGTTCTTATTGCATTACTCCGTTTCTCCATGAACTTAATACACTAGATGCATGCTGGATAGCGGTCGATGTGTGGAGTAATATATAGTAGTAGATGCAGGTAGGAGTCGGTCTACTAATCTTGGACGTGATGCCTATATAATGATCATTGCATGGATATCGTAATGATTATTTGAAGTTCTATCAATTGCCCAACAGTAATTTCTTTACGCGCCGTATGCTATTTTTCTCAAGAGAAGCCACCAGTGAAATCTACGGCCCTCAGGTCTCTTCTCTCATATTTGCCTTCGCAATGTATTTTTATTTGCTTTTACTTTCAGATCTACTAATCCAAAAACACAAAAATACCTTGCTGCAATTTTTATTTATTTATTTTATCTCGCGTTTCCGCGAGATCTATTTATCCAATCTACTACAAATTTTACCTATCTTTTACCCGGGAGGGATTGACAACCCCTCTTTACGTCGGGTTGCAAGTATTTGTTCTTTGTGTGCAGGTACCATTCACGTAGTGTTGCGTGTTTCTCCTAGTGGTTCAATAACCTTGGTCTCATCACTGAGGGAAATACCTACCGTATCTGTGCTACATCATCCATTCCTCTTTGGGGAAATATCGACGTAGTTCAAGCCGCATCAAAAGGAATTTCTGGCGCCGTTGCCGGGGAGACATCATCAACATCTACCAGGATAAGTGTTAGGATGAGTGTCCTTTTCAAAGAATATTCGAAGATTCTAGGATATTTAGCTCACACCGCAACTTACTAAATCTCTTCTCATCCAAGGGCTTTGTGAAGATATCGGCTAGCTGTTCTTCAGTCTTCACATGCTCAATAGAAATGTCGCCCTTCAACACATGATCGCGAAGAAAATGATGACGAATCTGAATGTGCTTTGTCTTCGAGTGCTGAACTGGGTTGTGAGCAATCTTGATGGCACTCTCATTGTCACAGAAGAGAGGCACATTCTTCACGTTGACACCGTAGTCCTTGAGAGTTTGCTTCATCCACAGCAATTGAGCACAACAACCAGCAGCAATGTACTCAGCTTCAGCAGTAGACAGTGATACATAGTTCTGTTTCTTTGAGGACCAACAGACCAAAGATCGTCCTTGGAAATGACATGTACCAGATGTTGACTTGCGGTCCACACGATCACCAGCATAGTCAGAGTCAGAATATCCAATGAGATCAAAAGCCGAGCCCTTGGGGTACCATAATCCTAGTGTTGGTGTGTGAGCTAGATATCGAAGAATATGTTTCACTGCCTTATGGTGTGATTCCTTCGGTGTAGCTTGAAATCGGGCACACATGCAAAACTAAGCATAATATCTGGCCTAGAGGCACATAAATACAATAAAGAACCAATCATGGAGCGGTATACCTTTTGATCGAAGTCAATACCATTTTCATCAGTGCACAGATGGCCATTTGTGGGCATAGGAATTTTGACGCCTTTGCAATCTTGCATGCCGAATTTCCTCAGTACATCCTTGAGGTATTTCTCCTGAGATATGAATATGCCATTGCGATGTTGATGAATTTGAAGACCTAAGAAGAATTTCAACTCTCCCATCATAGTTTGATATTCTTCACTCATCATATAGGCAAATTCATCACTATAACGTTGGTCAGTACAGCCAAAGATGATATCATCAACATATATTTGGCACACAAAAAATTCATCATCATATGATTTAGTGAAAAGAGTAGGGTCGAGTGAACCGGGTTTGAAGCCTTTCTTCATGAGGAATTCCTTCAAAGTATCATACCACGCCCGAGGGGCCTGCTTGAGGCCATAGAGGGCCTTATTGAGTCTGAAGACTTTGTCAGGATGCTTAGGATCTTCAAAACCTTGGGGTTGAGCAACATATACTTCTTCCTCAAGCTTACCATTGAGGAATGCACTTTTCACATCCATTTGATATAAAGTGATATCATGATGGTTAGCATAAGCAAGTAATATGCGAATAGCTTCAAGTCTAGCAGCAGGTGCAAAATTTTCATCGAAATCAATTCCTTCAACCTGTGTGTGGCCTTGAGCTACAAGCCGTGCCTTATTCCTCACCACAAGGCCATTTTCATCTTGCTTGTTGCGGTAGATCCACTTTGTGCCAATGATATTGTGCTTGCGAGGATCTGGACGTTTAACCAGTTCCCAGACGTTGTTGAGTTCGAATTGATGTAATTCTTCTTGCATGGCCTGAATCCACTCAGGCTCCAGAAATGCTTCATCTACCTTAGTGGGCTCTGTGATAGAGACAAAAGCATAGTGCCCACAAAAGTTAGATAAATGTGAAGCTTTTGAGCGTGTGAGAGGACCTGGTGCTTCAATGTCATCGATGATCTTTTCAACTTGCACTTCTTTTGCAACGCGAGGATGAGTAGGTTGTCGTCGAGGAATTTGATCAGCATTTTCTTCAGGTGCATTAGCTCGACGTTCTTCACGTTCTGGAATGAATTCTTCAGCAGATTCTTCGGTAGGAATGACATCCTCAGTAGCCTTGAACTTGATAGTTTCCTTGGGTGCTGGTTCATCTATCACAGAGGGTAGGTGCTGTCTTTGCGAGCCATTAGTTTAATCGAAACGCACATCTACAGTTTCAACAACCTTGTGAAGAACGTTGTTGTAGACTCTCTAGGTGTGCGAGTCCTTTCCGTAACCAAGCATAAAGCCTTCATGTGCTTTCGGTGCAAATTTAGCATTGTGATGAGGATCTCTAATCCAACATTTAGCACCGAAGACTTTGAAATAACTCACATTGGGTTTCTTGTCAGTGAGGAGTTCATAGGCAGTCTTCTTGAAGAATTTGTGAAGATATACCCTGTTGATGACGTGGCACGCAGTATAAATTGCCTCAATCCAGAAGTGACGAGGTGTCTTGTACTCATCAAGCATAGTGCGAGCCATCTCAACAAGAGTTCTGTTCTTGCGCTCCACGATGCCATTCTGCTAAGGAGTATAAGGAGCAGATAACTCATGAGTAATACCAAGTTCATCAAGATAGTCATCAAGACCAGAATTCTTGAACTCAGTTCCATTGTCACTTCTGATGTGCTTGATCTTCACACCAAAGTTGGTTGAAGCCCTAGAGGAAAATCGTTTGAAGACTTCCTGCACTTCATGTTTGTAAGTAACAATGTGTACCCATGTGTATCGAGAGTAATCATCAACAATAACAAAGGCCATAGAGAGATGCATCATTTGTGACAGCTGAGTAATGATTAGGACCAAAGAGGTCCATGTGAAGCAATTCGAATGGTCGAGTAGTGGTCATGATAGTCTTCGCTGGATGCTTAGCCTTGATCATCTTTCCAGCTTCACAAGCTCCACACAAGTGATCCTTGAGGAATTTGACATTCTCAATGCCAATGACATGCTTCTTCTTCGCAAGCGTGTGCAAATTCCTCATGCCTGCATGACCAAGTCGTCGATGCCATAGCCACCCTTCTGAAGCTTTTGCAAGTAGGCACACGGCTGGTTGTGGTCCTGTAGAGAAATCAACAATATACAGGTCTCCTCTCCTAAAGCCTTCGAAGACTTTGGAATTGTCAGCTTCCATAACCACAACACAACGATACTTGCCAAAGACAACTACCATATCAAGACCACAAAGCATTGAGACAGACATGAGGTTGTATCCTAAGGACTCGACAAGCATGACTTTGTCCATGTGTCGATCCTTGGTGATCGCAACCTTACCTAGATCCAATACCTGACTTTTTCCTTTGTCAGCAAAGATGATATGCTTCAGATGCGATGGTGATAAGGGAGCGTCTATCAATAGATTCTTGTCACCAGTCATGTGATTTGTACATCCACTATCGAGGACCCACTCAGTGGCTTTGGGTTGATCATCCTGCAGATGAATTAGTGCAGCTTACGAACTTCATATAATTCATCAGTGAAGAATATGACATCACAATTCATCAGACCAATTTCATCAAGCGATGCAACAGTTAAAACAGTATGAGGACGTGAGAAATGAAAGTTCATTTCTTCATGATTAGCCTGTGTCCTTTCAGGCACTTTTCAGGTCTCCAGCAAATTCTTCAGACATTTAAGTACGTCTGGAGACCTGACCCTGCATAAAAGATTAGTTCTTTTTCTTCACCACCCACATCTGAAGGGGTGGCAAAGAGTTCATCACTCTACGAGCTCGATACGGAAAAGGTGGCATAGAAGCCAATCCATTTCGTTTCACATAAGAGAAGTTAGGGTAAGCATTTGAATAAGCAGAGAAATTCTTCGAGGACTTATGAACATAATGATTAGAAGAATAATGCTCATATTCATAGCCCTTAGCTCTTCCCTACGAAACAGAGTTGTTAGCACGATGATGTTCATATGAGGACTTTGATCCTTTTGAGGAATTTGATCCATGTGAGGAATTTGGTCCGTATGAGGACTTGGATCCATATGAAGAATTTGATCTGGGGTTCCTATTCTTCACAGGTGGTGTCATGAGGACATTCACCTGAAGACTTTCAAGGCACCTTTTGGGAACCCAGATTTTCTTCATAGGAGAACCGTTCCTACAGTTAGTGCCAACATATCTAGCAAATACTTCACCATTCTAATTTTTAAACAGTTTATAGTTGGAGTCAAATGACTCATCAGAAGAATGAGAAGATTCACATGTAAAGCCAGATAGATTATATGGATCAACTGGAGGTCCCTTTGCAGCAACCCATGAGATTTTGGGGTACTGCTCAGGCTTCCAATATGTACCATCAGCATTGAGTTTCCTCTCAAAGGCAATACCCTCTTTCGTAGGGTTCCTGTTGAGGATCTGCTTTTTAAGCACATCACAAAGAGTCCGATGCCCTCTGAGGCTTTCGTACATGCCTGTCATGTACAATTCCTTCAGCCCTGCATCGTCAGTGATACTAGCAATGGCCTCAGATGAGGAATTAGTGATAGCAGAGACAGTTGAAGAATTTGTAGCATTAGAAGCATTTGAACATTCAGGTGAAGAATTAGCAGATTCACATTCAATGCATTTCAAACATGGAGGAACAAATTCTTCCTGAGCAGCGCTGATTTGTTGAGCAAGTAATGAATCGCGCTCCTTCTGAAGATCTTCATAACTCACTCTTAGCTTTTCAAGATCTTGCTTTCTTTGAAGAAATTCATAAGAAAGCTTCTCATGATCAGATAAGAGAGTGTTATGATGACCTTGAAGGTTGTCAAACCTAGTCTGAAGTCTCTGAAGATTTTCAGTCAAGGTTTTAGTGCGATCCATTTCTTCACCCAACATATCATCACTTTTGTCTAGCATGTTTTGAACCTTTTCAAGAGCCTTTTGTTGTTTCACAGCAATCTTAGCAAGTTTAGAGTAGTCGGGCTTGAGGTTTTCATCAGATTCATTCTCACTTGATTCAGAGGAGGTATATTTGAGTACCTTGGCACCCTTTGCCATGAAGCAATAGGTGGGAGTGTAGTCATCATTGCCTTCATCAGCCTTGTTGGTGAGGTCATTTTCTTCAGTGTTGAAGATAGACTTGCTGACGAATGCAGTAGCGAGGGCTAGGCTCGCCACACCAGATTCGGAATCTTCAGATGCCTCCTTTTCCTCATTTTCTTCAGATTCAGCCTCAGAGTCCATTTCCTTGCCAATGAATGCCCGAGCCTTCTTGGAGCTGCTCTTCTTGTGAGATGAAGACTTTGAGGATTTTGATGATGAAGATTTTGAGGATTTCTTCTTTTTCTTCACATCATCAGAACTGTAATCCTTGTATTTCTTCTTCTTTGATTCCTTTTCCCACTGAGGACAATCTCTAATGTAGTGTCCGGGTTTCTTGCATTTGTGACAAAGCCTCTTCTTGTAGTCACTGGATGAGGAATCATTGCTCCTTGAGGGTCTTCCAAAGCGACCACGTCTTGAGAACTTCTGGAATTTCTTCACGAGCAGTGCTAGATCATGGCTCAGTTCTTTAGGATCACCAAGGCTGCTGTCAGAGTCTTCTTCTTCAGACTCAGATACTGCCTTGGCCTTTAGTGCACGTGATCTGCCATAGCTCGAACCATAGAGATCTCTCTTTTCAGCAAGCTGGAACTCATGAGTATTTAACCTCTCGAGGATATCAGCGGGATCAAGTGACTTGTAATCAGCACGTTCTTGTATCATCAATGCCAGCGTATCAAATGAGGAATCAAGCGATCTCAACAATTTCTTCACCACCTCATGGTCGGTGATGTCAGCGGCACCAAGCGCTTGAAGCTCATTTGAGATGTCAGTGAGGCGAGCGAAGGTTTGTTGAACATTTTCATTGTCGAGTCTTTTGAAGCAGTTGAAGAGATTGCGAAGAACATCAACTCAAGAGTCACGTTGATTTGAGACTCCTTCATTTACTTTGGACAACCTATCCCAGGTAAGCTTAGCAGTTTCCAAAGCACTCACTCTTCCATACTGTCCTTTGCTCTGATGGCCACATATGATATTCTTCGCTTGAGAATCGAGTTGCTTGAATCTCTTCACATCGGTAGCGTTTAGTGAGGGTGAGACAGAGGGAACACCATTTTCCACAACATACCAGAGATCGTTATCAATTGCCTCAAGATGCATTCGCATCTTATTCTTCCAGTAGGGGTAGTCCGTCCCATCGAAGGTAGGACACCCAGCAGAGACCTTGATCATACCTGCGGTCAACATAACTAAAACTCCAGGCGGTTAAACCAAAATCACACAGAACAAGGGAGTACCTTGCTCTGATACCAATTGAAAGTGCGTTATATCGACTAGAGGGGGGGTGAATAGGTGATTTTTATGAATTCTTCACTTAGGAATTTGTGGTGAGGAAATTCCTTAGCGAAGAACTACTTGCAGCGGAATAAGTACTCAAAAGTATGCATAGCAGAACACAAGCATGGTCATCATGATGAAATGAAGACAAGCACATAGTACAAAAAGCGTAAACACAGGATAACACAGGATGAAGACAAACAGACTGAAGAAATTAAACTGAGGAAATTGAGAAAGTCTTCAGTCAAAGTCTTCGAACACAGATATGAACAAGCATACAACACAGTAATGAGGAAATGAAAGAGTTGAGGAAATAGAACCAGTTGGCTTGGTGAAGACAATGATTTGGTAGACCAGTTCCAACTGCTGTCTCAGTTGTACGTCTGGTTGGAGCGGCTAGGTATTTAAACCTGAGGACACACAGTCCCGGACACACAGTCCTCACCGTATTCTCCTTGAGCTAAGGTCACACAGACCTCACCCAATCACTCGTGGTAAGTCTTCAGGTGACTTCCAAACCTTCACAAACTCGATCACTCGGCGATCCACAATTTCCTCTTGGATGCTCTAGACCATGACGCCTAACCGTCTGGAAGAAGCACAATCTTCAAAGGTAACAAGCGTCGGATCCACGCAGGATCAATCTCTTCAGTGATGCTCAATCACTTGGGGTTTGTAGGTTTTTGGGTTTGGGTTTTCCTCACTTGATGATTTTCTCTCAAAGTCCTCGGAGGATGGGATGCTCTCAATTGACAAGTGTCAGTTTCTCTCGGAGCAGCCAACCAGCTAGTGGTTGTAGGGGCGGCTATTTATAGCCTAGGGAGCAGCCCGTCATGATAAGACATAATTGCCCTTCAATTATATGACCGTTAGGTGGGTAGATATTTTGGGACAGCTGGCGCATAACACAGTAACGGTCGAAATTTTGAGTATCAAATTCCTCAGGGCTATCATGTTCCTCACTGTGTAGGCAATCCGCACTGGCGAATTCCTAACTCCTCAGTCAGAACAAATTCCTCAGAGACCAGAAGAACTTCGTCTCTATCACTGAAGAATATGACTGAACTGTATGAGATTTCCAATGGCTTCACTCGAAGGGATTGCTAGGTGTAGGATTTTGAGTTGAGCATCACATGGAAATTTTTCCTTAGTATTTCCTCGACCCCTTTAACAGTACGGTGTTTCCTATGACTCAAGAAAGAGAAAATGAAACTACGAAAACAAATGTCTTCACGCTTCATGTTCCTCAAACGAATACCAAGTCTTCAAGGTCACACCAATTTCTTCACTTTCAAAGTCTTCAGAAAGTCTTCAGAAATCCAAAGTCTTCAGTCGAAGAACTTCATTTTTAGGGGTCGACTTTCTCTGTAAATATCAAACTCCTCATTGACTTATAGACCTGTGTACACTCATAAACACATTAGTCCCTTAACCTATAAGTCTTCAATACACCAAAATCACTAAGGGGCACTAGATGCACTTACAGTTATGCCTAGCTAGGGGCATAAAACGATACCGCTTGTTGGGAGGCAACCCAATGAATAAAATTTATTTTTGTATTATTCTTTCTGTTCTTGAGTGTTTGCGCAATTATGCTACTGTTATGATTGTGTTTTTTATGTTTTATTTAGTGTTTGTGCCAAGTGAAGCCTTTGGGATTATGTTGGGTGATAGTTGATTTGATCTTGTTGGCAAACAGAAACTTTTCCGTCCAGAAAAACAATTTTCAAAAATCACATAATTGACTAATGCTTCTGAATTTTTTACACAAGATTTATATACAAATTTCCTACATCTTCCTAATTGTTCAGAACTTTTGGTGTTACAGAAGTATACGAAATTTTCAGATTGCTACAGACTGTTCTGTTTTTGACAAATTCTGTTTTCTTTGCGTTGTGTGCTTATTTTGATGAATCTATGGACTCTTTCAGGGGGTTTGAGCCATAGCAAAGTTTGAATACAGTAGATATAATGCAAAATTAAAATATGAATGGGTTTGCAACAATACTTACAGTAGTGATTTGCTTTGTTATACTAACAGATCTCACGAAGGTTTTGTTGAGTTTTGTGTGATTGAAGTTTTCAAGTTTTGGGTGAGATCACGATGGATGAAGGAATAAGGAGTAAGAACAAGCTAAGCTTGGAGATGCCCATGGCACCCCAATTTATTATCCAAATAGAAGAAAGCAACTAAGTTTGGGGATGCCCGAGTGGCATCCCCTCTTTCTTCTAACGACCATCGATATTTTACTTGGAGCTATGTTTTTATCTGTCACATATCATGAGTTTTGCTTGGAGCATCTTGTATGATATGAGTCTTTGCTTGTTTTGCTTTTTATTTTGTGTCATCTATCCTTGCTGGACAGACCTATTTGAGAGAGCCAAAATTATGCTATGACTTAAAAGAATTGCTCTCTATGCTTCACTTAAATCTTTTTCAGCTATGGAATTGCTCTAGTGCTTCACTTGTATCTTTTTTAGCACGGTTTGCTTTAGTATTTTAGAAGAAATGCTCTCATGCTTCACTTAGATTTATTTGAGAGTTAGTATTTTTTTAGAAATTCTCTTTTGCTTCACTTCAATTATTTTGAGAGAAGAAATTTTTATGCCATGTTCTTCACTTAGATTTGTTTGAGCTATCAAAAGCAACATATGAAATTAGTCCCAAAGTGATAGATATTCAAGAGGGATATAATAAAAACTTTCATGAAGATCATTTGACAAATTAAACTTGATTCCTTGTAATAGTTTTGCGATATGATGATATAATATGTGAGTCATGTTGATGAGTAATTATGGTTTAATAAGAATATTCGTGTTAAGGTTTGTGATTCCCTATGCAAGCACGAAAGTGAATAGTTATGCAATGAAATTACATCCTACTTGTGGTGCATTATTCGGTGTTAGTTATGCTTAATGCTCGCTTATGAGATTTTTCATTTCTTGGTTGGATGCTTCTCAATCTTTTGCTAGCCTTCATTTGCACTAAGTATGATCACTACTTGTGCATCCAAAATCCTTAAACCAGTTTTTCCTTATGAGTCCACTATAACTACCTATGTGTGGTATTCTTTTGCCGTTCTAAGCAAATTTGTATGTGCCATCTCTAATTTTCAAAATAAATTTCTCTTTTGTGTGCTCGTACCACTCATGAAACGGTAGGGGGTGGCTGATATATTTCCATGCTAGATGTGTTATTCTCAAGATGAGTGTTTATTCACTTGTCATTACACGAGAGTACGGCAAAGGTATTAGGGATGCCCAGTCCCGAAATGAAAAAAATGACTTTAATTTATGTTGTCAAATAATAAATTCATTGGAAAGTGTTGGTATGGACGACACCCATAGATTCGGTTAGCCGTGGAATGTGAAAGTATGGTGGAAAAAAGAATAAACTTTATTTTCTGTTTGGGAACCGCCTATGATATATCTAGCATGGAAAGTATTGGGAACTACTTGATCGTTTTCGTTGACAGGAAAAGCATGCCACCCAAAATATTTTTATCTCTATCTCTTTCGCTTTGAGCTCTGGCACCTCTACAAATCCATACTTCACTCCGCGAAGGGCCTTTCTATTTACTTTATACAATTTTTATTTTGAGTCTCCATCTTCTCTTATAAAGCACCAACTAAGGGGCACTATGATCGTACTTGAGCATTAGGTGTAGCTAATATGCGAGTGTGTTTCATGAATGGATCAATGTTTGAGCATAATGGGCTAGGGATAACTTGCTTTAGTGTTTATATTTTGAAAGACATGGTTGCTTGTTGATATGCTTGAGTATTGGAATCTTCATGTCAAAACTAGACTATTGCTTTGAATCATATAAAAGTCCAAATGTCCATGCTACAAAGAAAAGAAAATGTGATGAACATGTTAGGCAGCATTCCACATCAAAAATTTTGTTTTTATCATTTACCTACTAGAGGACGAGCACGAATTAAGCTTGGGGATGTTGATACGTCTCCAACGTATTTATAATTTTTGATTGTTCCATGCTGTTATATTATCATTTAGGATGTTTTACAATAATTTTATAGCAACTTTATATCATTTTTTGGGACTACGCCCCCCGCACCACCTCTTCACTCAATAAATACCCAAATATTCCAGAAACCCTAGGGGAGTCGACAAAAATCAATTCCAGCCGTCGCAAGTTCCAGAACCACCAGATCCAATCTAGACACCATCACAGATGGGTTCATCATCCTCATTGGTGCCGTTCCGATGATGCGTGAGTAGTTCATTGTAGACCTACGAGTCCGTAGTTAGTAGCTAGATGGCTTCCTCTCTCTATTTTGATTCTCAACACAATGGTCTCTTGGAGATCTATTTGATGTAACTCCTTTTGCGGTGTGTTTGTTGGGATATAATGAACTTTGAGTTTATTATCAGATCTATGTTTTTATCCATGAAAGTTATTTGAGTTTCTTTTGATCTCTTATATGCATGATTACTTATAGCCTCGTATTTGTTCTTCGAATCTTTGGTTTAGTTATGCAAACTAGATCGATTTTTCTTGCCATGGGAAGAGGTGCTTTGTGATGGGTTCGATCTTACGGTGCTTGATCCCAGTGATAGAACGGAAACCGACACATATGTATCATTGCTATTAAGGATAACAAGATGGGGTCTATTTCTACATAAATAGATCTTGTCTACATCATGTCATCGTTCTTATTGCATTACTCCGTTTCTCCATGAACTTAATACACTAGATGCATCCTGGATAGCGGTCGATGTGTGGAGTAATAGTAGTAGATGCAGGCAGGAGTCGGTCTACTAATCTTGGACGTGATGCCTATATAATGATCATTGCCTGGATATCGTCATGATTATTTGAATTTCTATCAATTGCCCAACAGTAATTTGTTTACCCGCCGAATGCTATTTTTCTCGAGAGAAGCCACTAGTGAAATCTACGGCCCCCGGGTCTCTTCTTTATCATATTTGCCTTTGTGATCTATTTTTATTTGGTTTTATTTTCAGATCTATTAATCCAAAAACAGAAAAATACCTTGCTGCAATTTTTATTTATTTATTTTATCTCATGTTTCCGCGAGATCTATTTATCCAATCTACTACAAATTTTACCTATCTTTTACCCGGGAGGGATTGACAACCCCTCTTTACGTCGGGTTGCAAGTATTTGTTCTTTGTGTGCAGGTACCATTCACGTAGTGTTGCATGGTTCTCCTACTGGTTCGATAACCTAGGTCTCATCACTGAGGGAAATACCTACCGTAGCTGTGCTGCAACATCCCTTCCTCTTTGGGGAAATACTGACGTAGTTCAAGCTGCATCAAAAGGAATTTCTGGCGCCGTTGCCGGGGAGACGTCATCAACATCTACCAGGTTCCTAATCACAAATCTCATCTCCTTGAAATTTACATTATTTTTCATTTGCCTCTGGTTTTCATTTCCCCCACTTCACAAAAATTTGCCGTTTCATTCGCCCTCTTTTTTGTTCGTCATCTTCTTGTCAAGTTTACCCTTTTGTTTGTGATCTCGTTGCTATGGCTAGCATTTCTACACCTCCTTTGTCACCAAATTTTGAAGTTTTATACTTCAAACAAAGACAAGGAGAAAATTTGAAAGATGCTTGGTATAGGCTAATGGAATCTTATCGCATTTGCAATCTAAAAGGGGATGCAAAGATTTTGGTTCGAAATTTTTACATAGGTTTAGCCTTGCATCATATACAACTCTTGGATTTTGTGCTAAAGGGAATTTTATTGAGCTTGATGCTAATACCGCTTATGAGATCTTAGAAGGGATGTTAGGAATTTCGAAGGGGGTTTCTTTTACTCAAGAGGGAGCTCAAATTTTGGATAAGTTGAGTGACTTACATAAACATTTGGTTGAGTTACAAAAATACAATGAACATCTGAAACATATTGATACGTCTCCAACGTATCTGCTTTTTCTCACGCTTTTCCTCTTGTTTTGGACTCTAATTTGCATGATTTGAATGAAACTAACCCCAGACTGACGCTGTTTTCAGCAGAACTACCATGGTGTTGTTTTTGTGCAGAAATAAAAGTTCTCAGAATGAAACGAAACTTTGTGAGGATTTTTTATGGAATAAATGAGAATTACTGGAGCCAAGACCCATCAGAGAGGGCCCATGGGTGGGCACAACCCACCAGGGCGCGCCCCCTCTCCTGGCGCGCCCAGGTGGGTTGTACCCACCTGGTGGCCCCGCAAACCTCAACCCTGACACTATAAATTCCTATTTTCAGAGAAAAAACCAAGGGAGAAAGAATTATTGTGTTCCACGAGATGGAGCCGCCGCCAAGCCCTGTTCTTCCTCGGGAGGGAAAATCTGGAGTCTGTTTGGGGCTCCGTAGAGGGGATCTTCGTTCTTCGTCATCACCAATCCATCTCCATCGCCAATTCCATGATGCTCCCCAGCGGGAGTGAGTAATTCCTTCATAGGCTCGCTGGTCGGTGAGGAGTTGGATGAGATTCATCAGGAATCGAGTTAGTTTTGTTAGGGCCTGATCCCTAGTATCCACTATGTTCTTAGATTGATGTTGCCATGACTTTGCTATGCTTAATGCTTGTCACTTTGGGCCCAGGTGCCATGAACTCAGATCTGAATATTTATGAATTCATCATTATATCCATGTTTTAGATCCTATCTTGCAAGTTATAGTCACCTACTACGTGTTATGATCCGACAACCCCGGAGTGACAACAACCGGGCCCACTCTCGGTGATGACCGTTGTTTGAGGAGTTCATGTATTCACTATGTGTTAATGCTTTGTTCCGGTTCTCTATTAAAAGGAGGCCTTAATATCCCTTAGTTTCCAATATGGACCCCGCTGCCACGGGAGGGTAGGACAAAAGATGTCATGCAAGTTCTTTTAATAAAGAACGTATGACTATTTACGGAATACATGCCTACATTATATCGATGAACTGGATCTAGTGCCATATCGCCCTAGGTTATAACTGTCACATGATGAATATCATCCAACAAGTCACCGATCCAATGCTTATGAATTTATTTATATTGATCTTGCTGCGTTACTATTGCTATCATCACTGTTACATTGCTACAAAATACTGCTATCACTGTTACTGTTACTGTTGCTGCTGTCACTACTATCAAAACTATCAAACTACTTTGCTACTGATCACTTTGCTGCAGATAATTAATCACCAGGTGTGGCTGAATTGACAACTCAGCTGCTAATACCTTACAATATTCTTTGGCTCCCCTTGTGTCAAATCTATAAATTTGGGTTGAATACTCTACCCTCAAAAACTGTTGCGATGCCCTATACTTGTGGGTTATCAAGAACTTTTTCTGGCGCCGTTGCTGAGGAACATAGCTATATTTGTTGAGTCACTTGGGATTATTATCAATTTATCACTATGAAGAATCTGAAGGATCCAAAGACTAAGATTTATCCCTCAAGGACGAGGGGAGGTAAGAAACTGCCATCCAGTTTTGCTTTAGAGTCACCTTTTGTCAGGGGCGGAGCCAGGATTTGAGTATAGGTGCGGCCAAGCCAAGTTGATTAAAGAAAAGTGCGCACCGCGGAAAAATAAGTACCATAATACTGTAATAATGTGCCACTTTAACACAATTAAAATACGGTTATCTAGTACATATCTATATATGTCTTAGTTGTTGCACATATAAGTGATCCGATCAAACATGCAAAGGAAAAAAATACAAATATCTGCATAAGAAATAATCAATGTCATTGGACTTGGATGTAAAAGACTTAGGCACATCTAGATATGTATTAGCAAAATTAATTATAGTTACATTTGTATTGGATTACATTTGCCCCTACAAATGTCAATAAGATCAAACATATTAATGATTTCATGAGTAATTAGTCTCATTAACAACATCAGTTAACCTAGTTGCCAGCAATTTCCTATCAGTGTAGATTATCTTGTAATTTCAAAGCATGTCATCCCCACTGAACCGGGATTGGTAAAAAAATGCACATTAGACTCATTAACAACATTACTAGGTTGAGAATTTGAAACAACATACTTTAAAAAAGAATTAATCTTTATGGTGTTTGTAGCCCTTTTCTCTCCATGACCGCATCACAAATCAAACAATGAAAAAGAAATTAAAATTGAATTATCATCCTAAATCACACCATCAAAATAATTAAAATCGGATGTGCAATTTCAACACGTACAAGATTAGAGTTGAGAGGGATTAGTAGATAGTTCTCAATAGTGTTAACCTTGGGGCTGGACCGCTAGAGAATTGACAGAGTGTAGTCTGCATGATTCGCCAGTTGCGAAGCCAGTGTCGCCTGGTTTGAATCGACTTCGCGTGTAAGTGAGGACACGAGGGCAGCGGCCACCAGCAGCGCTAATTGCCACAAGTCACAAGTTAATTACGCAGGGGGTTGGCTTGCTTTAGGGTAATGCAAGGGGCTAAGTACTACTCCCCAGGGGTGGGCTTTTTTCTAGGCCGTTTCCCCAGATTTCTTCATAATTTCCGTTTGGGTTAAGGGGGCCAAGTACGTATATTCGTTAGTCTAATCGCTAATTAGTCATAGCCTCTGAAGAAATTGTTGATCGTTAGGGGGCCCCAGGCCCCTGCTCGCCCTGGCTCCGCCACTGCCTTCTGTTATGAGTAAACTTGCAACACCACCACATGCTATTAATTCTAATATGTTGCAAGTTATTGATGATGCTACTTCTACTATGAATGATGCTTATGATGATGCTAGTACCATGCTTGATAATGATGATGTGCCACTTGGTGAATTTCTTGATGCACAAATTGCTAGAGTAATACAACATGATGTTGTTGAATCTGATGATGAGCTTGAAACTAAAACTCTTGAAACACCTGCTAGAACTAGCCTTCCTAGATATGAACTGCCTAAGGTGCCGGAAGGTTATGTTATGAATGAGGAGACAACTAGAGATATTCTTGCTTGTAAGGATAGAGATGATCTAGAAAAATTACTATGCAAGTATAAAGAAAAATCTCTGAATGCTAGAATGAAATGTGATCCTAAGTTTGCTACTTCACCTATCTTTATTGCTGATAAGGATTATGAATTCTCCGTCGACCCAGAGTTAATTACTTTGGTTAAATCTGATCCTTTCCATGGTTATGAAACTAAAACTGTTGTGGCACATCTTACTAAGTTGAATGATATAGCCACCCTTTTTACTCATGATGAGAAAACTCGTGATTACTTTATTCTCAAATTATTTCCTTTCTCATTAAAGGGTGATGCTAAAGCTTGGTCCAATACTCTTGCTCCTGGTTGTGTGCATAGTCCCAAGGATATGATTTATTACTTCTCTAAAAAATATTTTCCTGCTCATAAGAAACAAGCTGCCTTACATCAAGTATTTAACTTTGTGCAAACTAAAGAAGAGAGTCTCCCACAAGCTTGGGGGAGGCTTTGCCAGTTACTTAATGCTTTACCAGATCATCCTCTTAAGAAAAATGAAATACTTGATATCTTCTATAATGGACTAACCGATGCTTCTAGGGACTTCCTAGATAGTTGTGCTGGTTGTGTTTTCAGGGAACAAACTATTGCTCAAGCTGAAGAATTATTGAATAATATATTGAAAAACTATGATGATTGGACTCTTCCTGAACCACCGGCTAAACCCACTCCAAAGAAGAGGGGCATATTATATCTCAGTCCTGAAGATATGCAAGAGGCAAAGAAATCTATGAAAGAAAAAGGTATTAAAGCTGAGGATGTTAAAAATTTACCTCATATTGAAGAAATACATGGGCTTGATACACCACCACTGCCTAAGGTGGTAGAGGTAAATTCTCTTATGAAGTTCAATGAAAATGATAATCCTCACAATATGCATCCTAGTCAATGCCTTTATGAGTTTGAAAACTACATTAGAAAACAAGATCACTTCAATGCAAATGTTATGAAACAATTGAAATATAACTCTGATATGATTGCTCGCTTGAGTGACTTGTTGTTTAGAATTTCAAATGATGTTAGAGGTGTTGGAAAGCATGCTTCTATGTTTCAAACTCAGTTAGAACAAGTTGCTAAATCACAAAGAGAATTACTTGATGAAATGAATCATAATATGCATGACTTTGCTGTTAGAGTTGCAACTAGAGGAGGTAAAATGACTCAGGAACCACTTTATCCCGAGGGACAACCAAAAAGAATTATACAAGACTCTCAAAGAGCTAATGCTAATGTACTTAGTCCTTCTAGAAAGAAAAAGAAGAAGAAAAATGATAGGACTTTGCATGCTTCTAGTGAACCTGAAATAGAGAAACCTCCTGATAAGGAAAATGAAACTTCTATCTCTGATGCTGAAACTCAATTAGGTAATGAACATCCACCTAGTGATAATGAAAAAGATAAATATGATGTTCATGAGGATGCTCAACCAAATGATAAAGAATGAGATAATGATGTTGAAATAGAACCACCTGTTGATCTTGATAACCCACAACAAAAAATAAAAGGTATGATAAAAGAGACTTCATTGCTAGAAAACACGGTAAAGAAAGAGAACCGTGGGTTCAGAAACCTATGCCTTTTCCACCCAAGTCAACTAAAAAGAATGATGATGAAGAATTTGAACGCTTTGCTGAAATGCTGAGGCCAGTCTTTTTGCATACTCGTTTGACTGATATCTTGAAAATGCCTCCTTACGCAAAGTGTATGAAAGACATCATCACTAATAAGAGAAAAACACCGGAAGCTGAAATCTCCACTATGCTTGCTAATTATACTTTCAAAGATGGAGTTCCTAAAAACTTGGAGATCCGGGTATACCAACTATACCTTGCTCTATCAAAAAGAATTATGTGAAAACTGCTTTGTGTGATTTAGGAGCTGGTGTTAGTGTTATGCCTTTCTCTTTATATAAAAGACTTGACTTGAATAAACTCACACCTACAAAAATATCTTTGCAAATGGCTGATAAATCAACTGCCATACCTATCGGTATCTATGAGGATCTGCCTGTTGTTGTTGCTAATGTTACTATTCTGACTGACTTTGTTATACTTGAGATGCCCGAGGATGACAACATGTCGATTATCCTTGGTAGAACCTTCTTGAACACTGCAGGGGCTGTTATTGATTGTAATAAAAGCAAGGTCACTTTTCATATTAATGGTAACGAGCATACGGTGCACTTTCCGAAGAAACAATTCCAAGTGAATGGTATTAATGTTATTGAAAATTCTCCGACAATCACTATTGGAAGTTTTCAAACACCTCTACCTACTTTCAAAAAGAAATATGAAATGCTTATTGTTGGGGACATGCATATCCCCATTGAGGTAACTTAGTGATTTACAAAAGTTCTTCAGTTTCATGCTAATCGAAAGTGGTTGTTAATAAGACCTGATCAACCTTATTAATGAATCATTTTTGAGCGGTATGAAGCTGATGAATTTAGTAAGCACTACCTTCTGTCCTACCCTTTTGTTTTCTGTTTTTATTAGTTAAATAAAATAAAATGCCGTGTTTAGTCTGTTTTCTGAATTTCCCGTGCAATAAAAAAATGACCCAAAAATAAAAGTTCTCAGAATGCTCTGAAAATTTTATACGATTTTTTTCTGAATATTTCTGAATTTCTGGTGCAAATAATACCATAGGGAGGTGCACCAGGTGGGCACAACCTACCTGGGCGCGCCAGGACCCCCAGGCGTGCCCTGGTGGGTTGTGCTCCCCACGTGGGCCCCCTCACTTATATCTTTAGCCCACATCATCACTTACCTTCAGAAAAAATCCCCATTGCTCTCTTGTTGGGGAACGCAGTAATTTCAACATTTTCCTATGAACACGCAAGATCTATCTAGGTGATGCATAGCAACGAGCGGGAGAGTGTGTCCACGTCCCCTCGTAGACCAAAAGCGGAAACATTATATCAACGCGGTTGATGTAGTCGTACGTCTTCACGATCCGACCGATCCTAGCACCGAACGTACGGCAGCTCCGTGTTCAGCACATGTTCAGCTCGATGACGTCCGTCGTACTCTTGATCCAGTTGAGGCCGAGGGAGAGTTCCGTCAGCACGACGGCGTGGCGACGGTGATGATGAAGTTACCGGCGCAACGCTTCGCCTAAGCACTACGACGATATGACCGAGGTGTGTAACTGTGGAGGGGGGCACCGCACACGGCTAAGACAAATCTTGGGTTCCTTTGGGGTGCCCCCTACCCACGTATATAAAGGAGGGAGGAAGAGGAGGCCGGCCCTAGAAGGGGCACGCCAAAGGGGGGAGTCCTACTTGGACTCCCGGTCCAAGTAGGATTCGGCCCCCCTTTCCTATTCCAACTAGGAGAAGGAAAGGAAGGAGGAAGAGGGGAGAAGGAAGGAGGGGGGTGCCACCCCCTCCTAGTCTAATTCGGTCCAGCCCATGGGGGGCGCGGGGCCACCCCTTGAGGCCCTTCTATCCTTTCCCGTATGGCCTATTAAGGCCCACTACTTCCCCCGGCGAATTCCCGTAACTCTCCGGTACTCCGAAAAATACCCGAATCACTCGGAACCTTTCCGATGTCCGAATATAGGCTTCCAATATATCAATCTTTATGTCTCGACCATTTCGAGACTCCTCGTCATGTTCGTAATCTCATCCGGGACTCCGAACAACCTTCGGTACATCAAATCACATAACTCATAATACAAATCGTCATCGAACGTTAAGCGTGCGGACCCTACGGGTTCGAGAACTATGTAGACATGACCGGGACACATCTCCGGTCAATAACCAACAGTGGAACCTGGATGCTCATATTGGCTCCTACATATTCTACGAATATCTTTATCGGTCAAACCGCATAACAACATACGTTGTTCCTTTTGTCATCGGTATGTTACTTGCCCGAGATTCGATCATCGGTATCATCATACCTAGTTCAATCTCGTTACTGGCAAGTCTCTTTACTCGTTCCGTAATACTTCATCTCGCAACTAACTCAATAGTCACATTGCTTGCCGGGCTTATAGTGATGAGCATTACCAAGAGGGCCCAGAGATACCTCTCCGAAACACGGACTGACAAATCATAATCTCGATCTATGCCAACCCAACAAACACGTTCGGAGACACCTGTAGAGCATCTTTATAATCACCCAGTTATGTTGTGATGTTTGATAGCACACAAGGTGTTCCTCCGATATTCGGGAGTTGCATAATCTCATAGTCTGAGGAACATGTATAAGTCATGAAGAAAGCAGTAGCAATGAAACTGTAACGATCATAATGCTAAGCTAACGAATGGGTCTTGTCCATCACATCATTCTCCTAATGATGTGACCTCGTTCATCAAATGACAACACATGTCTATGGTTAGGAAATATAACCATCTTTGACAAACAAGCTAGTCAAGTAGGGGCATACTAGGGACACTCTATTTTTGTCTATGTATTCACACATGTACTAAGTTTCCAGTTAATACAATTCTAGCATGAATAATAAAGATTTATCATGATATAAGGAAATAAATAATAACTTTATTATTGCCTCTAGGGCATATTTCCTTCAGTCTCCCACTTGCACTAGAGTCAATAATCTAGTTCACATCTCCATGTGATTTAACACCAATAGTTCGCATCGTCATGTGATTTAACACTCTATAGTTCACATCGCCATGTGACCAATACCCAAAGGGTTTACTGGAGTCAATAATCTAGTTCACATCGCCATGTGATTAACACCCAAAGAGTACTAAGGTGTGATCATGTTTTGCTTGTGAGAGAAGTTTAGTCAACGGGTCTGCCACATTCGGACCCGTATGTATTTTGCAAATTTCTATGTCTACAATGCTCTGCACGGAGCTACTCTAGCTAATTGCTCCCAATTTCAATATGTATCTAGATCGAGACTCAGAGTCATCCAGATTGGTGTCAAAGCTTGCATCGACGTAACTCTTTACGGCGAACTCTTTATGACCTCCATAACCGAGAAATATTTCCTTATTCCACTAAGGATAATTTTGACCGCTGTCTAGTGATCCACTCCTGGATCACTATTGTACCCTCTTACCAAACTCATGGTGAGGTGCACAATAGGTCTGGTACACAGCATAGCATACTTTATAGAACCTATGACTAAGGCATAGGGAGTGACTTTTCATTCTCGTTCTATTTTTAGCCGTGGTCGGGTTTTGAGTCTTTACTCAACTTCACACCTTGCAACACAGGCAAGAACTCCTTCTTTGATTGTTCCATTTTGAACTACTTCAAAAACTTGTCAAGGTATGTACTCATTGAAAAAACTTATCAAGCGTCTTGATCTATCTCTATAGATCTTGATGCTGAATATGTAAGCAGCTTCACCGAGGTCTTTCTTTGAAAAACTCCTCTCAAACACTCCTTTATGCTTTCCAGAAAATTCTACATCATTTCCGATTAACAATATGTCATTCACATATACTTATCAGAAAGGCTATAGTGCTCCCACTCACTTTCTTGTAAATACAGGCTTCACCGCAATTCTGTATAAAACCATATGCTTTGATCACACTATCAAAGCGTATATTCCAACTCTGAGAGGCTTGCACCAGTCCATAAATGGATCACTGGAGCTTGCACACTTTGTTAGCACTTTTAGGATCGACAAAACCTTCTGGTTGCATCATATACAACTCTTCTTTAATAAATCCATTAAGGAAGACAGTTTTGACATCTATTTGCCAGATTTCATAAAATGTGGCAATTGCTAACATGATTCGGACAGACTTTAAGCATCGCTACGAGTGAGAAAATCTCACCGTAGTCAACACCTTGAACATCAACATCTTCACCAGCACCATCTCCTCTCAAAATCCTAGTTCATCTCTTGTATCCAATTCTTGTCTCCAAGTCCGGGATTGGTACTAGTAAGTTGCTAGTAGTGTTGATTACTCCTTGTAGTTGATGCTAGTTGGTTTACTTGGTGGAAGATCATATGTTTAGATCCTATATGCATATTAATACCCCTCTGATTATGAACATGAATATGCTTTGTGAGTAGTTACGTTTGTTCCTGAGGACATGGGATAAGTCTTGCTATTAGTAGTCATGTGAATTTGGTATTCGTTCGATATTTTGGTGAGATGTATGTTGTCTAGCCTCTAGTGGTGTTATGTGAACGTTGACTACATAACACTTCACCATTATTTGGGCCTAGAGGAAAGCATTGGGAAGTAATAAGTAGATGATGGGTTGCTAGAGTGACAGAAGCTTAAACCCTAGTTTATGCGTTGCTTCGTAAGGGGCTGATTTGGATCCATATGTTTCATGCTATGGTTAGGTTTATCATAAGTGGGATGCTTGTTCAAGTAAGAACAACACCCAAGCACCAGTCCACCCACATATCAAATTATCAAAGTACCGAACACGAATCATATGAACGTGATGAAAACTAGCTTGACGATAATTCCCATGTGTCCTCGGGAGCGCTTTTCTCTATATAATAGTTTGTCCAGGCTTTTCCTTTGCTACAAAAAGGATTGGGCCACCTTGCTGCACTTTATTTACTTTTGGTACTTGTTGCTCGTTACAAATTATCCTATCACAAAACTATCTGTTACCACTTATTTAAGTACCTGCAGAGAATACCTTGCTGAAAACCGCTTATCATTTCCTTCTGCTCCTCGTTGGGTTCGACACTCTTACTTATAGAAAGGATTACGATAGATCCCCTATACTTGTGGGTCCTCAAGACTCTTTTTTGGCGCCGTTGCCGGGGAGTGAAGCGCCTTTGGTAGGTGGAATTTGGTAAGGAAAAATTTATATAGTGTGCTGAAATTTACTGTCACTTGTTACTATGGAAAGTAATCATCTGAGGGGCTTGTTTGGGGTATCTTCACCCCGACCAGTAGAGCAAAGAGTTGCTCCTCAACCTACTGAACCTACTGAAAATGAAAATGTTCCCTTTGAAGTTCCTTCGGGTATGTTAGATAAACTGCTAGCTAATCCTTTTGCAGGAGATGGAACAAAGCATCCTGATGAGCACCTAATCTATGTGGATGAAGTTTGTGGATTATTTATGCTTGCAGGTATACCCGATGATGTTGTTAAGAAGAAGGTCTTCCCTTTATCTTTGGAGGGAGATGCATCGACATGGTATAGGCTATGTGATGATACGGGGTCATGGAACTACAAACGATTAAAATTGGAATTTCATCAGAAATTTTATCCTATGCATCTTGTTCATCGTGATCGCAATTATATATATAATTTTTGGCCTCGCGAAGGAGAAAGCATCGCTCAAGCTTGGGGGAGGCTTAAATCAATTTTATATTCATGCCCCAATCATGAGCTCCCAAGAGAAATAGTTATTCAAAGTTTTTATGGTCGGCTTTCTGAAAACAATAGCACCATGCTCGATACTTCTTGTGCTGGCTCTTTATGATGAAGACTATTGAATTCAAATGGAGTTTATTGGATAGAATTAAACGCAACTCTGAAGATTGGGATCTCGACGAAGGTAAAGAGTCAGGTATGACACCTAAGTTTGATTGTGTTAAATCTTTTATGGATACCGATGTTTTCCGTAAATTTAGCACTAAATATGGACTTGACTCTCAGATAGTAGCTTCATTCTGTGAATCTTTTGCTACTTATGTTGATCTCCCCAAGGAGAAGTGGTTTAAATATCATCCTCCCATAGAAGTAAAAGTAGCTGCACCTGTTAAAGTTGAAGAAAAGACTATCACTTATAATGATCCTATTGTTCCTACTTCTTATGTTGAGAAACCACCTTTCCCTCTTAGGATAAAGGATCATGCTAAAGCTTCAACTGTGGTTCCTAGAAGCAATATTAGAACTTATACACCTTCTGAGCAAGTTAAAGTTGAACCTAATATTGCTATTGTTAAAGATCTCTTGGCTGATAATATTGATGGGCATGTTATTTATTTCTGCAGTGAAACTGCTAGAATTGCCAAACCTTGTGCTAAAGATAAACATAGACCTGTGGTAGGCATGCCTGTTATTTCTGTTAAAATAGGAGATCATTGTTATCATGGCTTATGTGATATGGGTGCTAGTGCTAGTGCAATACCTATTGCCTTATACAATGAAATTAAGCACGATATTGCACCTACTGAGTTAGAAGATATTGATGTCACAATTAAGCTTTCCAATAGAGATACTATATCACCAATGGGAATTGTTAGAGATGTCGAAGTCTTGTGTGGGAAAACTAAATATCCTGCCGATTTTCTTGTTCTTGGTTCCCCACAAGATAGCTTTTGTCCCATTATATTTGGTAGACCCTTCTTGAACACTGTTAATGCTAGGATAGACTGTGAAAAGGATGTTGTTACTATTGGTTTGGGTGATATGTCTCATGAATTTAATTTCTCTAAATTTGGTAGACAACACCGTGAAGAGGAATTGCCTAGTAAGGATGAAATAATTGGTCTTGCTTCTATTGCCGTGCCTCCTAGTGATCCTTTAGAACAATATTTGCTAGACCATGAAAATGATATGTTTATGAATGAAAGAAGGAAAATAGATGAAGTATTCTTTAAACAGGAACCCATCCCGAAACACAATTTGCTTGTTGAAATCCTAGGGGATCCTCCTCCATCCAAGGGTGATCCCGTGTTTAAGCTTAAACCGTTGCCTGATACTCTTAAATATGCTTATCTTGATGCGAAAAAGATATATCTTGTTATTATTAGTGCTAACCTTTCAGAGCATGAAGAAGAGAGACTATTGAAAACTCTGAAGAAGCACCAAGCTGCTATTGGATATACTCTTGATGATCTTAAGGGCATTAGTCCCACTCTATGTCAACATAAAATAAATTTGGAAGAAGATGCCAAACCGGTTCGTGATCATCAACGAAGGCTGAATCCTAAGATGAAAGAAGTGGTAAGAAAAGAAATACTAAAGCTCCTTGAGGCAGGTGTAATTTATCCCGCTGCTGATAGTCAGTGGGCAAGTCCTGTCCATTGTGTCCCTAAGAAGGGAGGTATTACCGTCGTTCCTAATGATAAAGATGAAATGATTCTGCAAAGAATTATTACAGGTTATAGGATGGTAATTGATTTCTGCAAATTAAATAAGGCTACTAAAAAGGATCATTACCCCTACCTTTTATCGATTAAATGCTAGAAAGATTATCCAAACATACACATTTTTGCTTTCTAGATGGTTATTCTGGTTTCTCTCAAATACCTGTGTCAGCCAATGATCAATCAAAGACTACTTTTACTTGCCCTTTTGGTACTTTTGCTTATAGACGTATGCCTTTTGGTTTATGTAATGCACCTGCTACCTTTCAAAGATGCATGATGGCTATATTCTCTGACTTTTGTGAAAAGATTTGCGAGGTTTTCATGGACGATTTTTCCGTCTACGGATCCTCTTTTGATGATTGCTTGAGCAACCTTGATCGAGTTTTGCAGAGATGTGAAGAAACTAATCTTGTCTTGAATTGGGAAAAGTGCCACTTTATGGTTAATGAAGGTATTGTCTTGGGGCATAAAGTTTCTGAAAGAGGTATTGAAGTTGATAAAGCCAAGGCTGATGCTATTGAAAAGATGCCATGTCCCAAGGACATCAAAGGTATAAGAAGTTTCCTTGGTCACGTCGGATTTTATAGGAGGTTCATTAAGGACTTCTCAAAAATTTCTCGGCCTCTGACTAATTTATTACAAAAAAATATACCATTTGTCTTTGATGATGATTGTGTAGAAGCATTTGAAATACTTAAGAAAGCATTGATCTCTGCACCTATTGTTCAGCCACCTGATTGGAATTTACCCTTTGAAATTATGTGTGATGCTAGTGATTATGCTGTAGGTGCTGTTCTAGGGCAAAGAGTTGATAAGAAATTAAATGTTATTCAATATGCTAGTAAGACTCTAGACAATGCTCAAAGAAATTATGCTACTACTGAAAAAGAATTCTTAGGAGTTGTATTTGCTTGTGATAAGTTCAGACCTTATATTGTTGATTCTAAAGTAACTATTCACACGGATCATGCTGCTATTAAATATCTTATGGAAAAGAAAGATGCTAAACCTAGACTTATTAGATGGGTTCTCTTGCTACAAGAATTTGATTTGCATATTGTTGATAGAAAGGGAGCTGAGAACCCCGTTGCAGACAACTTGTCTAGGTTAGAAAATGTTCTTGATGACCCACTACCTATTGATGATAGCTTTCCTGATGAGCAATTAAATGTCATAAATGCCTCTCGTACTACTCCATGGTATGCTGATTATGCTAATTATATTGTTGCTAAATTTATACCACCTAGTTTCACATACCAGCAAAAGAAAAAGTTTTTCTATGATTTGAGACATTACTTTTGGGATGACCCACATCTTTATAAAGAAGGAGTGGATGGTGTTATTAGACGTTGTGTACCTGAGCATGAACATGAACAAATCCTACGCAAGTGTCACTCCAAGGCTTATGGAGGGCACCACGCTGGAGATAGAACTGCACATAAGGTATTGCAATCTGGTTTTTATTGGCCTACTCTCTTCAAGGATGCCCGTAAGTTTGTCTTATCTTGTGATGAATGCCAAAGAATTGGTAACATTAGTAGACGTCAAGAAATGCCTATGAATTATTCACTTGTTATTGAACCATTTGATGTTTGGGGCTTTGATTATATGGGACCTTTTCCTGCCTCTAATGGATACACACATATTTTAGTTGCTGTTGATTATGTTACTAAGTGGGTAGAAGCTATTCCAACTAGTAGTGTTGATCATAACATTTCTATCAAGATGCTTAAAGAAGTTATTTTTCCAAGGTTTGGAGTCCCTAGATATTTAATGACTGATGGTGGTTCACATTTTATTCATGGTGCTTTCTGTAAAATGCTTGCTAAGTATGATGTTAATCATAGAATTGCATCTCCTTACCACCCACAGTCTAGTGGTCAAGTAGAATTGAGTAATAGAGAGCTCAAATTAATTTTGCAAAAGACTGTTAATAGATCTAGAAAGAATTGGTCCAAGAAACTTGATGATGCATTATGGGCCTACAGAACTGCATATAAAAATCCAATGGGTATGTCTCCGTATAAAATGGTTTATGGAAAAGCATGTCACTTACCTCTCGAACTAGAACATAAGGCATATTGGGCTATTAAAGAGCTCAACTATGATTTCAAACTTGCAGGTGAGAAGAGGTTATTTGATATTAGCTCACTTGATGAATGGAGAACCCAAGCTTATGAAAATGCCAAGTTGTTTAAAGAAAAAGTTAAAAGATGGCATGACAAAAGGATACAAAAGCGTGAGTTTAATGTAGGTGATTATGTATTGCTATACAACTCTTGTTTAAGATTTTTTGCAGGAAAACTTCTCTCTAAATGGGAAGGCCCCTACGTTATCGAGGAGGTCTATCGTTCCGGTGCCATAAAAATTAACAACTTCAAAGGTGGTAAACGGTCAAAGAATCAAACATTATATCTCAGGTAATCCTATAAATGTTGAAACCAACATTATTGAAACCGTAACCCCGGAGGAATACATAAGGGACACTTTCCGGAACGTTTCAGACTCCGAAAAGGAATAGGTATGTGGTACGGTAAGTAAACCGACTCCAAAACAATTTTTATGGCAATATTTCTCCGTTTCAGAATATTTAGAAAAATAGAAAAATAAGAAGCAGTCCGGGAAGGACACGAGGGATCCACGAGGGTGGAGGGCGCGCCTACCCTACTGGGCGCGCCCCCTACCTCGTGGGCACCTCTTGTGCTCTCCGGACTCCGTTTTCTTACATGATACGTATTTTGGTCGGTAAAAATTCATTATATAATCTCCCAAAGGTTTTGACTCCCGTATCACGCAAATATCCTCTGTTCTTGTTTCGAGCTATTTTTCTGACAGATCTAGATTATCATGACGTCTCCAAGTGCCCCCAAGGACAAGTTCTTCGAGAAGGTCATCAACCCTTACCTCGCGGAGGTGCTGCGACACCCTCAAACCATTGAGATGCGTGATGGGTTGCTGCACATCCGCGATGTTGAGGGACCGAAGGGGACCGGAAGCATGGAGACAAGGCTCGAAGCAATGGAGCAACAAGTTTTCAAGTGCCAGGGGATGGTGGAACGTGGACTCAAGTCCAACCACATGATGATCGCGGAGTTCACCAACAACCACAAGATGGATGCTGACAACATCGGGGAGACCATCTTCAAGCTTCACGAGAAGATCGAGCACCTTCAAGCCCAAATCTATGACCTGCAAAACCAAAACTGTGAGTATGAATATAGATTCAAAAGGATGAGTCTGGCTGCAGATTTGAGGATCCCGGAGACTCGATCATCCTTCTATGATGGTGAGCCTATGCCTTGGAAGATAGACGATAAGCCCGCATCATCAACAACACCGCCACCTTCTTCATCAACAAGGAAAGAGACATAATCACATGGGTATGGGCACTCCCCTTGGCAACTGCCAAGCTTGGGGGAGGTGCCCCGGTATCCTATCACCATCACACTCCTATCTTTACCGTTTTTCTTAGTTCGATCCTATTAGTAGTATTTTGATCTTGTAGAATAAAGTTTATGGCATGATCTAGTTTTGATTTTTGCTTTATGATCTCCCTATGTAATCGAGTCCGTGAGCTATATAATAAAGATTAGTGTTGAGTCAAGGGCTTGATTATCTTGCTATGATCTTGAGTGTATAAAAGAAAAGAAAAAAAAGAAACAAAGAGATCTCTTATCGAGAGTAATGACTTCACATAGAAAGAGTATGATGATTAAAAATTGTTGAGAGTTGACAAACATAGCTTTGGTCATCGTTGCAATTAATAGGAAGTAATAAAGAAAGAGAGGTTTCACATATAGATATAGTATCTTGGACATCTTTTATGATTGGGAGCACTCATTAAAATATGACATGCTAAAGAGTTGATGTTGAACAAGGAAGACAACGTAATGGGTTATGTTTTCTTATATCTTAGATAAAGTATATTGTCATGGATCATCCAACATGTTGAGCTTGCCTTTCCCCCTTATGCTAGCCAAATTCTTTGCACCAAGTAGAGATACTACCTGTGCTTCCAAAAACCCTTAAACCAGTTTTGCCATGAGAGTCCACCATATCTACCTATGGATTGAGTGAGATCCTTCGAGTAAGTTGTCATCAGTGCAAGCAATAAAAATTGCTCTCTAAATATGTATGATTGATTGGTGTGGAGGAAATAATCTTTATACGATCTTGTGATGTGGAAGAAATAAAAGCGACGGACTGCGTAATAAAGGTTCATATCACAAGGGGCAATATAAAGTGACTTTCTTTCGCATTAAGATTTTGTTCATCCAACCCTGAAAGCGCATGGCAACCTCTGCTTCCCTCTGCGAAGGGCCTATCTTTCATTATTATCTTCTACCTTATGCAAGAGTCATGGTGATCTTCACCTTTCCTTTTTATATTTTATCTTTTGGCAAGCACAGGGTGTTGGAAAGATCCTGATACATATATCTAATTGGGTATGGGTTAGCATGAATTATTATTGTTGACATTACCCTTGAGGTAAAAGGTTGGGAGGCGAAACTATAAGCCCCTATCTTTCTCTGTGTCCGATTAAAACTCCGTAACCACAAGTATTGGGTGAGTGTTAGCAATTATGAAAGACTAAATGATAGTTGAGTATGTGGACTTGCTAGAAAGCTCTGACATAGACTCTTTCTGATGTTATGATAAATTGCAATTGCTTCAATGACTGAGATTATAGTTTGTTGGTTCTCAATTAAGTTTCTGATTCATACTTGGCATTGTGAATAGATTATTACTTGAGCATAAGAAATCATATGACAATATCCATATATGTTGCTGTTATGAGAATAATCATGATGCCCTCATGTCCGTATTTTATTTTATCGACACCTCTACCTCTAAACATGTGGACATATTTATCGTTATCGGCTTCCGGTTGAGGACAAGCGAGGTCTAAGCTTGGGGGAGTTGATACGTCCATTTTGCATGATGCTTTTATATCGATATTTATTGCATTATGGGCTGTTATTACACGTTATGTCACAATACTTATGCCTATTCTCTCTTGTTTTACAAGGTTTACATAAGGAGGGAGAATGCCGGCAGCTGGAATTCTGGGCTGGAGAAGGTGCAAATATTAGAGACCTATTCTGCACAACTCCAAAAGTCCTGAAACTCCACGAAAGTTATTTTTGGAAATAATAAAAAATATTGAGCGGAAGAAGTACGTCAGAGGGGGCCCCATCTGGCCACGAGGGTGGGGGCGCGCCCTACCCCCCAGGGCGCGCCCCCTGCCTCGTGGGCCCCCTGTTGGCTCTCCGGTGGCCATCTTCTGCTATATGAAGTATTTCGTCAAGGGAAAAATCATAAGCAACCTTTCGGGACGAGACTCCGCCGCCACGAGGCGGAACCTTGGCGGAACCAATCTAGGGCTCCGGCAGAGCTGTTCTGCCGGGGACACTTCCCTCCGGGAGGGGGAAATCATCGCCATCGTCATCACCAACGCTCCTCTCATCGGGAGAGGGCAATCTCGATCAACATCTTCACCAGCACCATCTCCTCTCAAAATCCTAGTTCATCTCTTGTATCCAATTCTTGTCTCCAAGTCCGGGATTGGTACTAGTAAGTTGCTAGTAGTGTTGATTACTCCTTGTAGTTGATGCTAGTTGGTTTACTTGGTGGAAGGTCATATGTTCAGATCCTATATGCATATTAATACCCCTCTGATTATGAACATGAATATGCTTTGTGAGTAGTTACGTTTGTTCCTGAGGACATGGGATAAGTCTTGCTATTAGTAGTCATGTGAATTTGGTATTCGTTCGATATTTTGATGAGATGTATGTTGTCTAGCCTCTAGTGGTGTTATGTGAAAGTTGACTACATAACACTTCACCATTATTTGGGCCTAGAGGAAGGCATTGGGAAGTAATAAGTAGATGATGGGTTGCTAGAGTGACAGAAGCTTAAACCCTAGTTTATGCGTTGCTTCGTAAGGGGCTGATTTGGATCCATATGTTTCATGATATGGTTAGGTTTACCTTAATACTTTTGTTGTAGTTGCGGATGCTTGCAATAGAGGTTAATCATAAGTGGGATGCTTGTTCAAGTAAGAACAGCACCCAAGCACCAGTCCACCCACATATCAAATTATCAAAGTACCGAACGCGAATCATATGAACGTGATGAAAATTAGCTTGACGATAATTCCCATGTGTCCTCGGGAGCGCTTTTCTCTATATAAGAGTTTGTCCAGGCTTGTCTTTTGCTACAAAAAGGATTGGGCCACCTTGCTGCACTTTATTTACTTTTGTTACTTGTTGCTCGTTACAAATTATCCTATCACAAAACTATCTGTTGCCACTTATTTCAGTACGTGCAGAGAATACCTTGCTGAAAACCGCTTATCATTTCCTTCTGCTCCTCGTTGGGTTCGACACTCTTACTTATCGAAAGGACTACGATAGATCCCCTATACTTGTGGGTCATCAATCGGTAAGAGACATCATAGATCGCACCATTATCTAGTAAAGTACGTTTACGATGTTCGGACACACCATTACGCTGTGGTGTTCCAGGTGGCGTGAGTTGTGAAACTATTCCACATTGTTTTAAATGAAGGCCAAACTCATAACTCAAATATTTGCCTCTGCGATCAGACCGTAGAAACTTTATTTTCTTGCTATGATGATTCTCCACTTCACTCTAAAAATCTTTTAACTTTTCAACTATTTCAGACTTGTGTTTCATTAAGTAGATATACCCATATCTGCTCAAATCATCTGTGAAGGTCAGAAAATAACGATACCCGCCGCGAGCCTTCACACTCATCAGACCGCATACATCGGCATGTAATATTTTCAATAAGTCAGTAGCTCGCTCCATTGTTCTGGAGAACGGAGTTTTAGTCATCTTGCTCATGAGGCATGGTTCGCAAGCATCAAATGATTCATAATCAAGTGATTCCAAAAGCCCATCAACATGGAGTTTCTTCATGCGCTTTACACCAATATCACCTAAACAGAAGTGCCACAAATAAGTTGCACTATCATTATTAACTTTGCATCTTTTGGCTTCAATATTATGAATATGTGTATCACTACGATCGAGATCCAACAAACTATTTTCATTGGGTGTATGACCATCGAAGGTTTTATTCATGTAAACAGAACAACAATTATTCCTTGACTTTAAATGAATAACCGTATTGCAATAAACATGATAAAATCATATTCATGCTCAACGCAAACACCAAATAACATTTATTTAGGTTCAACACTAATCCCGAAAGTATAGGGAGTGTGCTATGATGATCATATCAATCTTGGAACCACTTCCAACACACATCGTCACTTTACCCTTAACTAGTCTCTGTTCATTTTGCAACTCCCGTTTCGAGTTACTAATCTTAGCAACTGAACCAGTATCAAATAGTGAGGAGTTGCTATAAACACTAGTAAAGTACACATCAATAACATGTATATCAAATATACCTTTGTTCACTTTGCCATCCTTCTTATCCGCCAAATACTTGGGGTAGTTCTGCTTCCAATGACCAGTCCTTTTGCAGTAGAAGCACTTAGTCTCAGGCTTAGGTCTAGACTTGGGCTTATTCACTTGAGCAGCAACTTGCTTGCCGTTCTTATTGAAATTCCCCTTCTTCCCTTTACCCTTTTTCTTGAAACTAGTAGTCTTGTCAACCATCAAAACTTGATGCTTTTCTTGATTTCTACCTTCGCCGATTTTAGCATCGCGAAGAGAGCTTGGGAATTGTTTTCATCATCCCTTGCATATTATAGTTCATCAAGAAGTTCTAGTTACTTGGTAATAGTGACTAGCGAAATTTTGTCAATTACTATCTTATCTGGAAGATTAACTCCCACTTGATTCAAGTAATTATAGTACCTAGACAATCTGAGCACATGCTCACTGGTTGAGCTATTCTCCTCCATCTTGTAGGCAAAGTACTGTCAGAGGTCTCATACCTCTTGACACGGGCATGAGTATGAAATACCAATTTCAACTCTTGGAACTTCTTATATGCTCCTTGGAGTTCAAAACATTTTTGAAGTCGCGGTTCTAAGCCGTAAAGCATGGTGCACTTAACTATCAAGTAGTCATCATACCGAGCTTGTCAAAACGTTCATAACGTCTGCATCTGCTCCTGGAATAGTTCTATCACCTAGCGGTGCATCAAGGACATAATTTTTCTGTGCAACAATGAGGATAATCCTAAGATCACGGATCCAATTCGCATCATTGCTACTAACATCTTTCAACTTTATTTTTCTTTAGGAACATATCAAAAATTAAACGAGGAGCTACATCGCGAGCTATTAATCTACAAATAATTTTCAAATACTATCAGGACTAAGTTCATGATAAATTAAAGTTCAATTAATCATATTACTTAAGAACTCCCACTAAGATAGATATCCCTCTAGTCATCTAAATGATCACGTGATCCATATCAACTAAACCATGTCCGATCATCATGTGAGATGGAGAAGTTTTCAATGGTGAACATCACTATGTTGATCATATCTACTATATGATTCACGCTCGACCTTTCGGTCTCCAGTGTTCCGAGGCCATATCTGCATATGCTAGGCTCGTCAAGTTTAACCCGAGTATTCCGCGTGTGCAAAATTGGCTTGCACCCGTTGTATGTGAATGTAGAGCTTATCACATCCGATCATCACGTGGTGTCTCAGCACGAAGAACTGTCGCGACGGTGCACTCAGGGAGAACACTTATACCTTGAAATTTTAGTAAGGGATCATCTCATAATGCTACCGCCGTACTAAACAAAATAAGATGCATAAAAGATAAACATCACATGCAATCAAAATATGTGAGATGATATGGCCATCATCATCTTGTGCCTTTGATCTCCATCTCTATCGTTACCGGCATGACTGTAACACCCCAAAAATTTATTTTTGTTTTATTAATTTCCTTTTTATGGGAAGGAGGTTATTTAATTTTTTTTAAACCTCTCCTTCTCAAAACCTTTAAGGCAAGTATTTTATGTGTTTTTCTCAACATTTACTTTGGTCTTGAGGGCTTTTCATTTAGTATTGACTCAACACAAATGTTTTCTTTGGGAAAGTTTTTGAAATCCTTTCTTTTAGAAATAACCCTATGACTATTGGATTGATTCTTCCTCATTCAAAAATTTCTTTTTCTTGCCATGACCTAGGTTGAAAAATTTCTTTCAAAACCCCTCCCTCCACTTTGGGTCAAGCCAAGCATCCTATTCCAGCAAGTCTCAAACTCTTTTAAATTTCATTCCTATTTGTTTTATCCTCAAATCAATTTCTGTCATTTATTTTGGGCCTTGATGAGTTGCAAAGGAACCACCAGATCCCTTTTGAGTTTTGGTTCCAAACAAACTCCTATGACTAGTCCTCAGTACCCTCAACCTAGATCCATCAAGATCCACTGGTCCATAGTTCAAAATTTTCAAATTCTGCTTGCTGCAAGTTTGGACCAGATTTGCCATTTTTGGTGAAATTCATTATCTTTCTTCCCCAAAAATTCTGAGAAAAATCAGGCAGCCTCCAGATGCATCAAGAGACCTCTCCACCAAAGAGCAACTCCAGAAAAAAATTTCACATGCCAGAATCATTTCGTCGAACAGCTGGCGTGCACTGTTTCTGTCAAAATTCAGGGTTCAGTGTTTCAGTTCAGTCGTCAGTGTCGTTTTCGTCAGTCGGCAGCGTCAATCTCGCCAGTGCCCTCGTTGGCTCGTTGCTCACTGCTCCTCCTTCTTATCCACCGTGCCGCACGGTCACCTAGACGGTTGCGAGCGTCGGCGGTGAGTTGGCAGAGGTGCATCGCCCCCGTGAGCGGCGGCAGCAGCACTTGCTGCGGCTGCCAGAGAGGCGCAGCGAGGGACGGCGCTGTCCAGCACCGCCCACACCACCAGAAGCCTACGCGTGGCCGCCTTCTTCCCCGTGCGTGCTGCAGCACAGTCGCCGTGGCCTGAGAGGCGCAGAGCACGCTCTCTACCGCCGACAAGCCCGTGAGGCCGTTCTGTCGAAGACTTGGAGTATCGCCCAAGTCTGGCCAAATTTAGCTACGGGATGAAGCCAGTGATCCAATCCGCAGCTGCCCCGACCCCTAAAACCCCGTTCGACCACTGCCTCACCGTAATCATCGCTGGAGTTATCCCGTTCTCGGCAACCGCCTCGGACCGGCTATAAAAAGGAGCCTCGAGCTCGCCTTCGACCCAGCACCACTCCTACATCTCACCAGAGCCACGCCTAGCTACTAGGAAGACCTCGGGGAGGCCCTCTTCCCGGACTCCGGCCGCCCCGATCCGCTTCGGGCTCCGGCACGATTCCCTCTGGTGAGACCACCCCCGCCTCCCAGACCGTGCCAGTCGCCTCCTAGTACACCCACTCCTCTAACCCCGAGCCTCAATTTGCCGATTGCAGCCCTCCCCGGCAAGATCCACCACCGCCCGAACCACTGTCTGCCGGAGTGGAGGCCGCCGTTGACGTGGTGCTCGCCGACGACCAACTCCACCACCCACCGACGCGGGATAGCACCGTGAGTCCGTAGGTACCATCCACTCCCCCTACCTCGCCGTGGATCGCCGCCGGCGACCAGCGCGGCCCTCGGGCGCCGGGGGCTCTGTTTTGATTTTTAAACCTGACGGGTGGGACCCCCTCGTCAGCCTCTCTCTCTTTTTCAAACCGTTTTCTGAAAGCGCCTTCGAGCAAAGTTCGTCTTCTGTTTTTATAAACTAGCCCCTGGAAACTTTCTGTTTCATCACAGATTAGTCCCTGGACTAAAACCTTTATAACTTTTAAACAAAAGATGATTTTGAGTTGATTCTTTTTCTGTCATCTTTGTTTTTCTGTCTAGTTTTTTATCATATTTATTTGAAAAATTTTGGAACAATTTTTATACACACACGGTATTTACGTTAGTATGCGATTTCTTTATACCGTAGATACCGGAGGAGGTGACGGAACCGCGAACTTCGCCGAGCTAGACTCCGACTACTCCGAACCAGGCAAGCATGTTTGAACCTTTGATATGATGAGTGTTTTGCATGTTTGCTTGAATAGTTAGTTCATGGCATGTTTATATGAGCATCAGTGAGTGTTATATTGCATGCAAGGCAACTACCAGTATGCTTCGAAACTTGATGTGATCATTTGATGGGAGATAACATGATCATGTGGTGACATGAAAGGTGGTAAGATGGTATTGTTGAAGCATGCCAGTCTTATGTCAACCGTTAAACTCCAGTGTTAACGTGGATCAAGCCACGTTACCGTCCGTCCCCTTTTCGTGCTGCCACAGGTTTTCTACAAAGAATACGGTTTAGTAAGTTGCAAACCTCTTTCCTCGTACACACCAAATAGAGGGACCGTGATGAGGGTTCCATGGCCCTGGATTAAAGCCCGTCATCCGGTCAGGGGGCATGGGTGTTTCCGGTTGGGACCGAGAGGGGGGCACCCCTTAGAGCGCGCAATATAAATTTGATCCCATGCTACGCGAGGTTGTAGCCTCCCCGTCTTAAGGTTTTTCTTGAACGTTGTCTAGGGTGATTCCTGGCAGCGGAATGTGGAATGGGTGTGTACTGGTTAGATGTGTTTCTCCAAAAATACCGTAAATGGAACTAGTCCTTCGTGACTACTGAAATCCGTTGGCTGTGGTTAAAAGGTACAAACTCTGCAGAGTCAAATCCATCCGAGTAACCGTGTCCATGGTCAAGTATCTTGGTCAACACCTCCATATCAGTATCAGTATCAGTCTCAACGTCCGTCTCAGCGTCAGTCTCTGTGTCAGTCTTAGTGAAAATCTCCAGTGATTAAACATGAGTAGTAAATACGGCTGAATGTTATTCCTGTGGATGGACTAACCAGTTTATTATTTTATACATGAGTATTTCCTTGAGATGATTTAAATTCATGAGCTACTTGAAATCAAATAATGAAATATAAGCCCTTTATGTGATGTCGCTCAGACGTCCGACTGTGGCATTCTTGTTATTTACTTTTGATATAAGCCCTTTATGTGATGTCGCTCAGACGTCCGACTGTGGCACTCTTGTTATTTACTTTTGATATAAGCCCTTTATGTGATGTCGCTCAGACGTCCGACTGTGGCACTCTTGTTATTTACTTTTGATATAAGCCCTTTCTGTGATGTCGCTCAGACGTCCGACTGTGGCATTCTTGCTATTTACTTTTGATATAAGCCCTTTTCGAGATGTCGCTTAGACGTCCGACTGTGGCCCGCACTGTCGTTTATATTCCAATATGAGCCCTTTATGTGGTGTCGCCCTGACGCCCGACTGCGGCATTGTTCATTTATTTTTACCTTTCGAGGCGTCGCTTCAGACACCCGATCGGTTCTCAGTTATTTTATTGGGATTTCGGGAGGACTACCGCCTGACTTCCTTTCTATCTATCGTGCAGTGCAATTTTACTATCTGAGTGCGCATTACTAATTTTCTCATATGCATCATGTTTGCATTTGTTATATCTTATGTCCAAACTGTCTTGCGAGTACATTCAAAGTACTCACCTGGCTTGTTGATTTGGCCAGATGTTGACGAAGGCGATCTTATGGATGAAGAGTTTGATAGCGAGTCCGACGCCTAGAGGAGTCCCAGTCAGTCCCGTGCGATCCTGGAATTGGTCACTTGTATTATATACGCTTCCGTCACCCAGAATAAAAGTCATCGAGCCTCACTCCGACGCTCGATGAGTTGTAAGATTTAGGAGACATGTCACCCACTTCACTGTGACATATCCACCACCACTTTTATTACGAGTCAGTAGTTATGCCACCATACTCCTTGTGTCATATCCGCCCTTATGTATTATATCGGTGTGCTTGTAATAAATTGTTGAGCAACCTCAGCTCAACCTTGTATAATATTTAGTACTTCTGGATTTCTGTATCAAGGATTTGTCCACCAGTACGAAGGATTCTTCTATACTTGTTTGATATAGGGTCGGTTTCTCAATAAATGTTTTAATGGAAAACCGGTCCTGACAACCTTGGTATCAGAGCCAGGCTGACTGTAGGAAGCCACTAGGTGCGGCCGCTAATCGGTTATTAGCGTCTTCAGTGCTTTTTCAACATTTTGTAAATGTAGCAATTTTCTGTTAGTCATCATAAATTTATGATTTGACTATTCGAAAATTTTGTCTACCTTTGTAGATGGCTGGCAGCGACTGCGAATCTCAGGTGTTCGCCAATGTACCCGAGGGGTTTATCAAGCTTCTCGTCTCCATCACCAAGCTCGCGATCGGGCCATCGACTCGTCCAGAGTTCACACTCTACCAACACAAGATCAGCGACAGCGTGTCTATGCACCAGGCCGCGGTGAAATTCAAGGGAGGACGTTCTGCGTCTCGCCACTTCCGTTTTGTGGGAAGGGCCATGCCTACGGAGAGGCATGCCATGCAGATGGCTGCCCGTGAGGCGATAGCTCGTCTCCGGGATGCTCTTCCTACGATGAAGACTCGTCGCTACCGCTACCTCCCATGCCATGTGCCATATACTTGTCACTATGCATTCGCTTGCCCTAGGAGAGAGAGATGAGGCTATTCAGATGCTTGTTGAATATCTCAAAGCTCTTGAGGCAGATTTTGATAACCTCGTGGACGACCTTGTGGCTGCCCGTATGGACTCTGTTCAGGGCTGTTACGCCAACTGGAGGGAGCTTCTCCACACGGCACCCCCACTGACTTACGTCTCGTCCTCAGCACCCTATGCACCTGCCATTTTAGCCACCGCTCGCCGCCTGCCTACCACTGAGGAGTTCGACCAAGTCATTGCTCCTACTCCAATCAGAGCTGCACCACCTACCGCACCCGCACCAACTCCTCAACGCAGTACTTCGCGCCTGGAGCCTATTAGTGAGGAGGAGGCTGAGTCTCCTGCACCACTTGGTCTTACCCTCGGTGGGCCGAAGGAAGTTTTCACCATCTCCGACTGAGTGCGCCTAGCAGCTGTGCGATGTGCCAGCTTGTATGATATGTTTATATGTACATAGGTTTGGTGAGAAGTAGTTTGTGTGCGCATCATGTAGGAACTCGGAGAAGTGCACTAGCCTAAATAACATGTCAGGAATGTGTACGCACATCCTGAGTGATGTATTGTATAATTACGACTCGCGTGTAAGATATGTACTTTGCAGTCCTTCTCCATGCGCAATCAAGTATTTTTCTTGAAAAATCTTGGAGTCTTTAAAAATTCCGCCTTTGCAAAATTATTCATTTTGCCACTCGGTTTTTCTCATGAGTTTTGCAAAAATACCCCAGAGTGGAAAATGCCTCGTCCCTGGACTCGTTCCATGCCAAGTCCGCCGGAAGAAAATTATGGTACTCAGACAAGCAACAATTTCACACAGGGGCAGTCAAGTCAGCAAGGCAGTGAAGCGGCATTTTCTCAAGTATGCCGCCTTTATGAGCAAAGCCAGCAGCAGTATCAAGAAATGATGAACCATGTTATCAATATGGGAAATCACCGTGAACCATACCAGCAGCATTCCAAATTGTCTGAACTACAAAAGACACGTCCCCCAACGTTCGCTCACACTGATAGGCCGCTTGAGGCCGATGATTGGCTTCGAGACATTGAAAGGAAATTAATTATTGCACAATGTTCGGACCGTGAGAAGGTACTTTATGCACCTCACTACCTCACTGGAGCAGCTGCATCATGGTGGGAAAACTTTCTACACATGCACCCCAATGAAAATAACATCACCTGGGAAGAATTTAAAGAAGGTTTTCGTGGGGCGCACATTCCCAGAAGCATTATGAAGATCAAGAAAAGGGAGTTTGATGACCTCAAGCAGAGAAGCATGACAGTGACTGAGTACAATAGTCAGTTTACTCAATTATCTCGTTATGCCAACGAAGAGCATATGACTGAAAATAAAAAGATGGAGAAATTTTTGGACGGTCTGGCGCCAGCACTTAAATGCCAGCTGGTCGTACACACCTTTCCAGATTTCAAAACACTTGTGGACAAGGCTATTACATTGGAAAATGAGCGCCGCAGCTTGGAGGATATTCGCAAGCGCAAAAGGGACAAGACAAATCCACGACCAATGTTCCAAGCCCAACCAAACATTTTCATGCAAGGGACAAGGACTTTACGTATCGCCCAGGTGTTACTTGCTATGCTTGTGGAGAGGAAGGACACTATGCCAAACAGTGCCCAAAACCAAGGAACTCGGCCCCCAAGCCGAACAACGGTGGAAATAATCCAGCCCCCAAGCGTAACAACTTCAACCCCAATAACAATCACAAGAAGGGTCACTTGAACCATGTGACCAAGGAGGAAGCACAGAATGCCCCGGATATCGTACTCGGTACGTTCCCTGTCAACACAATACCTGCCACGGTTTTGTTTGATTCTGGAGCTTCTCACTCGTTCATTTCAAAGAGTTTTGTTTTGCAACATGATTTTTCGATGCTTCCCTTGGAAAAATCCATGATCATCAAGTCCCCCGGGAATAAGCAAATCACTCAGAGTTACTGCCAAGGTGTGGTTATTGAAATTGAGGGATTAAAGTTTCAGGCAAATCTCATCGTTTTGGAAAATAAAGGACTGGATGTTATCCTAGGAATGGACTGGTTAACCACCAACAAGGGATTTATCGACTGCTTCAATCGGACTGTAATTCTCACTCATCATCACGGCAAGACGATAAAAGTTGCAGCTCAAGAAAGACCAATGTCACGACAACCAAAGTTGAACAAGGTGGACATTTCAGAGTTAAGAAAAGTTCCAGTGGTGTGTGAGTTCCCTGACGTATTTCCCGAAGAACTACCAGGCATGCCACCAGACCGGGAAATAGAGTTCAGCATTGAACTAGCACCTGGAACCACCCCCATTTACAAGAAACCCTATAGAATGGCACCCTCCGAGTTGGTAGAATTAAAGAAGCAAATAAAAGAATTACTGGACAAAGGATTTATACGAGCCAGCTCCTCACCTTGGGGTTCACCAGTATTATTTGCAAAGAAAAAGGATGGGACACTGAGATTATGTATAGACTATCGAGCACTCAACATGGTCACCATCAAAAACAAATATCCGATGCCACGGATAAATGATTTATTTGACCAGCTCGCACAAGCCAAGGTTTTCTCGAAAATTGATTTAAGATCGGGGTATCATCAATTAAAGGTACGGACAGAAGATATCCCTAAGACAGCATTCACCTCCGGATACGGATTATATGAGTTCACAGTAATGCCGTTTGGACTGACAAACGCCCCCGCATATTTTGTCCACCTCATGAACAAAGTGTTTATGAAATTTATGGACAAATTTGTTCTGGTGTTCATTGATGATATTCTGGTATACTCAAAGACACCGGAAGAACATGCTGAACATCTTAGAATTGTACTGGGAGAATTGAGGAAACATCAATTATACGCCAAGTTCAGCAAATGTGAATTTTGGTTAAGACAGGTTGGTTTTCTAGGCCATGTATTGACCCAAGAAGGTGTTGCCGTAGACCCAGAAAAAGTCAAGGCCGTACTTGGCTGGAAACCACCAGCCAACGTAACAGATGTACGAAGTTTCCTAGGAATGGCTGGATATTACCGAAGGTTTATTGAGGGATTCTCCACCATAGCAAAACCAATGACACAGTTACTCAAGAAGGATAAGAAATTTGTATGGACTGAAGAGTGCGAGAAAAGTTTCCAAGAACTCAAAAGGAAATTAACAACAGCACCGGTATTGGTTGTGCCAGACATACAGAAAAGTTTTGAAGTGTATTGTGACGCATCCCGGAAGGGCCTCGGGTGCGTATTGATGCAAGACGGCAAAGTTGTCGCATATGCTTCCAGGCAACTACGAAAGCATGAAGAAAATTATCCTACTCATGACTTGGAGTTGGCAGCAGTCATCCATGCACTCAAAGAGTGGAGGCACTTTTTGCTTGGGAATCGTTGTGAAATATATACGGATCATAAAAGCCTCAAATATATTTCACACAACCAGAACTCAATTTACGGCAACGACGCTGGTTGGAATTAGTCAAAGATTATGATGTTCGCATTCACTACCATCCAGGAAAAGCGAATGTAGTGGCAGACGCTCTTAGGCGAAACCCCAGCTCGGGCAACGACAGTCTACAGAACTTGAGGCCGGAATTTCAGCAGGAGTTCGCCAAACTCAACTTGGTGATGGTCACTGAGGGCAACATGTCAAATCTGGAAATATAGCCCACCCTAATGGAACAGATTAAGAAAGCTCAGCATGGACATCCCAGCATTGAGGGCATAAAGAAAAAGGTGAGTCTGGGCAAAGCTTCAGAATTTGTCGTAGACGATGAGGGAATATTATGGTACAAGGACAGACTTTGCGTACCAAACATAGAGGACCTCAAACAGCAAATTCTAACCGAAGGCCACACCGCTCCATATTCAATCCACCCTGGAGGGACCAAAATGTACAAGGACATCCAGGAAAATTTTTGGTGGCACGGTATGAAGAGGGATATAGCCACATTCATTGCATGTTGTGATTCATGTCAACGCATTAAAGCCGAGCACCAAAAACCAGCAGGGCTATTACAGCCAAACAGGATACCTGAGTGGAAATGGGACGAAATTGGAATGGATTTTATTGTCGGACTACCTCGGTCACAACACGGAAATGATGCCATATGGGTCATCACCGATAGATTAAAATAAAGTGGCACATTTCATCCCGGTAAAGACAACCCACACCACTCAGAAGCTTGCCAAGCTTTACCTCTCCCGTATAATTTGCCTGCATGGAGTTCCAAAGACCATAATATCCGACAGAGGCACTCAATTTGTCTCTAGATTTTGGGATCATTTACAACAAGCTCTGGGAACTCAACTAGCATTCAGTACAGCATACCACCCCTAGACTGATGGGCAAACTGAACGCGTGAACCAAATTCTAGAGGACATGCTGAGAGCATGTGTTCTCACCTATGGAACCAGTTGGGAAGAAAGCTTGCCATATGCCGAGTTCGCATACAACAACAGTTACCAAGCCAGTCTACAAATGGCACCTTTTGAAGCCTTGTACGGGCGGAGATGTCGTACCCCATTAAATTGGTCAGAAATAGGTGACAGTCGTATCTTCGGCCCAGACATGCTCAAGGAAGCTGAGGAGAAAGTTAGACTAATCAGGGGCCGACTCAAGACAGCTCAAAGCCGACAAAAGAGTTATTACGATCGAAAACATCGTGAAGTCAGCTTTGAACCCGGTGAATATGTGTATCTACGAGTATCTCCTATGAGGGGCCTGCAACGGTTCAAAGTTAAAGGAAAGCTAGCCCCAAGATTTGTTGGACCCTTCTGTGTGGTTGCACGAAGAGGCACAGTAGCCTACCAACTAGACCTACCCAAAGAGTTGTCAGACGTCCACGACGTGTTCCACGTCTCACAGTTGAGGAAATGCGTAAGCAACCCAGAGAAGCATGCACCACATGAGAGCATTGACATCCAACCAGACCTCACCTACAGGGAGCGTCCAGTAAAAATATTAGAGGAGTCTGAAAGGAGGACCAGTCAGAAAACAATTAAATTTTTCAAGGTTCAATGGAGCAATCACACCGAGGATGAAGCAACATGGGAAAGAGAGGATTTTCTTCGGACAGAGTACCCACACCTATTCGAGGATCAGCTGAAATCTCGGGGACGAGATTTTTCCTAAGGGGGTAGGTGTTGTAACACCCCAAAAATTTTATTTTTGTTTTATTAATTTCCTTTTTATGGGAAGGAGGTTATTTAAAAAAATTAACCTCTCCTTCTCAAAACCTTTAAGGCAAGTATTTTATGTATTTTTCTCAACATTTACTTTGGTCTTGAGGGCTTTTCATTTAGTATTGACTCAACACAAATGTTTTCTTTGGGGAAGTTTTTGAAATCCTTTCTTTTAGAAATAACCCTATGACTATTGGATTGATTCTTCCTCATTCAAAAATTTCTTTTTCTTGCCATGACCTAGGTTGAAAATTTTCTTCCAAAACCCCTCCCTCCACTTTGGGTCAAGCCAAGCATCCTATTCCAGCAAGTCTCAAACTACTTTAAATTTCATTCCTATTTGTTTTATCCTCAAATCAATTTCTGTCATTTATTTTGGGCCTTGATGAGTTGCAAAGGAACCACCAGATCCCTTTTGAGTTTTGGTTCCAAACAAACTCCTATGACTAGTCCTCAGTACCCTCAACCTAGATCCATCAAGATCCACTGGTCCATAGTTCAAAATTTTCAAATTCTGCTTGCTGCAAGTTTGGACCAGATTTGCCATTTTTGGTGAAATTCATTATCTTTCTTCCCCAAAAGTTCTGAGAAAAATCAGGCAGCCTCCAGATGCATCAAGAGACCTCTCCACCAAAGATCAACTCCAGAAAAAAAAATCACATGCCAGAATCATTTCGTCGAACAGCTGGCGTGCAGTGTTTCTGTCAAAATTCAGAGTTCAGTGTTTCAGTTCAGTCATCAGTGTCGTTTTCGTCAGTCGGCAGCGTCAATCTCGCCAGTGCCCTCGTTGGCTCGTTGCTCACTGCTCCTCCTTCTTATCCACCGCACCGCACGGTCACCTGGACGGTTGCGAGCGTCGGCGGTGAGCTGGCAGAGGTGCATCTCCCCCGTGAGCGGTGGCAGCAGCACTTGCTGCGGCTGCGAGAGAGGCGTAGCGAGGGACGGCGCCGTCCAGCACCGCCCACACCACCAGAAGCCTACGCGTGGCCGCCTTCTTCCCCGTGCGTGCTGTAGCACAGTCGCCGTGGCCTGAGAGGCGCAGAGCGCGCTCTCTGCCGCCGACGAGTCCGTGAGGCCGTTTCGTCGAAGACTTGGAGTATCGCCCAAGTCTGGCCAAATTTAGCTAGGGGATGAAGCCAGTGATCCAATCCGCAGCTGCCCCGACCCCTAAAACCCCGTTCGACCACTGCCTCGCCGCAATCATCGCTGGAGTTATCCCGTTCTCGGCAACCGCCTTGGACCGGCTATAAAAAGGAGCCTCGAGCTCGCCTTCGACCCAACACCACTCCTACATCTCACCAGAGCCACGCCTAGCTACTAGGAAGACCTCGGAGAGGCCTTCTTCCCCGACTCCGGCCGCCCCGATCCGCTTCGGGCTCCGGCACAATTCCCTCTGGTGAGACCACCCCGCCTCCCAGACCGTGCCAGTCGCCTCCTAGTACACCCACTCCTCTAACCCGAGCCTCAATTTGACGATTGCAGCCCTCCGCGGCGAGATCCACCACCGCCCGAACCACCGTCCGCCGGAGTGGAGGCCGCCGTCGACGTGGTGCTCGCCGACGACCAACTCCACCACCCACAGACGCGGGATAGCACCGTGAATCCGTAGGTACCATCCACTCCCCCTACCTCGCCGTGGATCGCCGCCGGCGACCACCACGGCCCTCGGGCGCCGGGGGCTCTGTTTTGATTTTTAAACCTAACGGGTGGGACCCCCTCGTCAGCCTCTCTCTCTTTTTCGAACCGTTTTCTGAAAGCGCCTTCGGGCAAAGTACGTCTTCTATTTTTATAAACTAGCCCCTGGAAACTTTCTGTTTCATCACAGATTAGTCCCTGGACTAAAACCTTTATAACTTTTAAACAAAAGATGATTTTGAGTTGATTCTTTTTCTGTCATCTTTGTTTTTCTGTCTAGTTTTTTTATCATATTTATTTGAAAAAAAATTTGGAATAATTTTGATACCCACACGGTATTTACGTTAGTATGTGATTTCTTTATACCGTAGATACCGGAGGAGGTGACGGAACCGCGAACTTCGCCGAGCTAGACTCCGACTACTCCGAACCAGGAAAGCATGTTTGAACCTTTGATATGATGAGTGTTTTGCATGTTTGCTTGAATAGTTAGTTCACGGTGTTTATGTAAGCATCAGTGAGTGTTATATTGCATGTAAGGCAATTGCGAGTGAGCTTCGAAACCTGATGTGTTCATTCGATGGGAGATAACATGAATCATGTGGTGACATGAAAGGTGGTCAGCTGGTATTGTTGAAGCATGCCAGTCTTATGTCAACCATTTAACTCCAGTGTTAACGTGGATCAAGTCATATTCCCGTTCGTCCCCTTTTTCGTGCTGCCACAGGTTTTCTGCAAAGAATACGGTTTAGTAAGTTGCAAACCTCTTTCCTCGTACACACCAAATAGAGGGACCGTGATGAGGGTTCCATGGCCCTGGATTAAAGCCCGTCATCCGGTCAGGGGGCATGGGTGTTTCCGGTTGGGACCGAGAGGGGGGCCCTCCTTAGAGCGCGCGATATAAATTTGATCCCATGCAACGCGAGGTTGTAGCCTCCCCGTCTTAAGGTTTTTCTTGAACGTTGTCTAGGGTGATTCCTGGTAGCGGAATGTGGAATGGGTGTGTACTGGTTAGATGTGTTTCTCCAAAAATACCGTAAACGGAACTAGTCCTTCGTGACTACTGAAATCCGTTGGCTGTGGTTAAAAGGTACAAACTCTGCAGAGTCAAATCCATCCGAGTAACCGTGTCCATGGTCAAGTATCTTGGTCAACACCTCCATATCAGTATCAGTATCAGTCTCAACGTCCGTCTCAGCGTCAGTCTCTGTGTCAGTCTTAGTGAAAATCTCCAGTGATTAAACATGAGTAGTAAATCCGGCTGAATGTTATTCCTGTGGATGGACTAACCAGTTTATTATTTTATACATGAGTATTTCCTTGAGATGATTTAAATTCATGAGCTACTTGAAATCAAATAATGAAATATAAGCCCTTTATGCGATGTCGCTCAGACGTCCGACTGTGGCACTCTTGTTATTTACTTTTGATATAAGCCCTTTATGTGATGTCGCTCAGACGTATGACTGTGGCACTCTTGTTAATTACTTTTGATATAAGCCCTTTATGTGATGTCGCTCAGACGTCCGACTGTGGCACTCTTGTTATTTACTTTTGATATAAGCCCTTTCTATGATGTCGCTCAGACGTCCGACTGTGGCATTCTTGCTATTTACTTTTGATATAAGCCCTTTTCGAGATGTCGCTTAGACGTCCGACTGTGGCACGCACTGTCGTTTATATTCCAATATGAGCCCTTTATGTGGTGACGCCCTGACGCCCGACTGCGGCATTGTTCATTTATTTTTACCTTTCGAGGCGTCGCTTCAGACACCCGATCGGTTCTCAGTTATTTTATTGGGATTTCGGGAGGACTACCACCTGACTTCCTTTCTATCTATCGTGAAGTGCAATTTTACTATCTGAGTGCGCATTACTAATCTGCTCATGTGCATCATGTTTGCATTTGTTATATCTTATGTCCAAACTGTCTTGCGAGTACATTCAAAGTACTCACCTGGCTTGTTGATTTGGCCAGATGTTGACGAAGGCGATCTTATGGATGAAGAGTTCGATAGCGAGTCCGACGCCTAGAGGAGTCCCAGTCAGTCCCGTGCGATCCTGGAATTGGTCACTTGTATTATATACGCTTCCGCCAACCAGAATAAAAGTCATCGAGCCTCACTCCGACGCTCGATGAGTTGTAAGATTTAGGAGTCATGTCACCCACTTCACTGTGATATATCCACCACCACTTTTATTACGAGTCAGTAGTTATGCCACCATACTCCTTGTGTCATATCCGCAATTATGTATTATATCGGCGTGCTTGTAATAAATTGTTGAGAAACTTCAGCTCAACCTTGTATAATATTTAGTACTTCTGGATTTCTGTATCAAGGATTTGTCCACTAGTAAGAAGGATTCTTCTATACTGGTTTGATATAAGGGTCGGTTTCTCAATAAATGTTTTATTGGAAAACAGGTCCTGACAACCTTGGTATCAGAGCCAGGCTGACTGTAGGAAGCCACTAGGTGCGATCGCTAATCGGTTATTAGCGTCTTCAGTGCTTTTTCAACATTTTGTAAATGTAGCAATTTTCTGTTGGTCATCATAAATTTATGATTTGACTATTCAGAAATTTTGTCTACCTTTGTAGATGGCTGGCAGCGACTGCGAATCTCAGGTGTTCGGCAATGTACCTGAGGGGTTTATCAAGCTTCTCGTCTCCATCACCAAGCTCGCGATCGGGCCATCGACTTGTCCAGAGTTCACACTCTACCAGCACAAGCTTCTCAACCAGTCTCGCGTAAGCGTACACGTAATGTCGGTCTAGCCGCTTCATCCAACAATACCGCCGAATCAAAGTATGACATGCTGGTAAGCAGTATGACTATTATCGCCCACAACTCTTTGTGTTCTACTCGTGCATATAACATCCACGCATAGACCTGGCTCGGATGCCACTGTTGGGAACGCAGTAATTTCAAAAAAATTCCTACGAACACACAAGATCTATCTACGTGATGCATATCAACGAGCGGGAGAGTGTGTCCACGTACCCTCGTAGACCGAAAGCGGAAGTGTTGTATCAACGCGGTTGATGTAGGCAGACATCTTCACGATCCGACCGATCCTAGCACCGAACGTACGGCACCTCCGTGTTCAGCACATGTTCAGCTCGATAACGTCCCTTGTACTCTTGATCCAGTTGAGGCCGAGGGAGAGTTCCGTCAGCACAACGGCGTGGCAACGGTGATGATGAAGTTACCGGCGCAAGGCTTCGCCTAAGCACTACGACGATATGACCAAGGTGTGTAACAGTGGAGGGGGGCACCGCACACGGCTAAGACAAATCTTGGATTCCTTTGGGGTGCCCCCTGCCCACGTATATAAAGGAGGGAGGAAGAGGAGGCTGGCCCTAGAAGGGGCGCGCCAAAGGGGGGAGTCCTACTTGGACTCCCGGTCCAAGTAGGATTCGCCGCCCCCCCTTTCCTATTGCAACTAGGAGAAGGAAAGGAAGGAGGAAGAGGGGAGAAGGAAGGAGGGGGGGGTGCCGCCCCCTCCTAGTCCAATTCGGACCAGCCCATGGGGGACGCGGGGCCACCCCTTGACGCCCTTCTCTCCTTTCCCGTATGGTCCATTAAGGCCCACTACTTTCCCCGGCGAAATCCCGTAACTCTCCGGTACTCCGAAAAATACCCGAATCACTCGGAACCTTTCCGATGTCCGAACATAGACTTCCAATATATCGATATTTACGTCTCGACCATTTCGAGACTCCTCGTCATGTCCGTGATCTCATCCGGGACACCGAACAACCTTCGGTACATCAAATCACATAACTCATAATACAAATCGTCATCGATCGTTAAGCTTGTGGACCCTACGGGTTCGAGAACTATGTAGACATGACCGAGACACATCTCCGGTCAATAACCAATAGCGGAACCTGGATGCTCATATTGGCTCCTACATATTCTACGAAGATCTTTATCGGTCAAACCGCATAACAACATACGTTGTTTTTTTGTCATCGGTATGTTACTTGCCCGAGATTCGATCGTCGGTATCATCATACCTAGTTCAATCTCGTTACCAGCAAGTCTCTTTACTCGTTCCGTAATACTTTATCCCGCAACTAAATCATTAGTCACATTGCTTGCAAGGCTTATAGTGATGAGCATTACCAAGAGGGCCCAGAGATACCTCTCCGAAACACGGAGTGGCAAATCCTAATCTCGATCTATGCCAACCCAACAAACACCTTCGGAGACACCTGTAGAGCATCTTTATAATCACCCAGTTATGTTGTGACGGTTGATAGCACACAAGGTGTTCCTCTGGTATTCGGGAGTTGTATAATCTCATAGTCTGAGAAACATGTGTAAGTCATAGAGAAAGCAGTAGCAATGAAACTGTAACGATCATAATGCTAAGCTAACGAATGGGTCTTGTCCATCACATCATTCTCCTAATGATGTGATCCCGTTCATCAAATGACAACACAGGTCTATGGTTAGGAAACATAACCATCCTTGACAAACAAGCTAGTCAAGTAGAGGCATACTAGGGACACTCTATTTTTGTCTATGTGTTCACACATGTACTAAGTTTCCGGTTAATACAATTCTAGCATGAATAATAAACATTTATCATGATGTAAGGAAATAAATAATAACTTTATTATTTCCTCTAGGGCCTATTTCCTTCATCTCTTGGTGCTGCTGTAGATGTGCTTGCATGATGAATTCTTTGTGTTCTAATTAGTTTGAATGCTTGCTATGGCCTCTATGTATCCATAGGAGTACTTGCTATCATTCTTGTAAAGTTTTGTTGAGACAATTTTGTGGACTAAAAATTCAGATTTTTGTCCATAGGAAAAATTGTACGCGGACATTATGAACTTGTTTGGAAGGAGTTCTTCGAGGAGACGATCCTCGAGGGCATCTTCTATTGACAGTTCTTCTCGTCGGTCTTATGTTGAACCAAGTGAAAGTTCCACACGGGATGCCGCCACCAAAACTTGCTTATGGCTTGCGATGAGTATATGATGCAAGTGGGCATCAAGGAGGAATTTGAGCAATATGTTCACAAGGCCGGTCTCGATCCCTACCTCTCAGATAAGTGTGAATAACGCCATCTTCTCACTAAATCATTTGTCAAAGGATTTAAATATTTTCCATGTGAGTCTAGGGTGTCGTTTATGCTTTATGATAATCCATATACCATTTCACTAGAGAATTTTGCTTACCATTGCAAACATCCATTTTGGGGTTCGCTTGATGAGCCACCAAAGGCTGAGTTTGAGTCTTTCTTGACTAGCCTTTGTTACGATGAAAATAGGGGAGTGAGACAAGGAAGAATAAGGAGCATTCACTTTCCCGCAATTCAGTACTTTGCATTATTTAACAGGAAATGCATAGTAGGCAAGCAAGACTGTAGCATACTTTGTGCGCCAGACTTGAGCCTTGTTCACACCGCTCTCATTGGTGAAAGGAATTATAATCTTGGAGCAATTGTTTCACGTAGACTTCAGCATAACGCCAAAAGTGGCTGGTTCTATGGTGGAATTTACTCCACGCGTTTAGCACGCGGGCTGGGTGTTTCACCTTTGCCCTTTGATCCCATCTTACCCACGCAATATTTAGATTTTGACACCTTAAACGAGCATAAGATTCTCAAGGGAAGGGCTGAGAACTTCACTTATAATCTGTTGTTTAACCAATCACATGTTGTGGACACATATTTGCCTACGCCTGCTCTCTTTGATTATAACAGCAAGGAAAGATATTTTGTTCTTGAGGGCGAGGCCCGAGCTCACAACGCAGCGGTGTTGGCGGCACGACATGCTGAGGCCTCCGCACCGATAGCCTCCGTGAGCTACCACGCCGAGTACTACCCTCCAGGCTACTGATTGATTACCAAGCTAGGCCAAAAGCCTAAGCTTGGGGGAGTACATGTTTCTCACCGCTATTACATTCATGTTCACATATCATTCCAGTTGTCGGTGTTCACACTTTTTCATTGTATCATCCATGCTTAGACTTATTTTCTTGCTTTCTTCTTGTGTGTTTGAAAAACTTTAGAAAAAACAAAAAAATTAGTTGTAGTAATTTACTTTCTAGGCATGCTTAGTAGTAGAACTAAAAAGAAAATCCAAAAAGATTCCTTGTTCTTCTTTTGCTTGTTGGGAGCTTTCCCATGTAAATAGTTTATCTCGTTTTTGCTTTTCCCTTTTATTTCCTTGTTCAAGAAAACAAAAAACTCCAAAAATATTTTAGTGTGTTTCTATGGATTTCTTTCCTTTTTGTTCGAGTCTTACCGAGGAGAAGACCATGATGAAAACGTTGAGTGGCTCTCATATGAATAATTGTTGAACTAATAAAGAGCACATTTTACCTTGTCTTCTCCTATCGAATAAATTTTTGCAGATTCGAGCTTAGTCCATGGCACTCTTGCCCTATCATTATTTTCATATCATTCGGTCATGCAAGTGAAAGGCAATAATGATGATATTCGATGAACTGGCCATGGCAAAGAGAATCTGGTATGAACTCGACCTGTTCTGTTTGTGTAAATATGTTTAACCTAGTATCCATGCTTCAGCCCATTATGATTAAACATGTTTGCAATGACAATTAGAGATTATAGTTTCTCATGCCATGCATAAGTAGCTAGGAGTGGACAATGATTTATCTTGGATATCAACATAGCGTTATAATGATTGTGATGTAGTATGATGATATGGTATCCTCCTATGAATGTTCGAGTGGCTTGACTTGGCACATGTTCATGCATGTAGTTGAATCAAAACCAACATAGCCTCTATGATATTTATGTTCATGGTGTTCATATCCTACTCATGCTAGTGTCCAATGTTACTTATGCATAATGCATGGTTATGATCGTTGTTGCTCTCTAGCTAGCCGCTTCTCAATCTTAATTGCTAGCCTTCGCCTGTACTAAGTGGGAACTCTGCTTGTACATCAAAAACCTTAAACCCAAAGTTATTCCAGATGAGTCCATCATACCTACCTATATGCGGTATTACCCTGCCGTCCTATGTAATTTTGCATGTGCCACCTCTAAAAACTTCAAAAAATTATCATTTTTGTGTGCCTGGATCGTTCATGGAATGACAGGAGGTGGTCGGTATCTTCCATGCTAAGCGGGTTATTCTCAGGTCGAGTGTTTATTCACTCGCCATCGCACGAGAAAATGGGCGGTAATAGGGATGCCCAGTCCCGAACTGCAAACATGAAAAAGAGTTCATGTTGTAGGGTGGAACCCTATGTGGAGATCTTTCACGAATTGGAGGGGAAATCCCCAAGAACACGAAGAACATGAAGAACACAAGAGAGGGGAAACACTCAAATTGACTAGATCCAATCACACATATGCTAGCACTACAAGAAATATGTCAACTTGCGACCCTCACTATTGGTCACTGAAAAGTCATTGATTTTCATTTGCGACCTTTTTTGACCAAAAACAGATGGTCAAAAGCTGGCAGTCGTAAACTGAAATTAACGACCTTCTTTGTGAGAAAGTCATGGAAGGCCATGACCAAAACAAAAGGTCATGGATTCTATGACCTTCTATTTTGGTCGATGGCTGTCTGCCCAGGCCACGTCGGATCCGACGTGGCAAAATTGTGACCAATTGAGAAGGTCGTTGGTTAGATTTAGCCCGGTCCAATTCGACGTTCTACATGGGCCGAGCCCAACAATTCAGCCTATTTGTGTTTTTTTATGGTCAACTAAATGGGCCAAGCCAAATTTTACGGCCTTTTTCTTTTCTAGGCCCTTTCCTTTTTCTAGTAAATTTCTTTTTCTGTTGGCCTTTTCATTTTGTTTTTGCTGGCCTTTTCATTTTGTTTTTTATAACTTTTGGCAGAATTAGTATTATTTTTGCTATTTTAAATAAAATAAACAATTCCACAACAACATCATCAGTTAGGCTATAGCCTTTTTAGGTGCAGTACAACTTTAAGCATAGAAAATTGGAAAACAAATATTTAACCAATATATATTGTTGAGAAATTTTCATAATTTTGCTGTCAAAGCAGGATATACACAGGAATACAAGTTTGTTGTCAAAGCAGCATTTCAAAAGTACATCTTCACATGATCTCAGCAACGAAAAAACATCATACATAATTTTTTTACAATATGCCATATGGCTCAGATCACATAACACATGACATCCAGGTTCAAATGATCCCAGCAACGAAAAAACATCACCAGCACAGTATACTACCTGCACATTCAAAGAGAACAAACTACATGTCAAAAGAGAACTGAGGAGAAAATATCCACTAAAAGAAAGCAGATATATACTCAGTAATTACTACAGATTTGCTCACTGGATACACACACCCACACACTTTGCATATACTTTTGAAAGTAACTGCAGATTCAAGTAAACTGCAGAGTTATATCAAGACTAAGATAGAAGGAGAACGGGTGAGGCAATGCAGCAGGGAGAAATAGTGAAGATAGTTCTTGAAGATAGTTCACCTTCTATGTGTACAGTAGATATGACACCAGCAGGTCAGAAGATAATACACCAACTGTGCATGAAAGACAATACAGTAAACACCATCTTGTTTATAGTAAGTAGCATGTCTCTAGCACATCATGTCATTTAAAGAATGCATTCAGGCAAGAAATGGACAACTGGTCTAATTTTCTCACACTTGGCATTTTCACAGTTAACACCATCATGTACAACAGCAAGCTGCTCCAGGCTGGCCGATTGACTGATACTACTGGATAAGCGAAGAAAACTACTACCAAGACAAGAACCAGACATGGCAAGCAAAGTACGAGCATTTTACTCATAGCAAAGCAAACTACTACCAAAACAAGAATCCACAAGCAAACTCATCTCGCAGCACCACCAGTTTGAACAAACAGACAAAGGCGGATGGGGACAGAGCGGAAACGAGACGCTTACCAGGGACCTGCTTGACAGAGCCCTTTGCCCCAGTGCTTGCATGGAGCTGGAGCATCACACACATAACAGTAGCACTGCATATGAAAAAGAGAACAGCAACGAGGCCGCATTACAAACCCTCGGTTGTCAACTCTGCTATTGTAATCATATTACAAACAGGATCATTTTACAAACGCTATGTTGTTAACAGGATCATAAGCATGCGTATGAGTAAAATCAAAGAGGATAAGAAGATATGTTTAGTTACAGTCTTACAATTGATGCTTTGTAACTACAGATAACTAAAAATGAGTACAATAGATGTACATAATTTGTAGGCTCCATTTGTAACTACGTACTCCTTTCATTTGTTTGAAATTTTCAGTAGATGTCACAGTAGCATGATAAAAATTTCAATTGAAACTAAAGATGCAGTACACTAAATTACTCAAGCCTTGCTAAACAGCAAGTCTTACAGTAAACAACATGATACCAGGATCAATGTTAGTAAGTGTATGTAGCTCAAGGCAACAGTAATGTCAACTTAACATTAATACATCTTGTTCAAAAAATGAAAAGCAGACTGTAGTGCAGCAGCAGCCATGAGGGCTTCCTTGTCCACCTGGAGCAGCAGCAGCTTGTATACATCAAAGCAACCTGCACCCAAAGCAAACACACGAGGAATCAGAGGGAGGCAGGGGAGATGAAGACAAGATGCAACAACTAAATCAGACAAGGACCAAACTAATAAGTTGTGTCAGTGTAACATGGCATTCCCAAACTGAATATATTTCCAAAACAGAGAATAACATCAGCAAGAAAAAAACATGGCATCCCCAGAATGAATATATTTCCAAAACAGAGAATAACAACCTCAAAGTGGTACAAATATAATTCTACACAATTCAAGTCTTCAACCAAATTTAGATTTTAATTGATCAAAGTTGTGTCAAATGATCATATCGAGGTTTAACTACTAGGCATGCAAGTGTTGTTTCCAATTGATTCCAATTCCGTAACACACTTGCTTGTGTGAGAAATTCTGAATGTAAAAGTTGATGCCTCCATGCAAGTAGCATATAGACTGACGCAACTTATAGCTCAAGGTCGAGCTAACTTTTCTTCTAAGCATGCTGCTATAGCTACACCACCTACAAATCTGTGCAATGCATAGTATTACATAGTACGAATATAACTTCTAGTGGGCCAATGGATACTTCATAATCCATCACAATTGACCCGTGTGCTGGTCTGGGAAGTAAAATGACCTTTGCAGCAAAATAAAAGCCCCACAAAGAAAAGATAGATGCTCCTCTGGATTTATTTGTCCTGTCATGTGTAACATCTAACTCAATTGGTAATAAACATTGAGTGTACCCTTAAAGTGCATCATATGTACAACACCTTAACATTCACTCAAAATACAGTAACTTATACCCCCAAAGTGACCGAGCAATAAGACCATGCATAGCACGCAATTGCTATTTTCTGTTATGCAAATTTATTCGCATAAATAAATCTCGTGGCAGCTTCAGCAAATCTAACTGAAGCCCCATGGAAGCTAAGCAGGCAACCTGATAAACAAAAAAGTTATCCAAAATCTGAACCATAGTTGCAGTGCTTTTAACGTAATTTGAACCATGTGAATCAATCTATGCTATGCTGAAACAGAGCATCAGATCTTAAACTCTGTAAAATGGGAAGAACGAAAGTATACCTTGCTCTTGGTGACGTTGATGGCATGGAACAGGAGAGTGCCGGACTCCTGCATCTGCTTGACGCCGGTGGTGGTCTCCTCGGAGACGCTGACGAGCCTCTCCTCCATCTTGCGGTACTTGTGCGGACGATGGCGAGCATGACGGGGTTGTCGGTGGACTCTGGGTCGGCGACCTTGCCAGACTCCTCGTCGGCCTTGACGCCATGGTGGATGAGCAGCGTGGCGTCGTCGACGATGAGGTCGGGGCCGCCGCCAACGCCCCAGTCGAGGCAGCGCTCGGTGCACCACCAGCACTCCTCGAGTGCCATGGCTAGGGTTCCGGGCACACGCGAGGAAGGAGAGAAGGTTGGAGGGCGCTGTGGCGGTGGGAGGAGGCGCCTCCTCCTCCTCTGCCGACGGATCTGAAGGACGCGGCCAGCCTAGGTCGAGTCGGTCTGGAGGGGAGGGGAGAGGAGGGGAGGGGAGGAGCAGATGGTGGGGGGAGCCGGCAGCGGGGTAGAGGGCGGAGTCGCCGGCGGTGGGGCTGGATTTGGGGGCACAGGAGGAGGAAGAGGGGATGGTGAGGTGGTGGAGAAGCGCCTAGATGCGGCGGCGGCGGCGGCCTTTGCCTCCCGGAGGCCCCGCGACACGCGGCTACGCCACATCTCGCAGATCGGGGCGGCCCCTGGCGCGCGCGCGTGTAGGGTTCGCCTGTGGAGCGCGGGTGGGATTGGAGAGGAGGGGATCTCTAGCCAGGAAGGGGAGTGGAGGGGAGTGGAGGTGGAGCCGGCGGCGGAGTGGATGCGGTCGCCAGCGGCTAGTTCGTGGGGATCCAGATCATGGGGACGACACCATTCGTGGGGGATGGCGGCGGCGCGTCGGTAACGAGGTGAGGGTGTGTGGTGGACTGGTTGGTTTGGTTGGGTGGTGAGGGAAGGGAAGGGGCGAGAGGAAGAGGGCGTGGGGGAGGCCATGAACGACGGCGAGCTCCGCCGGAGAGAGGTGGCGGCGGCGATGGATCTGGAAGGGAGGAGGTGAGCTCTCTCCATCGGGCGAGACAGCGAGGAGACGGGGGATCTGGAATGGGATCGATGGATGGATGTGGAAACTGGAAAGAAAGGAGGCGGGGGGGTGGATGCAAAATGACCACCTAGGGTTTCGGGGTTGGTGTGGAACGTTTGAGTACGGCCGTTGGATCCGCGAGCATCCGACGGTGTTTGATGCATGATCTGCGTGATACGTCCACGGACCAATCAGAATGCAGTATGACGTTATGACCATCTGAATTGGTCGTGGTTGACTAAAAATAATTTTTGAGTGTCCAAAATGAGTTTTTTTATGAAGGACCTACCATATATTTGTTGTAAAATTGGACCAAATCAATTTTCTAAAATACTAGGCCATATTTAATGCATAATAGACCACATGGTTGGGTGTCAAAAACTTTTATCCACCTCTCGTAAAAAAGACAAATTTCTGCCGATTCAGTAAGAAGCGGGTCAAATTTGAACTGCGGCTGCCTCATAGTTTGCTATTTATTTTTCCCAAAAATCATTTCAAGGTACAAAAGTATCTATTTAATCAGAGAAACACCAAAAGTTTTCCAAGAGTCAACCACTAGCTAGGAACGGTCATGTCCGCCGTTTTGACCGCATTTTGAAACGGGCATGAAAAATTCAAAAAAAAACAAAAAATGAAAAACCTTCGTGTTGTGTCATTATATGTGGCCAAGTTACCAAGAAAAATAATAAACTTGTAATACGATAATTCTTTTTAAAAAAGTGTTCTCATAAACGAGCTATCATGTGTGGAGATCAATGGCATTCAAGCCAAATGATCAATCTTATGGCCACATTCATGACATAGTTTGTTAAAATGATCTCATATAGTTCACAAGGGTGCATATTGGAATGGCAAACAATGTTGCCTAAGGATGTTTTCATTTTCTTTGAACGAAAAAATCATTTTCCATTTTTTATAGCCCAAAATGAGGTTTTTTTGTGAAGGACCTACCATATATTTGTTGCAAAATTGGACCAAGCCAATTTTCAAAAATATTAGGCCATATTTAATGCACAAATGACCAAATGGTTGGGTGTCAAAAGATTTGATCAACCTCTGGTGAAAAAGACAAATTTCTGTCGATTCAGTAGGAAGCGGGTCAAATTTGAACTACAGCTGCCTCATAGTTTACTCTTTATTTTTTTCCAAAAATCATTTCTAGGTACATAAGTATCTATTTAATCAGAGAAACGCCAAAAAAATTCCAAGATTCAACCACTAGCTATGAATGTTCATGCCCGTCGTCTTGACCGCATCTTGAAACAGGCATAAAAAATTCAAAAACAAATTCAAAAAATTGGAAAAGCTTCGCATTGTGTCATTATATGTGACCAAGTTACCAGGAAAATAATAAACTTGTAATACGGTAATTCTTTTAGAAAGTGTTCTCAGAAATGAGCTATCATGTGTGAAGATTCATGGCTTTCAAGTCAAATGATCAATTTTATGGCCACATTCATGGCATAGTTTGTTCAAATGATCTCATATTGTGCACAAGGGTGCATCTTGGAATGGCAAACAATGTTGCCTAAGGGAGTTTTCATTTTCTTTGCACGGAAAATTCATTTTCCATTTTTCGAGTGCGCGAAATGAGGTTTTTTTGTGAAGGAACTGCCAAATAAATGTTGTAAAAATCGACCAAATCAATTGTATAAAATACTAGGCCATGTTTAATGCACAATTGACACAATGGTTGGGTGTCAAAAGCCTTGATCCACCTCTGGTGAAAAAGACAAATTTCCGCCGATTCAGTAGGAAGCGGGTAAAATTTGAACTGTAGCTGCCTCATAGTTTGCTCTTTATTTTTTCCAAAAATCATTTCTATGTACATAACTATCTATTTAATCAGAGAAACATCAAAAGGTTTCCAAGATTCAATAGCTAGCTAGGAACGGTCAAGCCCGCCGTTTTGACCGTATTTTGAAACTGGCATAAAAAATTCAAAAAAAAATAAAAAAATTGAAAAACCTTCGCATTGTGTCATCATATGTGACCAAGTTTCTAGGAAAAATAATAAACTTGTAATACGGCAACTATTTTAAAAAAAGTGTTCTCAGAAATGAGCTATCATGCGTGAAGATTCATGGCTTTCAAGCCAAATGGTCAATCTTATGGCCACATTCATGGCATAGTTTGTTGAAATGATCTCATATTGTGCACAAGGGTGCATCTTGGAATTCCAAACAATGTTGCCCAAGGGAGTTTTCATTTTCTTTGCACGGAAATTCATTTTCCATTTTTCGAGTGCCCGAAATGAGGTTTTTTTGTGAAGGAACTACCAAATAAATGTTGTAAAAATGGACCAAATCAATTTTATAAAATGCTAGGCCATGTTTAATGCACAATTGACACAATGTTTGGGTGTCAAAAGCCTTGATCCACCTCTGGTGAAAAAGACAAATTTCCACCGATTCAGCACGAAGCGGGTCAAATTTGAACTGTAGCTACCTCATAGTTTGCTCTTTATTTTTTTTTCCAAAAATCATTTCTAGGTACATAAGTATCTATTTAAGCATAAATACATGGTTTGGTGGTGATACATTGAGGTTTGGACGGTGGCCCGGGGCCCCAACTCCGAAGCGCGTAGACTCGCATGCCCGCCGCGTGGTCACCGCGTGACCGTGGCGTTGCCATCGTTCTGGGAAGCCTAGGCATGTCTAGTAGGTTTGGCACTCCCCATGTAGATGCTTGGAAGAAAATAACAACAGAAGAATCTCACGAGGAGACCGAACAATGCTCAAACATGAATTAGCACCCAAGTGTTTGATTAGTGGTACGGGAAATGCACATGGCCAATGGGCCTGAGTTTTAGCCGAGGATGATCATCTACTAAGGACACAATCTTGGAATATTTGCAGCTCAAATGCAGGATCCTAGGTGTCACTTGCTTTGCAACGTACCACACTGGACAGAAATATGAATGTTGAAGCCACACGCACATGTATTGTTAGATGGGGCTCAAATTTGGTGGAGAGCTATGATTTGGGAATACAGAAGATGTGGCAAAAATTCAGCTCATTAGGATATGCCTAGTTAGTACTTCCTTCACAACAGTTAGAGGTGAACAAAAACTTTGGAAATTTGCCGAGGAAGATTTACCAGGCAAATGGAGTTGAATATTGTCATGAGGCAATGATTTGGATAGTAAAGAATGCCCAATTTTTTTGGGAATTTTGGGAATGACAGAAATATAGGTTGCTTCACAACCTAGGGTAAAAATTGACACATGGACATGACACATAGGCAAAACTGATGAGGTGGCGCCTAGTCATAGCAATCCACCACAATTACAAGGTTATGACCATCTATATTGGTCATGACCAGCTAGAAATAAGGCAGCGGATCAGTGTTGTCTGCTTTGTGACCATTTCGTGTAAGGAAATTACGACCTTTCTGACCAAAATGGTCGATATAGTTTAGCGTTTGGAGCCCCCCGAACAACTTTTGACCAATTGGTCTCAAATGGTCATAGATCTATGACTGATTCTTCCAGAGTCACTGCCAGAAGGTCACTAGTTGACATATTTCTTGTAGTGTAGATCCAAGAACATACAAGAGGTCACAATGAATCCAAGGACAACAAAGGAAAGATACAAGATACTAGTTCATCCCAATCGTATGAGGAGAGAGGTCTTGATGATCCTATGACAGGGATCCTTCCCTAGATGGGGTCTTGATATCCACAAGAGGATCTTCTCCCTTAGGAGGTCATGATCTCCATGAGGAGGAAGATGAGCAAAGCTCTCTCTTTGTCTATCCAATGCTTTGCTATCCCCCTAAATGAGCTAGGTGGGGGGGTACTTATAGTCTAGGGGCGAAATAAGAGGGGGAGATGGGTACAAGGGCAAAAGCCCAAAAAGGCACGCAGGCCCTCGGAGGGGTCCGGGCACCTGGTGGTCCAAGGCCCGGGCACCCGGGATAGACGCAGGGGGCTGGGCGGTTGAGGCCGGGCACCCGGGTGGCGCTGGAGGCTGGCGCGGGAGGGGCCGGGCACTTGGGGCCTGCTGGAGAGGAGGTCGGGCACCCGGTGGTGTGGGGGCGGGCACCCGGACCACCCAGGGAGGCCGTGGCTGGAGGGGCCGGGCACCCGGTGCCAAATGGCCGGGCACCCGGGGGTGCGCCCAGGTGGAGGGGCCGGGCACCCGGGGTGTCCAGGGGGTTTACCCTTCCCACGGCCTTGTGCCCGGGCACCCGGGGCCCTCTTGACCGGGCACCCGGGGTGTCCAGAGAGTCCGTCCCTTCGCGTCCTTCTTCCTTCTCTTCCTCCATGTGGACTTGGTCATCCCTCCATGCTTCCCCGCGATCATCTCTGAAGTACCTAAGAATGCATAACGTTTCTCTTTGAGGTAGAACCCAACTCATATGTGAATCCGGACAAAACTCAAAGAGGAAAGAGTTCACTTTGGTTTCGACGGCGTGTGCTTGAGCTCTCGTCGTAGGTTCTCTCCGTGCTTGCGGTGGCGGTGTGACGTCCATGGTGATGGTCGAGGGATGCTCCGCATCATCTCCCCCCCTTGGGAGAGATCCGTCCACGGATCGTGATCGTCATCACCATGGGAAAGAGAGGGCGTCGCCATGTATAAGTGGACAACCACCAAGCACTTTTCATGTGGAAGCTCGAAATGGTCACTCTCCAATGCCGCACCGTCTTGTGATTCCTTCAAAAGGAACAAGTACAACAAACACTTGGAAAAATAAATGTGGTTAGCGTTAGTGCAAAACCGAGCATTCAAGAGGTGATTCACCAAACAAGTGTTGTCCTCAAGCATAATATAAGGTATGACAAGGGATTGTGACATGTCATGTAAGTGCATAAATGTAGCAAAATCAAGGACATCATGGAAACAAGCATGTAAATGTGAGGTAGTGATGCAAATATGTGTTTCAAGAGAATAAGCATCTACATCAAGCTCATAGCAATCATGCATAAGACTCTCAATGAACGGTCTATGGTAGGCATAAGAGTCATTCACAACACCAAATAAAATGAAATGTCTAAACACATAGGGCAAGTGCAAGACAATCCAAGCATAATGTGCATAGGGTGTAGTGAAAATCGAATGGCACTCAACACAATAGAAAGAGCAATTGTTCATCATGTGTGAGGCAATCAAATCGATCCTATGATAAGCAATGGGACATGGCATATGTGAAGTAATGACATTGTTGCAACAAAACATGTGATAGGAGCAAGTAATCCAAGAATTGGATGCAACATGAGAAAGCATAGAAATCAAGTGGTACAAACTAGTGGAGCGAAGATACAACACACTAGAGGAAATCCTGGCAATCATGTCATGTGAGCAAATAATAAGCATAGACAATGCACATGACATATCGCAAGCACGAACACAAAGCAAGATCAATGTATCATCATAGGCATGGGGCACATAAAAAACATGGCAATAACAAGCAATATCTGCACCAAGCTTGCAAATACACATACACGTACTAGAATCAATCATCATGTGTAATGCAAAGCATGGGTCACAAATGCATGCCAAAGGCATAGGAATGAGCATATCATGCAAAGTGAACATGGCAAGATGGGCATAGAAGAAGTAATGGACCATAGCCCATAGCCAAGTGAGGGCCATGTAGAAGAAATGCGTGAAGTCTTTGCGCGAAGAGAGCGGTGGGAAAGACAATCCATGGGATCCCAAGTCATCATCATTCTCTAGAGCTCGTTTTGTCAACTCGTGGGATTGCGAGGTTGAAAAGTATTCATGGGTACCTACACAAAACAAATAGAAAGGAAAAATTGTGTGTGCGTGATAGATGTACACATCATCCATTATGATGCATACGTGCATGTGTCGGTTAGCACGAAATATCCAATGCTCAAATAAATGAGATGTGTGATATAGAAACATGTCATCCATCCTGAGAGGTTTGTTGTTATGTATAGTATAATGGTGACTCAAAATGTGTAATGCATCATGAGAAATATTTAGAGCATTGTTATTCATGGAATGCATATGGTGCACGCAATCATGGGAATCATGCAAAGTATGGAATGCATCAAAATCTCCAAATATGTATGGAGGTCTCCTCATGAGCATTCGTGGAAACATCACATTGAGAATATTGACAACATCCAAAACAATGCATATCCGAAGCTAGGTGGCCATGGCATGGCATATGAGATAAATGATGCAAAGGGAGCATATCAATATCATCACAAGAAAAACAAATGCCAATAACCATGGGCTTGTCATCTATGCCATATGTGCAAATTGGGTTTATTTTAATGGCATATGCATAGTACGACGATGAGATTGCAAATATGATATATGCTTGATCTCATGCATAACATATGACAAGTCTAATGGATTGTCAAGCATAATGTGACCAATAGAATTTTCACATGATATCCTATGGAGCATAGCATCACAACTAGGTAATTCGACATGATCAACATCATATTCATCATAAATGGGTGGCATATCGAAACAAGTAGAGGATGTAGTACGTGATGAATCCATAAGGTGATCAACATCATGCAAGCCATCAATGTCAAGAATGTCCACTAGTGGGACTAGAGCATCACCTTCACCTATGTTACCTTTTTCATTCCACTCAAGTGGTGTAGGTGAGGTGGAAAAGACCAAATGGTGGTCATCATCATCAACTTGATGTAACCATGTGGGGGTGCATGATATTCTACCATGGCCATCTTCGTGTCCAAAGGAAGGACGAAGTCGTCGCGAATCGGTGCGTCATCATAAATGGGACCTAGCACCAAAGGAGAAGACACAATAGGGGTAGAGGTTAAGTTGTTAGAAATCATAGTGGCCTCACATGCCCTATCAACGACCTCACTCTCTCTATGTGGTGGTGGCTCACTCACTCCCTCAAGGTAGGTGCACTCAATGTAACATATGGTGGAGTCACTCAAAATCACTCAAGTGGTGGTCGTGGTGGCTCTCCTCATATGGGAATTGGGGCAACTCGTCATATATGGGGCTAGTGGTGAAGTCACTCTCACACTCAATATGGAGGCACAAGTCACGCATGTCATCATACGTCACCGTGGTCGAAGGGAAAATCCCATGCTCAACCATCTCGTAGTCGTCGCCGTAGATGAAGGTCGATGTAGGCGTACTCATGGGAGGTAGGCGAAGATGTCGTACGTCCAAAGGTGAAGATGCCTTGATAACCCTTGGAGAAGATGCGGAAGTAGCCGTGGTAGCCGGAGCTTCCTCTTGGTGGTGCTTGTCTCGCGGTCTTCTCTTGTGCTCATGAAGTTTGGCCGTAGCTTGATGTAGAGCCTTTTGGGACTTGTAGGTGTATGCATCGCAAGCATCTCCATCATGATGGTGTTGTAGTGCTTGAGCTCGATGACGTTTCGAAGATTGGCCACTTGAGCGTCGCCGCCTTGAAGACGACGAAGGGGAAGAAGACTTGTAGTTGGCCACCATGTCTCGTACTAGATCCATTTGTTCGGCCAACTTGGTGTCGATGTAGTCCCTTTTCCTTGCTTCATTTTGGCGAATGTCGATGGCGAGTCGCTCAATGCCTTGCATTTCTTATTGTAGTCCGAAGGTGGACGTTTTGTTGAGGTAGTTGTTCGCGCTGTCGTTGTCGTGGGAGACCGGAGATGAAATGCCTTGCCTATCCATCACAAGACTCGAGCAAATGTGGGTGGAAGAAAGGAAAGAACTAGACCAATGTACCTTATCCAATGTTGAAGATGGATCAATGACCACTCAATAATGTATCAAGGAAATAGCACAATTGGTACCGGATCTTGTCAAATCTCACACCTACACAAGTAAGGCTTATGGTGGAGCTCGGTGAGGATAGTGGCACAAAAATTTGTTGCAAAATATTAGCAAGAGTCAATAATGTTGGAAAAGATTCACAAATTCGCAAGTGAAACAATTAGACCAATAGCAATATGTGGCACACGGAAACACACACACGGATAGATAAATGGGGTCGTGCAACCAAGGAATGAGCACAAAATGTGGAATCCACGGAAAACGCTCGTGTTGCATAACTCAAGAGAGATGCTAGCACGATTGCTCAATAGGCGGATACGACACTTGTGCACAACCTATAATATGCAAAATGTATGAGCTTTCTATCCCAAGTATGCTATGTGTATGATGTTCCCGGTGTTCTTCTCAAGATGATCCAAGATGATCGGATATGACAATCTTATGTGCAATGCGGTATGATGCTATGGCACTTGCTCACAAGCTTCTTTGCTCTCTTTTGCTTAAAAGCTTATTCTTTTTTTGGCCACTTATGCGAAATGCACAAACCAAGATAGCAATTGTGTATATGCGGGAACAATCTTGTGACACAAGGGATGATATGATACCAAAACAATACCAATATGATATGGTATGTATGCAATGGAAGGTGTAGATCGATGATCACTAATGTGCACAAGTAACGTTGCCGGCAATACTCAATGGCTAGTCTCGATAGGAAAGTGACGCAAAATGGGCTAAGGGGTTAACAATGTAATGGCAAGAATGTACAATGATGGGATACCACGATACCAAGATGATATAGAGGTTACTGTTCTTGCGTACGGTTAGGTTGTCGAAATGGTGAAGTGGTCCATGTCGAATCCTTGTTGAAGGTGAGCGGCGGTGTTGTCGATGTCGAACCGTTCGTAGTTAGCCAAAACACCCTAGGAAACGGGAAAAACCGCAAACTCAAAATCTCAAAGGAAAATGTCAAATGGTGGTAGCGGAAGGCGTTGGTGGTTCCGGAGTTAGCAATGCGGAATTGGAGGTTGTGGTTGATGATGAAGCAACCATCCCTAAGTAGCCAAAACACTTTAGGAGACTCAAGTCATCACTCAAGCAACCACAAATGCTATATGGAACTAAATGGGTTAGGTTGCGGAAAGCTATGGTGGTTTGGCGGATGATATGGTGGATCGCCTATGCAAAGATGCCAAAATGGAAAAATTTTGATGGATTCAAATGGTGTTGGAACCTATCTAGGTGGATGGTGGATGTCAATAGCTACTCAATGAGCTAAAGAACGTCAAAATCGGACTGCGGGGGTGAAAGTTATGGCCGAAATGGTGATGGTGTTGGGCTGATTCTGGGGGGGGGGGCACGCGGGGGTGGGAGGTGCAGGTGCCCGGGGTGGGTAGGGGCAAACATCCCGGGGGTGCGGGCACCCGGGGGTTGAGGTGCGGGCACCCGGTGGTGTCGGATTTTGGACAAAAAGTGTGGAAAATGCAAGATTTTGGTGGATTTCGTGGATGGAAAGGTGGGGATGTATGGGGGAATGCTAGATCCACTTGAAACCAAGAAAATCCATGGATCAAATCCAACAAAACCTTATCAAACCAACAAATCAGAAAAAAAAATTGGGGCTATTTTTGGTGTGGAATTTTCGAAATTGGGGAAGAACACAACAAAATTAGGCTAGAGAACAAGATGGGGGGCTCCAATTTCATGAGAAACCTTGGCTCATGATACCAAGATGTTGTAGGGTGGAACCCTATGTGGAGATCTTTCACGAATTGGAGGGGAAATCCCCAAGAACACGAAGAACACAAGAGAGGGGAAACACTCAAATTGACTAGATCCAATCACACATATGCTAGATCCAAGAACATACAAGAGGTCACAATGAATCCAAGGACAACAAAGGAAAGATACAAGGTACTAGTTCATCCCAATCCTAGGAGGAGAGAGGTCTTGATGATCCTATGATGGGGATCCTTCCCTAGATGGGGTCTTGATATCCACAAGAGGATCTTCTCCCTTAGGAGGACATGATCTCCATGAGGAGGAAGATGAGCAAAGCTCTCTCTTTGTCTATCCAATGCTTTGCTATCCCCCTAAATGATCTAGGTGGGGGGTACTTATAGTCTAGGGGCAAAATATGAGGGGGAGATGGGTACAAGGGCAAAAGCCCAAAAAGGCACGCAGGCCCTCTGAGGGGTCCGGGCACCCGGTGGTCCAAGGCCCCGGCACCCGGGGTAGACGTAGGGGGCTGGGCGGTCGAGGCCGGGCACCCGGGGGTCCAAAATCCGGGCACCCGGGTGGCGCGGGAGGGGCCGGGCACCCGGGGCCGGCTGTAGAGGAGGCCGGGCACCCGGTGGTGAGGGGGCCGGGCACCCGGACCACCCAGGAAGGCCGCGGCTGGAGGGGCCGGCCACCCAGTGCCAAGTGGCCGGGAACCCGGGGTGCACCCAGGTGGAGGGGCCGGGCACCCGGGGCTCTAGGGGCCGGGCACTCGGGGTGTCCGGGGGGTTTGCCCTCCCCACGGCCTTGTGCCCGGGCACCCGGGGCCCTCTTGTCCGGGCACCCGGGGTGTCCAGAGAGTCCGTCCCTTCGCGTCCTTCTTCCTTCTCCTCCTCCATGTGGACTTGGTGATCCCTCCATGCCTCCTCGCGATCATCTCCGACGTACCTAAGAATGCATAACGTTTCCCTTTGAGGTAGAACCCAACTCATATGTGAATCCGAACGAAACTCAAAGAGGAAAGAGTTCACTTCGGTTTCGACGGCGCGTGCTCGAGCTCTCGTCGTAGGTTCTCTCCGTGCTTGCGGTGGCGGTGTGATGTCCATGGTGATGGTCGAGGGATGCTCCACATCAGTTCATCTCTGCAATAATCAAACAAAAACTCCCAGTGGAGTCAAAACCTTTACTTTTATCGCTTGGGAACCGCCACTAGCGTGCTTAGCATGGAAGATGTTGATAACTGATGGTCGTGAAGTGAATAAGAAGGGTGCATGTCTTAAAATATTATTTATATCTATTTTAAAAATAGAGTTCTGGCACCTCTGCAAATCACTGCTTCCCACTACAAAGGGACTTTCTATTTACTTTTATGTTGTGTCATCACCTTCTTAAAACAAGAGCCAGAAACTGAGTAGAGCACCACTATCATGATTTATGTATTGTGTGTAGCTAATGTTGGGTGCATCATGACTGGATCTTTTCTACCATGAATTACAATGTTTAGTCGCTGCTTGAACTTTGGAGGTGCTGTGCATTTATGTTTTGCGGTCTCAGAAAGGGGTAGCGAGATACCACTATTGTCATATTATATCATGGTTGTTTTGACAAGGTGTTGCCGTTTGAGATATCTTATTATTGATCGCTAGCTGATTATGTCATTGATAGAGTTAATATAGTCTTTAAATGTTATTGTCGACATGGTTAGTTATAATGCTGGCTGAAAACCTGGGTGCTGTTTAAGCTTATTTCTGCAAACAAGAGCAAAAGAGTTCGTAAAAGTTTTTCTTTCTCACTTTCAGTTTATCAACTGAATTGCTTGAGGACAAGCAAAGGTTTAAGCTTGGGGGAGTTGATACCTCTCCAATGTATCTACTTTTTCTCACGCTTTTCCTCTTGTTTTGGACTCTAATTTGCATGATTTGAATGAAACTAACCCCGGACTGACGCTATTTTCAGCAGCACTACCATGGTGTTGTTTTTATGCAGAAATAAAAGTTCTCGGAATGAAAAGAAACTTTGCGAGGATTTTTTAAGGAATAAATGAGAATTACTGGAGCCAAGACCCATCAGAGAGGGGGCCCTGGGTGGGCACAACCCACCAGGGCGTGCCCCCCTCTCCTGGCGCGCCCAGGTGGGTTGTACCCACCTGGTGGCCCCGCAGACCTCAATCCTGACACTATAAATTCCTATTTTCAAAAAAAAATTGAGGGAGAAAGAATTATCATGTTCCACGAGACGGAGCCGCGCGCCCAGGTGGACAATGATGTTTGAAGATGAAATTCTTTCCGTTTTCCTTGCGTGATTCTGCAAAAATTTGGTTTTCCTGTTTGCCTCGCAGTAGTATCGATTCTTGGAACAAGTGCAAAGATGCTTTCATCACTAAGTATTTTTCGCCCGCAAAAATTATTTCCCTTAGAACCCAGATCATGAATTTCAAGCAACTTGAACATGAGCATGTTGCACAATCTTGGGAAAGGATGAAAATGATGCCAAGGAATTGCCCAACTCATGGGTTAAATCTTTTGATGATCATACAAATTTTTTATGCGGGGTTGAATTTTGTTTCTCGTAATCTTTTAGATTCCGCCGCGGGTGGGACTTTTATGGAAATTACTTTGGGTGAAGTTCCCAAATTTCTTGATAATATCATGGTGCTCGACGGAGATGGCCGTGGAGGGGTTGATCTTGAGAATCCATGTGTTGTTTTTTAGGGCCTCCCGCACCTTCCAATTATTTCTCATGGAAGCCTCAAAGATTAGTGGGGTGTCATCCTTTGGCTTGGTTCCATGTAGCCAAGGGGAATCCCAGAAAGGTGTTTTGGCCCCGTTCTCCACGGTAATGGTAGTTGAGGCATAGAAGAAATATAGGTCCTCCTCGTCACATGGATTGCCCAATCCGACCCACATCTTCTTTGGCTCCGTCCATTCAAACCATGGCCATCTCAGGCATTAGGCACGAGCAAATTTGTCGGTGTTGAGGACTCCAAGACCACCATACTCCCACGGGCGGCAAACAACCTTCCAATTTACCTTGAACGTTGCACCCGTGGTCTTATCCGATCCGGACCAAAGGAAAGATCGTTCCAACTTGTTCACATTTTGCAAGATGCTCGGTGGGACGACCAACAAAGTGATGAAGTAGACCGCGAGGGAGGTAATGACAGATTTTACTAGTGCTGCACACCCAATGGTCGTTATGTTTTGCCCTTCATAAGTAACCAACTTGCTCCAACCTTGTCCTCGAGAAATTGGAAGTCCGCCTTCTTTAGCTGCCCAACGGATAGGGGGGGGGGGGCAAGTATCATAGAGGGAAGGACGCTCTAGTTGCCGGAAAACTTTGTAAAATGTTTCCCAAGATAACATTATTGCACCGAATGGGCACAACGGAGCTCTTGTGAAAGTTTGTGCACAAGCCGGTGACCTCCCCGAAACCACGTAAGATCGCCGAGAAATTGTCAATGTCTTTCTTGATAGGAGCCATGAAGACCGCGCGTCATTAGCATAAAGGGAGGTCCGCACCATGACGCCTCTTCCCCGGATCTCATGGAGCAATTTCTTTTGGGCTGCCAAAGTCGAGAAGCTGTTGGAGCGGATCAATGGCAATGACGAACAGCAGCGGTGAGAGCAGATCTCCCTGTCGAAATCCTTGGCCATGCTTAACGGGTGGGCCGGCCACACCATTTAAAAGTAACCTCGATGAAGAAGTGCAAAGTAGTGTTGCGATCCAATTACGAAACTTGCATGGGAACCCTCGCCGGCGTAGAAGATCAAGGATGTACTCCCACTTGACCAAATCAAATGCCTTGCGGATGTCAAGCTTGAAAAGAAGAGACGGTGTCTTGCATTTATGAAGCCGACGGGCAAGGTAGCGAACGCACATGAAGTTATCATGGATACTTCTCGTCTTGATGAATGCGCTGTGGGCGTTGGAGACTAGTTTGTTCATGTGCGGGGCTAGGCGGATGGATAGCACCTTCACGAGGATTTTGGCAAAAGCATGAATAAGGCTAATAGGCCTAAAGTCGGCGATCCCCTCCGCCCCCTCTTTCTTGGGCAAGAGCACAATGTTTTGCAAAGTTGAGCCAATGGAGATTGGACGTGTGTGGAGGGAGTCAAATTGGTGAATTGCCCTCATCACGTCATGCTTAATTATTTCCCAACACTTCTTGAAGAATATACCCGTGAAGCCGTCTGGCCCCGGCGCCTTATCACTTGGCATGCCGTTTATTGCCTCTCGCACCTCCGCCTCGGTGATGGGAGACTTGAGCTCATGCAAATCCAACTCATGAGACTCCAGATTAAGCTCCTCCCAATTAAAATCTTTTGCGCGTGTGGATCCTTTCTTCATGACCTCACAGAAGTGGTCATGTATTAACTTCTCTTTAGCTTCATGGTCAGTGACCCATCCCTGGCCATGCTTTAGCCTATGGATATGGTTCTTTCTCCTCCTTGCATTGACTCTGCGATGGAAAAACTTTGTGTTGGAATCCCCTTCCTTGAGGTTAGCGATTCGCGCGCATTGCTTCTTTCGAGCCCTCTTAAGCACAACCAAGCTTATTACCATCCTCTTAAGCGTAGCCCTAAGGTCCAACTCGTCGTGAGATAGTTGTCAGTTTTCCTGCGCGATGTCAAGATGTAGGATCACCAAGAGGGCCGCGTGAAGATGGACCTTTTCTCTAGAGAAAATCCCCCAACTCCACTCAGAGAGGTGCCGCCCCACCTTCTTGAGCTTGTGAAACAATATTTGATATGGCTCCGAGTGCGGGACATGCTCGTCCCAAGCCTTGCTGACCACCTCCATGACTCCAGGCATGGAAACCCAGAAGGTTTCGAACTTGAAAGCTTGAGGGCTCCTTGGCCCCTTGTCATCGGCGAGGAGAAGCGGGCAATGGTCAGAGAAGGATGAAGATACGACGTGGAGCATGTGGGTGCCGAAGGTGGCGGCCCACTCGGCGTTACAGAAGAACGAATCATGCTTGCACAAGGTCGGGTTTTCCCTCTCGTTGCTCCAAGTGAACCTTCTATTTTGTAGGTGGATTTCTTTTAGCTCACAGCTCTGTAGCGCCGCCCGGAAACGGATAATTCGACTTCGATTAATGTTCCTATTGTTTTTGTCCCGTGCACGATATATTTGGTTGAAATCGCCTGCCATGAGCCAAGAGATACCGGCAGGCGGTTTTTGGCCAATGAGCTCCGCAAAAAAAGCATCCTTGCGAGAAGAGTCGGTGGGACCGTAGACGGTGGTGAGCTTGTATTGTATGTCGGAGTCACGGATTCGGACCATCGCGGATAAGCAGAAGGTGGCGGTGTTGATGTCAACCAGATCCACCATCTGGTCATCCCAAAGCAGGAGCATTCCCCCTCTCGTGCCGTCGGCCGGCCTTTGTGCAAAATTGCGCAGTCTGTTTTCCCCCAGGAAAGTGGCCACGAAAACATTGACATTGTCGAGTTTCGTCTCTTGAAGGCACGCGATATGGCAGGAAGAAGAGGTGATGGTGACGCTGACAGTGGCCCGTCTATCCGGAGATTGCGCGTGTGTATATGTTGAATTCAGTGGAGATTGAAACATGTGAATGCAAATAATAGTAAACCTAATATTCATGTCTAAATTAAGTGTAGATTGTAAAATTTGAATTGGGGACCATCCATAGCTTCTGTAATTCATATCACAAGCTTCTGATGAAATACGAGCCTCTCCTTCCTCTGGCTTAACACTGACGGTTGCGAATTTGTGGTGACGAGTTCCATCACCGACAATGGCTCGCTCGGTTTTGGCGTGGCTGACCTCGACGCCGTCCAAATGGCCCCCTATATTCTGGTTTAGTTAGAGGGCTGGCTTTTCCATGTATTGTCTTGTCCGTTGCATGTAGATCGGTCGTGGCTTATTTCTATTTTTCTGTCTTTGTTTTCTTTTCCATGTATTGTCTTGTCCGTTGCGTGTAGATCTTATACACTGTTAAAAGGAGTAACACTAGTGTTGCGTGAAAAATCTGCTGCTCTTCTGACTGGTGATTAACACTAGAATACCAGCTAGAGTAACAGAATACTCACCGTGTTTCGATGGGCGTTGTCAGGTCAAATCTCCTGCTCTTCCGATGCGTGTTGTCAGGTGAAAACATTCTGTTACTCCTTTCAGCGAAAAGAAGGAACTAGTGTTCCTGTCTTCAGTTAAAAAACCCTCCAATTTCAGGCTTCAAATTAACACAAACATAATTTGGCATCTCAAGCTGTTTCGACCTACATATGCACACCTCAATCAGAGCAAAAGGATTCAAAGAGCACTGCAACGCCTTGGCACATAATTTTGCCGATGCACCTTCGTGTCAACAAAACAACTCTATAAGTACACTGCAAGACCAAGTTAGAGGAGGACACATCAAATTCTAATGCATTCTTCTTTCAAACGACAGAGGTTTTCCACCGCGCGCATTGGTGATGCAATAATATAATCGGCCCGCTCGCCGTATCACATACGGACCAAGAGAGATCCGCCGTTCCAAAGCAATGGATCTTAGAAATACCCAAAGCAGCGCCAATCTAGCAAGTTCATGCTCATCCAAGCTACAAGATCTACAACAACATGCAATACACCAACCAAATCAAACAGCCACAAACTTCACCAGTATATTAACTTCATCAAACGAATCTTCAGATTCAGATTCTAGAATAATAGCACTTCTGCTTCATAGTAGCATCTCAGGGATTTATAAGCCTGCCTGTCATCGCCGACACCTCAATCAGAGCCAAAGGATTCATAGTAGCATCTTGATTTTGCACAATTGCTCCCATCCTCATGTCCTTCTGTCAGCATAAAAGAAGGCATCTATGTTAGCATTTAACTGCTATACTGCATTCTCAAAATATTTTTAGTCAGATGTACCTGAAGAACTTAGATTTTTGTCCTTTCTCCTGAGTGTACAATGCGCACGTGCATCTGCAAATGGTATCACAACAGCAGGGAGGAACCAGCGTGCAGCAGCATACCTTCCCCGAGAACCACCGACGGGGCGCTGAAACAGCACCTTCCGCTCCTCCATGGAGTAGACGCCCCAGGTGACGTAGGAGTACTCGTCAACCTCACCCACAAAGTAGATGCAGTTGCTCATGCACCCGGGCACCTCCGAGGCGCGCACCGTGAACGATGATTGCTCACTCACGAAAAGCGCCCTGTCAGCAGCAAGCCTCTCCACTTTCACCCATCGTGACACCTCGACATCCAGCCTGTACACCTCGAAGCCACCGATGGTATCACGGCATGTGGGTTGTCGTGGTGCAAGCACCGGACCGACAAACAGGACCGACCCTTCCGACTCGAGCAGGTGGGAGTAGCAGAGGAAGCGCCCGTGGATCAGGGTGTACTGCTCGAGAATGCTCGGCGCACGGAGCTTCTTCAGGCGCCACGGCGGCGGCACACGTGTGTCCACGCTATAGGCGCAACCCCGGAATTCCAGCGCGTAGAAGACGCCGTCTGCGTAGGCCATGAGATAAATGTTCTTGAACTCTTGAGAAAGCAGCTTCCGCTGGCGCCACTCCTCCGTGCACCAGGAGAGCGAGACGTTCCTCTCGGAGTAGTCGTGATCGAAGATCGCGTTGGCGCTGGCGACTGTCCTCACCTTAGCTCCAGTCCCGAAGGGCGCATACATGTCGGGCTTTGGACACGGGCTTTACCGAAAGCTTGTGCAAGGAAAGAGGTGAAAGGGGATCGGGGAGCGAGACGAGAGAGGTGAAAGGGGATCGGGGAGGAGGACGGACGGGAGCCAGGGTTTGGACTTTGGAGCGGGGGGTTCCGTGGTGGACGCAGCGGTTGGGCCGGGTCGGGCTTTGGACACGGGCTTTACCGAAAGCTTGTGCAAGGAAAGGAAGTTGATTTTTTTTTCATGTATATAACACCTCTAAAGACGGGTATCAAAATCTTGAAAGAGGAGCAGTAGGTTCGTGCATCTCCCCTCCCACACGGGAGTTGGTAGCGTCGCCTCACCTTTCACCAACACTATATTACGACTACAAGCGTCTGACACGTGATGTTTCACCTCAAGCGCAGCTAATTTGGGCCAGCCTATTTGACACGTGTATTAACTAAATTAAATATATTGGCACTTTTCCAAAAGAAACATCATGCATTAACGTATTCCAATTAAATCTTAAGAAAATCTAAACTAAATCCAAATTATTGTTGTCTTCCTCTACTCATACCCAAATCAAATTGGGATCTTACCAAAACATCAACTATAATCGAAGTTGGCCGGCCAAAATGACGAGTTTATTTTTGTTCTTTCTTGATGTTTTTTTTTTCTATAACTAACCTATTTTTTCCGTACGTAATCATTGTTTGTTTTTCGCAGTCATTTATGCAAAAAGCGCATATATAAGCAAGGCCCTGCCTGATTGCTGCTTTGAGCCCGATTGTTGCTTTAAGATATTACTCTTTGAATTATTAGGCTCTTTTAGTTTGGAAACAATCAAGGAGACATATTGGCAATAATAAACAGAGAAAAATAAAAAAAGATGGAAAAAGACAAGTTTGATTCGGCCTATAGAGATAATCCTTGAGAAAAATTATAGTGAAAAGAAGGAACGTAGAATTTCTTGCTTTATTTGGCCAACCCTTTTGCATCATAGTTTTATCCAAGGTTTGTTAGTATTGGTGAAAGAAATCAAATAGAGAGAAGGCAAGTCTCGGTGGGCTACCCAATTCTGAGCCCAGGCTCAGATGATCCCGAATCTCCCCCATTCATTCGCATGTGGATCAGCGCCCTGCAATGTGTTCCGGTTTTGTATTCAGGTACTAGTGTTGTTTTCGATCAGCGCGCATGTGCTGGTGCATTTATTTCGCTACGCGGAACAGCGGTATTGGACACGACCCAATCATTTTTCTGTACGAGTCTGAGCCGTCCCGAGGTCGCCAGCTACATGGAGGAAAGAAGTAGTTGAGCAGCACTTCGTAGCTGCAGATTCGAATATCATATTGAGTATTCCACTTTGCACAAGAAGGCGGGATGATTTCTGGGCATGGAATCATGAGCGGAATGAAATTTTCACTGCCCGGTCTGTGTACCGAATGCTAGTCGGTACTAAGAAGAGGAGCGAAGATTGGCTTGAAGGTAGAGCCGGTAGCTCAGATCCTGGGGTAGAAGGGAAGGCTTGTCATCTTTGTGGTCCGTTCAGGTTTCGGAAAAAATATGTAACTTCCTGTGGAGATTGGCTAGGCACTCGATTCCTACTGAGGATGTGCGTCTTAACAGGAAGATGGCGACAGATGACAAATGTCAGATGTGTGGAGCATATGACTCATGGTGACATTCTCTCCTGGAGTGTTCTATGGCTCGATGCGTTTGGGCCTTAGCCGATGATGAACTTACTGACTACATGCAAGCCACAAGGGAGGGAAATGTCAAGCTATAGATTTTCAATATGATTGAGGCCCTGCCACATGCATGTTTAATCAAAGTGGTGGTAGCAATATGGGCAATTTGGACTGCGCGGCGGAAGGCCATACATGAGGGGATTCTCCAGAGCCCACACGCCACTCATTCTTTTGTTAATTCCTTCATTTCTGAACTTGAAACGTTTAAGTTTGCTATGCGGGCTCCGGTTCAGCAAGGGAGTTCATCAAATAGAAGAGCTGATCCTGGTTATGTGTGGAAAGCGCCGGGAGTTGGTGTGGCCAAGATACATGTTGATGGTGGTTTGTCCAGGGATGGAAAAGGAGGAGCTTCTGGCACACTGTGTAGAGATCACGAGGGTGATTATCTGGGCTCCTGCAATGGTTTTTAGCAACGTTCATGACCCGGCGACATTGGGAGCTCTAGCTGTGCATGAAGCTCTAGCCCTTGCTCTTGACCTCTCGCAAAGGCAAATTGTTATCGCATGTGATCCGGTTGTAGAGGAGATAAAGATGGGCTCGAAGGGAAGCTACAGTGCAATCATCCAGGAAGTTCAAGTAAGAACGAGGGAGCTTATTTCATGTGATGTAATTTTTGAACGTCGTAGTTTAAATTTTGAGGCTCATAGTTTAGCTAAAATTTTGATTTATTTAACAGAGGGTCGCCATATGTGGCTGGGCTTACCCCATGACCCTTTCATTATCCCGGTAAACCAAACTTCTTCCTAATAAAGTGTGGTTTACCGCTAAAAAAGCTAGTTAACGGCCATCCTCCCGGCCCGTCCTTATCATTTATATTTGAGTACTGCTACACAAGGGGGACTTTATGGGGGCTTTACGGGCTAATTGAGGATTAATGACTGTGATTTAGTTAATTAGATTCTCCACCCCGTGAAAGTCAGTTGAAACTTGCCCGTGAATGTAGTATTATCATTAATATTTTCGCTCGTTCCCACAGCGAAACCTACACAATCTCATCCCCTGTTTCTCAAAAAAAAAAAACACAATCTCATCCTCATGCCCCACTGCGGTCCTCAATGCCTCTCCTTCTAACCCCGCAGTTAGCAGTGTCCGCGTCCGCATGTGTTTGACTGCCCGCTGTGCACAGGCGTCTGCATCAGTTTAGCTGCTTTCATTAGTGCGTACGGTCAGCTTTGTGTCTCGGTGAGCACGCTATATACGATTTCAGAGTCCATGTGCAAACTAGCTTGAACATGCATTAATGCTAGCTTTGTATCAGTTTCACATTCAGATTTCAGTCCTGAACAATGTCAAAACTACATTCAGATTATAGATTCAGTTTATCAAATCCAGTAACAAGCAAATCTCCGGTCCATTTGATACAATGTTAGATTCAGTTTATCAAATGCAGCAACAAGCAGTTTTAAAACTAACATATTTTCAGTGAGCACACATCAGTGCTACCTTGAACATCAGATTCAGGTTTCAGATTTCACATCCTGAACATCTGCTTGAACACCAGATTTCATAGGACGCTAGGACGATGATCCGGATGATACAGTCGGTGATCCAAGAAGAAGGGTAGGGGAGAAAACTTCAACATCCGGGAGGACGAGCTGTTGTGTGATGCATGGTTGGCCACTAGCCTCGATCTTATCCATGGCACAAAGCAAAAGGGCAGAACCTTTTGGCGAAACATTCACATATGGTTCTATGAACACAAGCATTTCGTGCCCTGCTCCAACGCGATCATCCGCAACCGTGAATGCAAGTCTATCAACCATCGATGGTACACCATCCAAGAGGCCGTGTCCAAGTATTGCGGGCACTTGAAGCATCTCATCGCACGGTGGCCTAGCGGTGCATAAATCACCGAGCAAGTAAGTTGATCACTAGCTGGACATGCATTGTTTTGTTGCTCACTAGCTGGATATGCTTATTAGTTTTGTTGATCACTAGCCGGACATGCATTGTTTTCTTGCTCACTTGTCGACAATGTTTCACTTTGTAGCCTACTCGTGGTTGTTTGGTGTACAAGAAGGGGGAGAAGAAGTCCTTCACCGTCATGCATTGTTGGTTGAAGTAGTGGAACCTTTTCATAGCCAAGACTGCCGTCCAAGCCAACGAGGAAGAAACAGGTGACCCTACCGACCCAACCCAAGAACCGTTGAAGAAGGTTGAAAGAAATTTACGGAGGAATAAGTGGGAGGAGGAGAGGGCGAAGTGAGAAGGTGCGGCGGCCAAGCTGACAGAGAGGTTCGAGGACATCTTGGCGAAGAAGGAGGAGGCATGCGTGGAGCGCTTGGACATAAAAGAGGATAAAAAGTTGGAGAGGTTCAAATTGTTAATAGAGACGATGGACAAGAAGCTCAAGCTCGAAGAGAGAAGGACCATGATCGCAAATAGGAAGACCGCGCTCGAGAAAGAGAAGGTGAATATTGCCGCCAGGAAGATGCCAAGATGTTGACCTTGAATGTGGACTCTTTGGATGCCGACGCAAGAATGATCTTGCAATCCGCCCGCTACCAGATGTTGCAGGGCAGAAAGATTACTTGGCGGGGGGAGGGGGGGCAATTAGGTTAAGACACATTCTCCACCCCGTGAAAGTCCGTTGGAACTTGCCCGTGAATGTAGTATTATCGTTTGTATTTCCCTCGTTCCCACATCGAAACCTACACAATCTCATCCCCTGTTTCTCAAAGAAAAAAACACAATCTCATCCTCCTGCCCCACTGCGGTCCTCAACGCCTCTCCTTCTAATACTGCAGTTAGCAGTGTCCGCGTCCGCATGTTTTGACTGCCCGCTGCGCACAGGCGTCTGCATCAGTTTAGCTGCTTTCATTAGTGCGTACGGTTAGCTTTGTGTCCTGATGAGCACGCTATATACGACTTCAGTGTCCATGTGCAAACTATCTTGAACATGCATCAATGCTAGCTTTGTATCAGTTACACATTCAAATTTCAGTACTGAACAATGTCAAAACTACATTCAGATTTGCAGCAACGAGCAAATCTTCAGTCCATTTAATACAATGTTAGATTCAGTTTATCAAATCCAGTAACAAGCAAATCTCCAGTCCATTTGATACAATGTTAGATTCAGTTTATCAAATGCAGCAACAAGCAGTTTTAAAACTAACATAGTTTCAGTGAGCACACATCAGTGCTAGCTTGAACATCAGATTCATGCTTCAGATTTCACATCCTGGACATGTGCTTCACTAGTAGAAAACAGCGCTTTGGTTCGGCCAGAAAAGAGCATTAATCCCGGTTGCATTACGAACCGGGACTAATGTGAGCATTAGTCCCGGTTCGAGCGGCTAGGGCACCGTACAGGCATTAGTCCCGGTTCAAATGGGACCTTTAGTCCTGGTTGGAGCTAGGAACCGGGACTAATGGGCATCGCACCCTTTAGTCCCGGTTTGTGGCACCAACCGGTACTAAAGGTTAGACCTTTAGTCCCGGTTCGAGCCACCAACCGGTACTAATGGGGTTTGAGGCATTAGTACCGGTTCATGGCACGAACCGGTACTAAAGGTCCCATTTTCAAACTCTACCCCCCCTGTGGATCGCCTTTTCAGTTTTGTAAAAAGCAGAAGAAAATGATAAAAACTTCAAAACTTAAAATCCTTCCAGATGTAGTCATGTTACTACAAGTACTAGTTAGGAAAATTTAAAAAACTTAAATTTGGACATGTTTTGCAAAAATTGTAGGGAAAATATAAAACGGCTATAACTTTTGCATACGATGTCAGAAAAAAGTATAATATATCAAAATGTTCAGCACGAAAATCCGCATCCGATTTTGACCGCCTACGGCCTGTTTGCAAATTTTTAGAATCCTCAAATTCTAAAAGGAAAAAAAGTTATGCTCAAATTTCTGTTTTTTTTGAATTTTTGTTAAATCTGGTCAAACTATGGTCAAACTACTTATTCAAGAAGTATTAGTGTTACTAAATAATTATTTCAGTTTTTTTGAATTTTGGTCAAATCTGGTCAAACTGTGGTCAAACAATGGTCAAACTAATTATTCACGAAATATTAGTGTTACTAAATAATTATTTCAGTTTTTTTGAATTTTGGTCAAATCTGGTCAAACTGTGGTCAAACTATGGTCAAACTACTTATTGAGGAAATATTAGTGTTACTAAATAATTATTGTTTTTTAGAACAATAGTTTCAAACTCAAACAGTGAAATGTGTGACTTCATGCTCAAGTTATATTCCTGAGGGTTAATAGGATTGACATCTTACTATTGTGTGGAAAACAACAAGTGCAGACTTGAAAACGAGGGAGAATAGAACCCGGAAGTTAAGCGTGCTCAGGCTGGAGTAGTGAGAGGATGGGTGACCGTCCGAAAAGTTAGATGATTTGGAATGATGAGGGGTGATTAGAGATTAGAGGTTAAATTGAGCAGTGATGAGGGTGATTAGAGATTAGAGGTTAAAATAATTCAGAAATTTGAAAATCAAAAGAAAATTCAAAAAAAAAATCATGAAATTTCCTTTAGTACAAGGTGGACCTCCAGGCAGCGGCCACGTGGAGGGCCTTTAGTCCCGGTTCGTGTAAGAACCGGGACTAAAGGAGGAGGCTTTAGACTAAAGGCCCTTTTTCTACTAGTGCTTGAACACCAGATTTCATAGGATGGTAGGACTGAAGGAAATATGCCCTAGAGGCAATAATAAAGTTATTATTTATTTCCTTATTTCATGATAAATGTTTATTATTCATGCTAGAATTGTATTAACTGGAAACTTAGTACATGTGTGAATACATCGACAAACAGTGTCACTAGTATGCCTCTACTTGACTAGCTCGTTGATCAAAGATGGTTGAGTTTCCTAGCCATAGACACGAGTTGTCATTTGATTAACGGGATCACATAATTAGGCGAATGATGTGATTGACTTGACCCATTCCGTTAGCTTAGCACTTGATCGTTTAGTTTACTACTATTGCTTTCTTCATGACTTATACATGTTCCTATGACTATGAGATTATGCAACTCCCGATTACCGGAGGAACAGTTTGTGTGCTACCAAGCGTCGGTGATTATAAAGGTGCTCTACAGGTGTCTCCGATGGTACTTGTTGAGTTGGCGTATTTCGAGATTAGGATTTGTCACTCCGATTGTCGGAGAGGTATCTCTGGGTCCTCTCAGTAATGCACATCACAATAAGCCTTGCAAGCAATGTGACTAATGAGTTAGTTACGGGATGATGCATTACATAACGAGTAAAGAGACTTGGAGGTAACGAGATTGAGCTAGGTATTGAGATACCGACGATCGGGTAAGTAACATACCGATGACAAAGGGAACAACGTATGCTGTTATGCGGTTTGACCGATAAAGATCTTCGTACAATATGTAGGAGCCAATATGAGCATCCAGGTTCCGCTATTGGTTATTGACCGGAGACGTGTCTCGGTACCCGTAGGGTCCGCACGCTTAAAGTTCGATGACGATTGGTATTATGAGTTTTTGTGTTTTTATGTACCGAAGATAGTTCGGAGTCCCGGATATGATCACGGACATGACGAGGAGTCTCGAAATGGTCGAGACGTAAAGATCGATATACTGGACGACTATATTCGGGCATCGGAAGTGTTCCGGGTAGTTTCGGAGAAAACCGGAGTGCCGGAGGGGTTACCGGAACCCCCCGGGGAAGTATTGGGCCTTAGTAGGCTTGAGGGGAGAGAGAGGGCAGCAGCCGATGAGGTGGCGCGCCCCCTCCCATGAGGAGTCCGAATTGGACTAGGGGAAGGGGCGCGGCCCCTCTTTCCCTCTCCCTCTCCCTCTCCCTCTCTTTCCTTCCCCCGCCCTCTTCCTAGTTGGACTAGGAAAGGGGAGTCCTACTCCTACTAGGAGGAGGACTCCCCCCTCCTTGGCGCGCCCCAAGGGCCGCCGGCCTCCCCCCTTGCTCCTTTATATACGGGGGCAGGGGGGCACCTCTAGACACAACAATTGATCGTTGATCTCTTAGCCGTGTGCGGTGCCCCCCTCCACCATATTCCACCTCGGTAATATCGTAGCGGTGCTTAGGCGAAGCCCTGCGTCGGTAGCATCATCAACACCGTCATCACGCCGTCGTGCTGACGGAACTCTCCCGCAAAGCTCTGCTGGATCGGAGTTCGTGGGACGTCATCGAGCTGAACGTGTGCTGAACTCGGAGGTGCCGTGCGTTCGGTACTTGGATCGGTCGGATCGTGAAGACGTACGACTACATCAAACGCGTTGTCATAACGCTTCCGCTTTCGGTCTACGAGGGTACGTGGACAACACTCTCCCCTCTTGTTTCTATGCATCACCATGATCTTGCGTGTGCGTAGGAAAATTTTGAAATTACTACGTTCCCCAACAGTGGCATCCGAGCCAGGTTTATGCGTAGATGTTATATGCACGAGTAGAACACAAGTGAGTTGTGGGCGATACAAGTCATACTGCTTACCAACATGTCATACTTTGGTTCGGCGGTATTGTTGGATGAAGCGGCCCGGACCGACACTACGCGTACGCTTACGCGCGACTGGTTCTGCCGACGTGCTTCGCACACAGGTGGCTGGCGGGTGTCAGTTTCTCCAACTTTAGTTGAACTGAGTGTGACTATGCCCGGTCCTTGAGAAGGTTAAAACAACACTAACTTGACGAACTATCATTGTAGTTTTGATGTGTAGGTAAGAACGGTTCTTGCTCAGCCCGTAGCAGCCACGTAAAACTTGCAACAACAAAGTAGAAGACGTCTAACTTGTTTTTGCAGGGCATGCTGTGATGTGATATGGTCAAGACATGATGCTAAATTTTATTGTATGAGATGATCATGTTTTGTAACCAAGTTATCGGCAACTGGCAGGAGCCATATGGTTGTCGCTTTATTGTATGCAATGCAATCGCCCTGTAATTGCTTTACTTTATCACTAAGCGGTAGCGATAGTCGTAGAAGCAATAGTTGGCGAGACAACAACGATGCTACGATGGAGATCAAGGTGTCGCACCGATGACGATGGTGATCATGACGGTGCTTTGGAGATAGAGATCAAAGGCACAAGATGATGATGGCCATATCATATCACTTATATTGATTGCAAGTGATGTTTATCCTTTATGCATCTTATTTTGCTTAGATCGACGGTAGCATTATAAGATGATCTCTCACTAAATTTCAAGGTACAAGTGTTCTCCCTGAGTATGCACCGTTGCGACAGTTCGTCGTGCCGAGACACCACGTGATGATCGGGTGTGATAAGCTCTACGTTCACATACAACGGGTGCAAGCCAGTTTTGCACGCGCGGAATACTCGGGTTAAACTTGACGAGCCTATCATATGTAGACATGGCCTCGGAACACTGGAGACCGAAAGGTCGAGCGTGAATCATATAGTAGATATGATCAACATAGTGATGTTCACCATTGAAAACTACTCCATCTCACGTGATGATCGGACATGGTTTAGTTGATTTGGATCACGTGATCACTTAGATGATTAGAGGGATGTCTATCTAAGTGGGAGTTCTTAAGTAATATGATTAATTGAACTTTAATTTATCATGAACTTAGTCCTGGTAGTATTAACATATATATGTTGTCGATCAATAGCTCGCGTTGTTGCTTCCCTATGTTTTATATGTGTTCCTAGAGAAAACTAAGTTGAAAAATGTTAGTAGCAATGATGCGGATTGGATCCGTGATCTGAGGATTATCCTCATTGCTGCACAGAAGAATTATGTCCTTGACGCACCGCTAGGTGACAGACCGATTGCAGGAGCAGATGCAGACGTTATGAACATTTGGCAAGCTCGATATTATGACTACTTCATAGTTTAGTGCACCATGCGTTACGGCTTAGAATCGGGGTTTCAAAGACGTTTTGAATGCCACGGAGCATATGAGATGTTCCAAGAGTTGAAATTAATATTTCAGACTCATTCCCATGTCGAAAGGTATGAGACCTTTGACAAGTACTTTGCCTACAAGATGGAGGAGAATAGCTCAGCTAGTGAGCATGTGCTCGGAATGTCTGAGTACTACAATAATTTGAATCAAGCAGGAGTTAATCTTCCAGATAAGATAGTGATTGACAGAATTCTCTAGTCACTATCACCAAGTTACTAGTACTTCGTGATGAACTATAATATATAATATGCAAGGGATAAAAGAAACGATTCCCAAGTTCTTCGTGATGCTGAAATCGACGAAGGTAGAAATCAAGAAAAGCATCAAGTGTTGATGGTTGACAAGACCACTAGTTTCAAGAAAAGGGCAAAGGGAAGTAGGGTAACTTCAAGAAGAACGGCAAGCAAATTGCTGCTCAAGTGAAGAAGCCCAAGTCTGGACCTAAGCCTGAGACTAAGTGCTTCTACTACAAAGGGACTGGTCACTGAAAGCGGAACCGCCCCAAGTATTTGGTGGATAAGAAGGATGGCAAAGTGAAGAAAGCTATATTTGATATACATGTTATTGATGTGTACTTTACTAGTGTTTATAGCAACCCCTCGGTATTTGATACTGGTTCAGTTACTAAGAGTAGTAACTCAAAACGGGAGTTGCAGAATGAACAGAAACTAGTTAAGGGCGAGGTGACGATGTGTGTTGGAAGTAGTTCCAAGATTGATATGATCATCATCGCACACTCCCTGTACTTTCGGGATTAGTGTTGAACCTAAATAAGTGCTAATTGGTGTTTGCGTTGATCATGAATATGATTTGATCATGTTTATTGCAATTATTCATTTAAGTTAGAGAATAATTATTGTTCTGTTTACATGAATAAAACCTTCTATGGTCATACACCCAATGAAAATGGTTTGTTGGATCTCGATCGTAGTGATACACATACTCATAATATTGAAGCTAAAAGATGCAAATTTAATAGTGATAGTGCAACTTATTTGTGGCACTGCCGTTTAGGTCATATTGGTGTAAAGCGCATGAAGAAACTCCATGTTGATGGGATTTTGGAATCACTTGATTATGAATCACTTGATGCTTGCGAACCATGCCTTATGGGAAAGATGACTAAAACTCCGTTCTCCGGAACAATGGAGAGAGCAACTGACTTATTGGAAATAATATATACTGATGTATGCGATCCGATGAGTGTTGAGGCTCGCGGCGGGTATCGTTATTTTCTGACCTTCACAGATGATTTGAGCAGATATGGGTATATCTACTTAATGAAACATAAATCTGAAACATTTGAAAAGTTCAAAGAATTTCAGAGTGAAGTGGAGAATCATCGTAACAAGAAAATTTCTACGATATGACCGCAGAGGTAAAATATTTGAGTTACGAGTTTGGCCTTCAGTTAAAACAATGTGAAATAGTTTCACTACTCACGCCACCTGGAACACCACAGTGTAATGGTTTGTCCGAACATCGTAACCGTACTTTATTAGATATGGTGCGATCTATGATGTCTCTTACAGATCTACCACTATTGTTTTGGGGTTATGCATTAGAGACAGCTACATTCACATTAAATAGGGCACTATCTAAATCCGTTGAGACGACGCCTTATGTACTATGGTTTGGCAAGAAACCAAAGTTGTCATTTCTTAAAGTTTGGGACTGCAATGCTTATGTGAAAAAGTTTCAACCTGATAAAGCTCAAACCCAAATCGGAGAAGTGCGTATTCATAGGATACTCAAAACAAAATGTTGGGTACACCTTCTATCACAGATCCGAAGGCAAAAAATCTTTGTTGCTAAAAATGGATCCTTTCTAGAGAAGAAGTTTCTTTCGAAAGAAGTGAGTGGGAGGAAAGTAGAACTTGATGAGGTAACTGTACCTGCTCCCTTATTGGAAAGTAGTCCATCACAGAAATCTGTTCCTGTGACTCCTACACCAATTAGTGAGGAAGCTAATGATTATGATCATGTAACTTCAGATCAAGTTACTACCGAACCTCATAGGTCAAACAGAGTTAGATCCGTACCAGAGTGGTACGGTAATCCTGTTTTGGAGGTCATGTTACTTGACCATGACGAACCTACGAACTATGAGGAAGCGATGATTGCTACCTCTTGAGCACTGCATTGGTTTTTCCCTTGAAGAGGAATGGGTGATGCAGTAAAGTAGCGTAAGTATTTCCCTCAGTATTTGAGAACCAAGGTATCAATCCAGTAGGATGCTATGCTCGAGTCCCACGCACCTACAAAAAACAAATAAGAACCTCGAAACCAACGTGATAAAGGGGTTGTCAATCCCTTCACGGTCACTTACGAGAGAGAGATCTGTTAGATATGATAAGATAATATTTTTGGTATTTTTATAATAAAGACTAAAAGTAAAGAAATCAAAATAAACGGCGCCAGAAATAACTTGTTGACGGGAATTAATATGATGGACAATAGACCCGGGGGTCATAGGTTTCACTAGTGGCTTCTCTCAAGAGCATAAGTATTACAGTGGGTGAACAAATTACTGTCGAGCAATTCCTAGAATTGAGCACAGTTATGAGAATATCTTGGTATGATCATGTATATAGGCATCATGTCCGTGACAAGTAGACCGACTCCTGCCTGCATCTACTACTATTACTCCACACATCGACCGCTATCCAGCATGCATCTAGAGTATTAAGTTCATAAGAACAGAGTAATATGATATAGAGGGATAAACTCATGCAATATGATATAAACCCCATCTTGTTATCCTCGATGGCAACAATACAATACGTGCCTTGTTGCCCCTGCTGTCACTGGGAAAGGACACCGCAAGATTGAACCCAAAGCTAAGCACTTCTCCCATTGCAAGAAAGATCAATCTAGTCGGCCAAACCAAACTGATAATTCGAAGAGACTTGCAAAGATAACCAATCATACATAAAAGAATTCAGAGAAGATTCAAATATTGTTCATAGATAAACTTGTTCAAACCCACAATTCATCGGTCCCGACAAACACACCGCAAAAGAAGATTACATCGAATAGATCTCCACAAGAATCGTGGAGAACTTTGTATTGAGATCCAAAGAGAGAGAAGAAGCCATCTAGCTAATAACTATGGACCCGAAGGTCTGAGGTAAACTACTCACACACATCGGAGAGGCTATGGTGTTGATGTAGAAGCCCTCCGTGATCAATGCCCCCTCCCGCAGGACGCCGGAAAAGGCCCCAAGATGGGATCTCACGGGTACAGAAGGTTGCGGCGGTGGAATTTGGTTTTCGTGGATGCCTCTAATGGTTTGGGGGTACGTAGGTATATATAGGAGGAAGAAGTACGTTGGTGGAGCAACATGGGCCCCACTAGGGTGGAGGGCGCCGCGCCTGGGGTGGTAGGCGCGCCCCCTGCCTCATGCTCTCCTCGTTGGTTTCTTGACGTAGACTCCAAGTCCTCTGGATCACGTTTGTTCCGAAAATCACGTTCCCGAAGGTTTCATTCCATTTGGACTCCGTTTGATATTCTTTTTCTGCGAAACACTGAAATAGGCAAAAAAACAGCAATTTGGGCTGGGCCTCCGGTTAATAGGTTAGTCCCAAAAAATAATATAAAAGTGTATAATAAAGCCCATTAAACATCCAAAACAGAATATAATATAGCATGGAATAATAAAAAAGTATAGATACGTTGGAGACGTATCAAGCATCCTCAAGCTTAATTCCAGCTCGTCCTCGAGTAGGTAAATGATAAAAACAGAATTTTTGATGTGGAATGCTACTTGGCCTAATTTTCAATGTAATTCTCTTAATTGTGGTATGAATGTTCAAATCCGAAAGACTCAAGACAAAAGTTTAATATTGACATAAAAATAATAATACTTCAAGCATACTAACTAAGCAATTATGTCTTCTCAAAATAACATGGCCAAAGAAAGTTATCCCTACAAAATCATATAGTCTGGCTATGCTCTATCTTCATCACACAAAGTATTTAGTCACGCACAACCCCGATGACAAGCCAAGCAATTGTTTCATACTTTTGGTGTTCTCAAACTTTTTCAATCTTCACGCAATACATGAGCGTGAGCCATGGACATAGCACTATATGTGGAATAGAATGGTGGTTGTGGAGAAGACAAAAAGGGAGAAGATAGTCTCACATCAACTAGGCGTATCAACGGTCTATGGAGATGCCCATCAATAGATATCAATGTGAGTGAGTAGGGATTGCCATGCAACGGATGCACTAGAGCTATAAGTATATGAAAGCTCAAAAAAAGAAACTAAGTGGGTGTGCGTCCAACTCGCTTGCTCACGAAGACCTAGGGCATTTTGAGGAAGCCCATCATTGGAATACACAAGCCAAGTTCTATAATGAAAATTTCCCACTAGTATATGAAAGTGACAACATAAGAGACTCTCTATCATGAAGATCATGGTGCTACTTTGAAGCACAAGTGTGGTAAAAGGATATTAGCATTGTCCCTTCTCTCTTTTTCTCTCATTTTTTTCTTTGGCCTTTTCTCTTTTTTTATGGCCTTTCTCCTTTTTTTTTATTTCTTCCGGAGTCTCATCCAGACTTATGGTGGAATCATAGTCTCCATCATCCTTTCCTCACTTGGGACAATGCTCTAATAATGATGATCATCACACTTTTATTTTCTTACAACTCAAGAATTACAACTCAATACTTAGAACAGCAATATGACTCTATGTGAATGCCTCCGGCGGAATACCGGGATATGCAATGAATCAAGAGTGACATGTATGAAAGAATTATGAACGGTGGCTTTACCACAAATACAATGTCAACTACATGATCATGCAAAGCAATATGACAATGATGGAGCGTGTCATAGCAAACGGAACGGTGGTAAGTTGCATGGCAATATATCTCGGAATGGCTATGGAAATGCCATGATAGGTAGGTATGGTGGCTGTTTTGAGGAAGGTATATGGTGGGTTTTTGATACCGGCGAAAAGTGCGCGGTATTAGAGAGGCTAGCAATGGTGGAAGGATGAGAGTGCGTATAATCCATGGAATCAACATTAGTCATAAAGAACTCATATACTTGTTGCAAAAATCTATTAGTTATCGAAACAAAGTATTACGCGCATGCTCCTAGTGGGATAGATTGGTTGGAAAAGACCATCGCTCATCCCCGACCGCCACTCATAAGGAAGACAATCAATAAATAAATCATGCTCCGACTTTATCACATAACGGTTCACCATACGTGCATGATATGGGAATCACAAACTTTAACACAAGTATTTCTCAAATTCAAAACTACTCAATGCTACCTCTTGAGCACTGCATTGGTTTTCCCTTGAAGAGGAAAGGGTGATGCAGCAAAGTAGCGTAAGTATTTCCCTCAGTTTTTGAGAACCAAGGTATCAATCCAGTAGGAGGCCACACACGAGTCCCTCGCACCTACACAAACAAATAAATCCTCGCAACCAACGCGATAAGGGGTTGTCAATCCCTACACGGTCACTTACGAGAGTGAGATCTGATAGATATGATAAGATAATATTTTTGGTATTTTTATGATAAAGATGCAAAGTAAAGAAAGTAAAATAAAACGGCAAAAGAAATAGCTATGTGTTGGAAGATTAATATGATGGAAAATAGACCCGGGGGCCATAGGTTTCACTAGTGGCTTCTCTCGAGAGCATAAGTATTTTACGGTGGGTGAACAAATTACTGTTGAGCAATTGACAAAATTGAGCATAGTTATGAGAATATCTAGGTATGATCATGTATATAGGCATCACGTCCGAGACAAGTAGACCAACTCCTGCCTGCATCTACTACTATTACTCCACACATCGACCGCTATCCAGCATGCATCTAGAGTATTAAGTTCATAAGAACAGAGTGACGCCTTAAGCAAGATCACATGATGTGGAGGGATAAACTCATGCAATATGATAAAAACCCCATCTTGTTATCCTCGATGGCAACAATACTATACGTGCCTTGCTGCCCCTACTGTCACTGGGAAAGGACACCGCAAGATTGAACCCAAAGCTAAGCACTTCTCCCATTGCAAGAAAGATCAATCTAGTAGGCCAAACCAAACTGATAATTCGAAGAGACTTGCAAAGATAACCAATCATACATAAAAGAATTCAGAAGATTCAAATATTGTTCATAGATAAACTTGATCGTAAACCCACAATTCATCGGTCTCAACAAACACACCGCAAAAGAAGATTACATCGAATAGATCTCCACAAGAGAGGGGGAGAACCTTGTATTGAGATCCAAAAAGCGAGAGGAAGCCAACTAGCTAATAACTATGGACCCGAAGGTCTGAGGTAAACTACTCACACATCATCGGAGAGGCTATGGTGTTGATGTAGAAGCCCTCCGTGATTGATGCCCCCTCCGGCGGAGCTCCGGAACAGGCCCCAAGATGGGATCTCACAGGTACAGAAGGTTGCGGCAGTGGAATTAGGTTTTTGGCTCCGTATCTGGTAGTTCGGGGGTACGTAGGTATATATAGGAGGAAGGAGTACGTCGGTGGAGCAACATGGGGCCCACGAGGGTGGAGGGCGCGCCCAGGGGGGTAGGCGCGCCCCCTACCTCGTGGCTTCCTGGTAGCTTTCTTGACGTAGGGTCCAAGTCCTCTGGATCACGTTCGTTCCGAAAATCACGTTCCCGAAGGTTTCATTCCGTTTGGACTCCGTTTGATATTCTTTTTCTGCGAAACTCTGAAATAGGCAAAAAAACAGCAATTCTGGGCTAGGCCTCCGGTTAATAGGTTAGTCCCAAAAATAATATAAAAGTGTATAATAAAGCCCAATAATGTCCAAAACAGAAGATAATATAGCATGGAGCAATCAAAAATTATAGATACGTTGGAGACGTATCAAGCATCCCAAGCTTAATTCCTGCTTGTCCTCGAGTAGGTAAATGATAAAAACAGAATTTTTGATGTGGAATGCTACTTGGCATAATTTCAATGTAATTCTTCTAAATTGTGGTATGAATATTCAGATCCGAAAGATTCAAGATAAAATTTCAATATTGACATAAAAATAATAATACTTCAAGCATACTAACTAAGCAATTATGTCCTCTCAAAATAACATGGCCAAAGAAAGTTCATCCCTACAAAATCATATAGTTTAGTCATGCTCCATTTTTGTCACACAAGAAAGCTCTCATCATGCACAACCCCGATGACAAGCCAAGCAATTGTTTCATACTTTAGTAATCTCAAACTTTTTCAACCTTCATGCAATACATGAGCGTGGGCCATGGATATAGCACTATGGGTGGAATAGAATATGATGATGGGGGTTATGTGGAGAAGACAAAAAAGGAGAAAGTCTCACATCAACGAGGCTAATCAATGAGCTAGGGAGATGCCCATCGATTGATGTTAATGCAAGGAGTAGGGATTGCCATGCAACGGATGCACTAGAGCTATAAATATATGAAAGCTCAACAAAACAAACTAAGTGGGTGTACATCCAACTTTCTTGCTCACGAAGACCTAGGGCACTTGAGGGGGCCCATTGTTGGAATATACAAGCCAAGTTCTATAATGAAAAATTCCCACTAGTATATGAAAGTGACAAAACAAGAGACTCTCTATCATGAAGATTATGGTGCTACTTTGAAGCACAAGTGTTGTAAAAGGATAGTAACATTGTCCCTTCTCTCTTTTTCTCTCATCATTTTTTTGGGCCTTCTTTTTTTATGGCCTTTCTCTTTTTTTAATCCTCACTTGGGACAATGCTCTAGAAAATTATGATCATCACACTTCTATTTATTTACAACTCAATGATTACAACTCGATACTAGAACAAAGTATGACTCTATATGAATGCCTCCGGCGGTGTACCGGGATATGCAATGAACCAAGAGTGACATGTATGAAAGAATTATGAACAGTGGCTTTGCCACAAATACTATGTCAACTACATGATCATGCAAAGCAATATGACAATGATGAACATGTCATGACAAACGGAATGGTGGAAAGTTGCATGGCAATATATCTCGGAATGGCTATGGAAATGCCATAATAGGTAGGTATGGTGGCTGTTTTGAGGAAGATATAAGGAGGTTTATGTGTTAAAGAGCGTATCATATCACGGGGTTTGGATGCACCGGCGAAGTTTGCACCAACTCTCAATGTGAGAAAGGGCAATGCACGGTACCGAAGAGGCTAGCAATGGTGGAAAGGTGAGAATGCATATAATCCATGGACTCAACATTAGTCATAAAGAACTCACATACTTATTGCAAAAATATACAAGTCATCAAAAACCAAGCACTACGCGCATGCTCCTAGGGGGATAGATTGGTAGGAAAAGACCATCGCTCGTCCCCGACCGCCACTCATAAGGAGGACAATCAAAGAACACCTCATGTTTCAAATTTTTTACATAACATTTACCATACGTGCATGCCACGGGACTTGCAAACTTCAACACAAGTATTTCTCAAATTCACAACTACTCAACTAGCACAACTTTAATATCACTACCTCCATGTCTCAAAACAATCATCAAGCATCAAACTTCTCTTAGTATTCAACACACTCATAAGAAAGTTTTTACTAATCTTGAATACCTAGCATATTAGGATTATTTAAGCAAATTACCATGCTATTTAAGACTCTCAAAATAATCTAAGTGAAGCATGAGAGATCAATAGTTTCTATAAAACAAATCCACCACCGTGCTCTAAAAGATATAAGTGAAGTAGTAGAGCAAAAACTATATAACTCAAAAGATATAAGTGAAGCACATAGAGTATTCTAATAATTTCCGAATCTTGTGTGTCTCTCTCAAAAGGTGTGTACAGCAAAGATGAATGTGGTAAACTAAAAAATAATGACTCAAATAATACAAGACGCTCCAAGCAAAACACATATCATGTGGTGAATAAAAATATAGCTCCAAGTAAAGCTACCGATGGAAGTAGACGAAAGAGGGGATGCCTTCCAGGGCATCCCCAAGCTTTGGCTTTTAGGTGTCCTTAGATTATCTTGGGGGTTCCATGGGCATCCCCAAGCTTAGGCTCTTGCCACTCCTTGTTCCATAATCCATCAAATCTTTCACCCAAAACATGAAAACTTCACAACACAAAACTCAGCAGAAAATCTCGTGAGCTCCGTTAGCGAAAGAAAACAAAAGACCACTTCAAGGTACTGTAATGAACTCATTCTTTATTTTTATTGGTGTTAAACCTACTGTATTCCAACTTCTCTATGGTTTTTAAATTATTTTACTAGCCATAGATTCATCAAAATAAGCAAACAACACACGAAAAACAGAATCTGTCAAAAACAGAACAGTCTGTAGTAATCTGTAACTAACGCAAACTTCTGGAACTCCAAAAATTCAGCCAAAATAGGAAGACCTAGAAAATTTGTTTATTGATCAGGAGCAATCAGAACCAATATTTTATCACGTTCTGGTGATTTTTAACAATTATTTTCGTGAACAGAAAGTTTCTGGAATTTTCTGCAAGATCAAATAACTATCATCCAAGAAGATCCTATAGGTTTAACTTGGCAAAAACACTAATTAAAACATAAAAACACATCTAACCAGAGTCTAGAACAAATATTTATTCCTAAACAGAAGCAAAAAGCAAAAAACTAAAAATAAAATTGGGTTGCCTCCCAACAAGCGCTATCGTTTAACGCCCCTAGCTAGGCATAAAAGCAAGGATAGATCTAGGTATTGCCATCTTTGGTAGGCAATTCTTCAATAAGAAACCTATCACCCTTAGGAGTTTCTTTCCTTCTATTAATTGTCAAACTTCTAGGCACAAAATCAAGAAAATCATTTGCAGCAAACGGTTCCTTAATGATAGCAAAAAGATTGGGATGAACACTTATTGATTTTAGATACGCATTTTCCTTACTAGAGGATTCACCCTTATTTTTAGGAACATAAACAAGCTTGGCAATTTTAGTTGAAGGACTTGGAGTATTCTTTACGGAAGAAAAGGCGGTCCCCAAGTTGGTAATGATACCCTCAAGTTTATCGATTCTAGTGGAATCCTGATTTATTCTTTCATCAACTATGGGTTCCTTCTCCTTAATATTTTTCGAAGTGACTCCTACTTTAGATCCATATTGGGTAATTTGGTTGTGGATCTTTTTATCCAAATTTTCAATTAACTCTAGGTAGCAACTTTATTTTCAATAATTTCAAGTCTTTGCATTACATGCTCCAAAGTTAACACAGTTCCATTAACCAAAAGAGGTGGTGAGCCAAACAAATCTATCATAGCATTATAAGAATCAAAAGTATGGCTACCCAAGAAATTCCCTCCGGTAATGGTATCAAGAATATATCTGTACCAAGGAGTAGCACCTACATAAAAATGGCAGAGAAGAACGGAAGTAGATTGCTTCCTAGTAGATCTATTTTGAGCATTGCAAATTCTATACCAAGCGTCTTTTAGATTTTCTTCCTCCCTTTGCTTAAAATTAAGAACTTCATTCTCGGGAGACAACGGAGAAGATAGAGGACTGGCCATAACGACAAGCCAGCGAAGAAGAGGCGAACGGAAAAAGAGAGGGCGAATAAAACAGCAAGGGCGAAGTGGGGGAGAGGAAAACGAGAGGCAAATGGCAAACAATGTAATGCGGGAGATAAGGGTTTGTGATGGGTACTTGGTATGTTGACTTTTGCGTAGACCTCCCCGGCAATGGCGCCAGAAATGGCTCGTTGTCGGGAGTCCAAATCTTGACTTGACTTCGCGTAAGCCTCCCCGGCAACGGCGCCAGAAATCCTTCTTGCTACCTCTTGAGCACTGCGTTGCTCTTCCCTTGAAGAGGAAAGGGTGATGCAGCAAAGTAGCGTAAGTATTTCCCTCAGTTTTTGAGAACCAAGGTATCAATCCAGTAGGAGGCCACGCACGAGTCCCTCGCACCTACACAAACAAATAAGAACCTTGCAACCAACGCGATACAGGGGTTGTCAATCCCTTCACGGCCACTTGCAAAAGTGAGATCTGATAGATATGATAAGATAATTTTTTTGGTATTTTTATGATAAAGATGCAAAGTAAAGAAAGTAAAATAAAAACGGCAAAAGAAATAGCTAAGTGTTGGAAGATTAATATGATGGAAAATAGACTCGGGGGCCATAGGTTTCACTAGTGGCTTCTCTCGAGAGCATAAGTATTTTACGGTGGGTGAACAAATTACTGTTGAGCAATTGACAGAATTGAGCATAGTTATGGGAATATCTAGGTATGATCATGTATATAGGCATCATGTCCAAGACAAGTAGACCAACTCCTGCCTGCATCTACTACTATTACTCCAGACATCGACCGCTATCCATCATGCATCTAGAGTATTAAGTTCATAAGAACAGAGTAACGCCTTAAGCAAGATGACATGATGTAGAGGGATAAACTCATGTAATATGATAAAAACCCCATCTTGTTATCCTCGATGGCAACAATACTATACGTGCCTTGCTGCCCCTACTATCACTGGGAAAGGACACCGCAAGATTGAACCCAAAGCTAAGCACTTCTCCCATTGCAAGAAAGATCAATCTAGTAGGCCAAACCAAACTGATAATTCGAAGAGACTTGCAAAGATAACCAATCATACATAAAAGAATTCAGAAGATTCAAATATTGTTCATAGATAAACTTGATCATAAACCCACAATTCATCGGTGTCAACAAACAAACCGCAAAAGAAGTTACATCGAATGGATCTCCACAAAAGAGGGGGAGAACATTGTATTGAGATCCAAAAAGAGAGAGGAAGCCATCTAGCTAATAACTATGGACCCGAAGGTCTGAGGTAAACTACTCACACATCATCGGAGAGGCTATGGTGTTGATGTAGAAGCCCTCCGTGATCGATGCCCCCTCCGGCGGAGCTCCGGAACAGGCCCCAAGATGGGATCTCACGGTTACAGAAGGTTGCGGCGGTGGAATTAGGTTTTTGGCTCCGTATCTGGTAGTTCGGGGGTACGTAGGTATATATAGGAGGAAGGAGTACGTCGGTGGAGCAACATGGGGCCCACGAGGGTGGAGGGCGCGCCCAGGGGGGTAGGCGCGCCCCCTACCTCGTGGCTTCCTGGTAGCTTTCTTGACGTAGGGTCCAAGTCCTCTGGATCACGTTCGTTCCGAAAATCACGTTCCCGAAGGTTTCATTCCGTTTGGACTCCGTTTGATATTCTTTTTCTGCGAAACTCTGAAATAGGCAAAAAAACAGCAATTCTGGACCGACTCCTGCCTGCATCTACTACTATTACTCCACACATCGAACGCTATCCAGCATGCATCTAGAGTATTAAGTTCATAAGAATAGAGTAACGCTTTAAGCAAGATGACATGATGTAGAGGGATAAACTCATGCAATATGATATAAACCCCATCTTGTTATCCTCGATGGCAACCATACAATACGTGCCTTGCTGCCCCTGCTGTCACTGGGAAAGGACATCGCAAGATTGAACCCAAAGCTAAGCACTTCTCCCATTGCAAGAAAGATCAATCTAGTAGGCCAAACCAAATTGATAATTCGAAGAGACTTGCAAAGATAACCAATCATACATAAAAGAATTCAGAGAATATTCAAATATTGTTCATAGATAAACTTGATCATAAACCCACAATTCATCGGTCCCGACAAACACACCGCAAAACAAGATTACATCGAATAGATCTCCACGAGAATCGTGGAGAATTTTGTATTGAGATCCAAAGAGAGAGAAGAAGCCATCTAGCTAATAACTATGGACCCGAAGGTCTGAGGTAAACTACTCACACATCATCGGAGAGGCTATGGTGTTGATGTAGAAGCCCTCCATGATCAATGCCCCCTCCGGCAGGACGCCGGAAAAGGCCCTAAGATGGGATCTCGCGGGTACAGAAGGTTGCGGCGGTGAAATTAGGTTTTCGTGGATGCCTCTGATGGTTTGGGGGTACGTAGGTATATATAGGAGGAAGAAGTACGTCGGTGGAGCAACGTGGGCCCCACGAGGGTGGAGGGCGCGCCTGGGGGGGGGTGGGGGTAGGCGCGCCCCCTGCCTCGTGGTCTCCTCGTTGATTTCTTGACGTAGACTCCAAGTCCTCTGGATCACGTTTGTTCCGAAAATCACGTTCCCGAAGGTTTCATTCCGTTTGGACTCCGTTTGATATTCTTTTTCTGCGAAACACTGAAATAGGCAAAAAAAACAGCAATTTGGGCTGGGCCTCCGGTTAATAGGTTAGTCCCAAAAAATAATATAAAAGTGTATAATAAAGCCCATTAAACATCCAAAACAAAATATAATATAACATGTAACAATAAAAAGTTATAGATACGTTGGAGACGTATCAATGATGAGCCCAGATTCCACGAAATGGTTTGAGGCCATGAAATTTGAGATGGGATCCATGTATAAGAACAAAGTATGGACTTTGATTGACTTGCCCAATGATCGGTGAGTCATTGAGAATAAATGGATCTTCAAGAGAAAGACGGACGCTGATAGTAGTGTTACTATCTACAAAGCTCGAATTGTCGCAAAATGTTTTCGACAAGTTCAAGGTGTTGAGTACGATGAGATTTTCTCACTCGTAGCGATGGTTAAGTCTGTCCGAATCATGTTAGCAATTGCCGCATTTTATGAAATCTGGGAAATGGATAAACAAAACTGCATTCCTTAATGGATTTATTAAAGAAGAGTTGTATATGATGCAACCAGAAGGTTTTGTCAATCCTAAAGGTGCTAACAAAATATGCAAGCTCCATCGATCCATATATGGACTGGTGCAAGCATCTCGGAGTTGGAATATACGCTTTGATAAGTTGATCAAAGCATATAGTTTTATACAGACTTGCGGTGAAGCCTGTATTTACAAGAAAGTGAGTGGTAGCACTACAACCATTCTGATAAGTATATGTGAATGACATATGGTTGATCGGAAATTATGTAGAATTTTCTAGAAAGTATAAAGGAGTGTTTGAAAGGAGTTTTTCAATGAAAGACCTTGGTGAAGCTGCTTATATATTGAGCATCAAGATCTATAGAGATAGATCAAGACGTTTGATAAGTTTTTTCAATGAGTACATACCTTGAGAAGTTTTTGAAATAGTTCAAAATGGAACAGTCAAAGAAACAATTCTTGCCTGTGTTGCAAGGGTGAAGTTGAGTAAGACTCAAAGCCCAACCACGACAGAAGATAGAGAGAGAATGAAAGTCATTCCCTATGCCTCAGCCATAGGTTCTATAAAGTATGCCATGCTGTATACCAGACCTATTGTATACCTTGCCCTGAGTTTGGCAAGGGAGTACAATTTTGATCTAGGAGTAGATCACTGGACAGCGGTCAAAATTATCCTTAGAGGACTAAGGAAATATTTCTTGATTATGGAGGTGATAAAGAGTTCGTCGTAAAGAGTTACGTCGATGCAAGTTTCGACACTGATCCAGATGACCCTAAGTCTCAGTCTGGATACATATTGAAAGTGGGAGCAATTAGCTAAAGTAGCTCCGTGCAGAGCATTGTAGACATAGAAATTTGCAAAATACATACGGACTTGAATTTGGCAGACCCGTTGACTAAACTTCTCTCACAAGCAAAACATGATCATACCTTAGTACTCTTTGGGTGTTAATCACATGGCGATGTGAACTAGATTACTGACTCTAGTAAACCCTTTGTGTATTGGTCACATGGCGATGTGAACTATGGGTGTTAATCACATGGTGATGTGAACTATTAGTGTTAAATCACATGGCGATGTGAACTAGATTATTGACTCTAGTGCAAGTGGGAGACTGAAGGAAATATGCCCTAGAGGAAATAATAAAGTTATTATTTATTTCCTTATTTCATGATAAATGTTTATTATTCATGCTAGAATTGTATTAACCGGAAACTTAGTACATGTGTGAATACATAGACAAACATAGTGTCACTAGTATGCCTCTACTTGACTAGCTCGTTGATCAAAGATGGTTGAGTGTCCTAGCCATAGACATGAGTTGTCATTTGATTAACGAGATCACATCATTAGGCGAATGATGTGATTGACTTGACCCATTCCTTTAGCTTAGCACTTGATCGTTTAGTTTACTACTATTGTTTTCTTCATGACTTATACATGTTCCTATGACTATGAGATTATGCAACTCCCGATTACCGGAGGAACAGTTTGTGTGCTATCAAACGTCACAACGTAACTGGGTGATTATAAAGGTGCTCTACAGGTGTCTCCGATGGTACTTGTTGAGTTGGCGTATTTCGAGATTAGGATTTGTCACTCCGATTGTCGGAGAGGTATCTCTGGGCCCTCTCGGTAATGCACATCACAATAAGCATTGCAAGCAATGTGACTAATGAGTTAGTTACGGGATGATGCATTACGTAACGAGTAAAGAGACTTGCCGGTAACGAGATTGAGCTAGGTATTGAGATACCGACGATCGAATCTCGGGCAAGTAACATACCGATGACAAAGGGAACAACGTATGTTGTTATGCGGTTTGACCGATAAAGATCTTCGTAGAATATGTAGAAGCCAATATGAGCATCCAGGTTCCGCTATTGGTTATTGACCGGAGACGTGTCTCGGTCATGTCTACATATTTCTCGAACCCGTAGGGTCGGCACGCTTAAAGTTCGGTGACGATCGGTATTATGAGTTTTTGTGTTTTGATGTACCGAAGATAGTTCGGAGTCCCGGATATGATCACGGACATGACGAGGAGTCTCGAAATGGTCGAGATGTAAAGATCGATATATTGGACGACTATATTCGGACACCGGAAGTGTTCCGGGTAGTTTCGGAGAAAACCAGAGTGCCGAAGGGGTTACCGAAACCCCCCGGGGAAGTATTGGGCCTTAGTAGGCCTGAGGGGAGAGAGAGGGCAGCAGCCCAGGAGGTGGTGCGCCACCTCCCATGAGGAGTCCGAATTGGACTAGGGGAGGGGGGCGCGACCCCTCTTTCCCTCTCCCTCTCTTTCCATCCCCCTTCCCTCTTCCTAGTTGGACTAGGAAAGGGGAGTCCTACTCCTACTAGGAGGAGGACTCCCCCTCCTTGGTGCGCCCCAAGGGCCGGCCGGCCTCCCCCTTGCTCCTTTATATATGGGGGCAGGGGGGCACCTCTAGACACAACAATTGATCATTGATCTCTTAGCCGTGTGCGGTGCCCTCCTCCGCCATATTCCACCTCGGTAATATCGTAGCGGTGCTTAGGTGAAGCCCTGCGTCGGGTAGCATCATCAACACCGTCATCACGCCGTCATGCTGATGGAACTCTCCTGCAAAGCTCTGCTGGATCGGAGTTCGTGGGACGTCATCGAGCTGAACGTGTGCTGAACTCGGAGGTGTCGTGCGTTCGGTACTTGGATCGGACGGATCGTGAAGACGTACGACTACATCAACCGCGTAGTCATAGCGCTTCCGCTTTCGGTCTACGAGGGTACGTGGACAACACTCTCCCCTCTCGTTGCTATGCATCACCATGATCTTGCGTGTGCGTAGGGAAATTTTGAAATTACTACGTTCCCCAACAAGGACGATGATCCGGATGATACAGTCGGTGATCCAAGAAGGGTAGGGGAGAAAACTTCAACATCCGGGAGGACGAGCTGTTGTGTGATGCTGGTTGGCCACTAGCCTCGATCTTATCCATGGCACAAAGCAAAAGGGCAGAACCTTTTGGCGAAACATTCACATATGGTTCTATGAAAACAGGCATTTCGCGCCCTGCTCCAACGCAATCATCCGCAATCGTGAATGCAAGTCTCTCAACCATCGATGGTACAACATCCAAGAGGCCGTGTCCAAGTATTGTGGGCACTTGAAGCATCTCATCGCACGGTGGCCTAGCGGTGCATAAATCACCGAGCAAGTAAGTTGATCACTAGCTTGACATGCATTGTTTTGTTGCTCACTAGCTGGATATGCTTATTAGTTTTGTTGATCACTAGCCGGACATGCATTGTTTTCTTGCTCACTTGTCGACAATGTTTCACTTTGTAGCCTACTCATGGTTGTTTGGTGTACAAGAAGGGGGAGAAGAAGTCCTTCACCGTCATGCATTGTTGGTTGAAGTAGTGGAACATTTTCATAGCCAAGACTGCCGTCCAAGCCAACGAGGAAGAGACATGTGACCCTACCGACCCAACCCAAGAACCGCTGAAGAAGGTTTGAAGAAATTTACGGAGGAAGAAGTGGGAGGAGGAGAGGGCGATGTGAGAAGGTGCGGCGGCCAAGCTGACAGAGAGGTTCGAGGACATCTTGGCGAAGGAGGAGGCATACGTGGAGCGCTTGGACATAAAAGAGGGTAAAAAGGTGGAGAGGTTCAAATTGTTGACAAAGACGACGGACAAGAAGCTCAAGCTCGAAAAGAGAAGGACCATGGTCGAAGATAGGAAGGCCGCGCTCGAGAAAGAGAAGGTGAGTATTGCCGCCAGGAAGATGCCAAGATGTTGACCTTGAATGTGGTCTCTTTGGATGCCGACGCAAGAATGATCTTGCAATCCATCCGCTACCAAATGTTGGAGTGGTGGCGGTGGGGGGCAATGAGGACGCGGCGGAGACGGACGTGGGCGCATGCATATACCAGATGTTGCAGTGGTAGAATGATCTTGCCTTTTTTTTAATGTGATTAGGCATGCGATCCGGCGTGTTGTGTGGATCGAAGTAATTCAAATTTAAAGTGTCCTTTACTTATGGACATATATAAAATAACATTGTATGACGGTCTCCTGCATTCGTGTTCATGGACTGGTCTCTCTATCAGCGAGCGGATGGGGGAGAAAATTTGGCTGGTGAACCTGAGAACATGTAAGAGAAATGCCTCTGTGGAACCACCAGGTTCGGAGCCGCCGGAAGTGAGTCCTCTCCACTTGGCTGCTCACGATTGGAATGGGAAAAGGTAAGGAAGGCTACTCTTGCATGTGACCAAAATGTTCCGATAAATATCAGCAACGGAGCGATGCAAGTGGACGTTGGAAGATAGCACAACATGGACGACACAGCAGCCTGCCACCCTGTTTCTTCGTTATCACTTTCCAAAGCACGTGTTTGCCAACCTAGCAAGGGACGGCAGCTTTGACCTGACTTTGACCCATGCATGAGCATGCATGCATGTGTGGGTGTACGCGAGTCGTCGCCTCGTCAAGCATCCTAGCTACCGTTCCGGCCTGCCCTATAAAAAGCCTCACGGTGAGATCTGAGATCCGATCAAGCGCCGAGAGCTAGCCAGAGGAATCCATCATGGGGCGCTCTTCTTCCTCTTCCTTTTCTTCCACCGCACGCGTCGTGGCACTGGTGGCTCTCATATGGTGTTCCCTTGCATGCTCCGCAGCGGCCCAAAGTAAGTAATAACTACACTAACTCAATGTTTCCTTCTCTTTTTCATCTAAAAAATACCTAATACTAGTATAAAGCAGGAGTAATTTCCTTAGCTGGGACAGATCATGCATGCCGATAATAATGATGATATATATTGCAGTTCATCTGGATGGAAACCGTCACGACCAAAGCCCTCCGTCGCCGCGTTCCGGTGGGCTCCGAAGGTTGCAGCCGACGCCGGAGCCTCCGAGATCGTCACCACTTCCGCCGCCGCCACCGCCACCGACGGAGTCGACACTTACGCCGCACCGCAAGACCCTCCGCGGCCTCTTATATATTCCAGCAATCTAGCGTATGCACCGTCGACGAGGGTCTTGTCTTGTGTAGCGGCAATGCGCGCTCGTTCACACCTTTCTTTGCTTGCTTGAGATGTCATTTTTTGTGGAGGATATACCCAGCTTGAGATGCGAATGGAGCTGCAGAATAATTACTTTAATTACTGCTTGCAGAGCAGACAAGGAGAATCGAATAATTAATGTCTTACTATCATGTTGCTTGCATAAACAATCGTCTATACTAGTACAAGCAAAGTCGCAATTTCCCGCATTATTTTTCTTTAATCATGTTAAATAAAAATGTTTAAAAAAGTGAAAATAGAACTATATTACTCTCTCCGTCCTACAATATAAGAGCGGTTGTTTTTGCATTACACCGGTGTCAAAAACCAGTGGCGATTTCATGTGTAAGCTGTGAGGACAGCTGACCCTATAATTTTTTTGACTGCAAGCTTAGTTTTATTCATATTTATAAAAAAAATTAAGACATTGTAGATAGATTAGTGCACTTGAACCCACAGCTTTTTTTGCTGGCACCGTCGCTGTAAAAACCTAGTAGAGTGACCGTGCGTTGCTACGGGCCAACAAAAGAATTTACTGAAAAGACACTTATCCCGCAGCAATGACTAACATACATGCAACTGCATACAACATGTCACCACCACACACACACAACACACAAACACAAGGATGGCTAGGAACAACAACACCCACCAATCGACCACCAACCACACTACAGATGGACCAATCGCTTGGACTGCACCGAGACCTCCACCATGAGCTAGGAACCGTGAAGAGGTGAAACCGCACACCGACGAAGCATGTACTCCAAACTGGTGCCTGAAAGAAGGATATGCCACTGGAGTGTCGCCACCGCCCGACCCCGAGGATCCAGTTTTCATCCGGAGCAACACGAAGAACATGGAGCGACCATGAAGGAACCTTCAAGGAGGTAACGACACCCGCGAACGCAGCGAGTCGTCCTGGCAAAAATCAGGCAACTTATGGAGATCGACACTCACACAGCTCTGCCAAACCAAGTACCGCCAGACGCCAAAGCTACTGAAACGAAAGCCGAATCTACATTCTCCAATATATGTTGCTTCGATTAATGAAGTTTATCCCTGAAAAAATAGACAAACTAACCGACAAACTTGTTTAGATTGGTCCACATCACAATAGCAAATGGCAAAGGTGAGGGAGGTGGCGTCGATGAGCCTGTTCTGCTCGGACATCCCTGTGGCTGCCTCAGCTCTAGCACCCTGCAACCAGCACCTCCCCTTCTCCTCTAGAACCGACCTCTTCTCCACGGTGAACACAGGCCCACCCCTCCATAACCGGAGGAGAGCCTCACCGCCGATGTCTTTCCTCGAGGAGAACCTCACTCCTCCTTGATGGATTACTGGCCAATGGCCAGCTCTAGTAGATGCTCTATGGGCCTCCATGCAATTCTTCATAGAGTAAGAGCAAAGAATTTCATTCAGAGCAAACAAAATGTGAGCAGCGAGTTATATATTAGAGATTAACCATATCAACAGTCAAGTTGTCCTGAACTGAATAATGATTATGTGTAGCTAAACATGGTTAATGGCTTGTGGTGGAGACCTTATCTTCCCTGGTATAAGCAAGTATCAAGGCTTAAAATAAAGAACCGTGGATTACAACGGCTGAAAGTTACCTAAAGAGCATCACTTGCAAATAAATTTCATGGAGAATTGTCAACCCTTAAATACAACAAGCAGGTGAAACGAAGTTTGAAGTTGTACCATAATTCATCCAAGCAGCTATGTAGGATGCATTATGATGTAATTCTCTCCGAAAGAGGCCCCCTACGGCCCTATCCAATCCATAGAGGCCCCCTATGGCCCCCTATATACTCCAGCAATTTTTGGCCTTTTCTAATCGATCCCTTAAACTTAAGGTTGTAAACTTCAATTTGATCAAGTTCAAAGCAGGTTCAACCGAAAGTAGCATGCATTCAAACATAAACATAGATAGTTTTGCATAACCGAACATAAAACATAAATTTAAACTAAGCTAAACTACTTTCAGTCGAAGTAGAGGTCAAGCCAATCCTTCCTCGTCATGTACGGTGTGCCGCGAGCCGGGTCCGGGCCAGTACCGTCGTCGGGGTCGTTGGGGAAGGCACTCCTCCCCTCGTCGATGTCGATCTCCTCGTCCTCAGGGCCCACCTCGACGCCCTCCGCGCCGCCGTCGCCGCCGCCGTCGACCTCGTCATTAGAGGAGAGCGCGATAACCTCGCCGCCATCCTTGCCGCCTTCGATCTCTTCATCGGAGGAGAGCGCGATAACCTCGCCGCCCTCCGCGCCGGCAAAGATCGCCCGCTCCGCCTCCACGAGCTCCGAGTGCTGCGAGCGGAGCTCTTGCATGTAGGCCTCGTCGGCGACCTTGGCCTCGAGACGCTCCCACGCCTCGCGGTCCTCCCGCTCCATAGCCGAGCTCACCACCCCTGGCTTCGGCGGAACGAGGTCGACCGGACGTGTGCCGAAGGGGCAATTGAGCCTAGCCACCGCACCGTGGTAGCGGACCTGCCAGCGGTCGTACTCCATGGCCGCGAGCTCGGCCGAGTGGAAGCTACCGAGCCACCGGCGGGCGTGGGTCTCTCGATCTGTAATCTCGGCGACCCACGTCACCCACCGCCGCTGCCGGACCCCGAGGTAGGACTTCGTCGGCTGCCGGGTCCGAGGAGGGACGGGGAAGTCCTCGAACCGGCATAGGGGCGCGGCGGTGGGCGGATCGGGGGACCGGCGACGGCGGATCGGGCCCGCGGAGGACGATGGGGACACCTCGGCGGCCACCTCACCGGCGTTGGGCGAAAAGGCCGCGATAAACCTCTTTTTGGCCATTGGCTACTCGAGCTCCCCGGCACATAGGCAGAGGTTGAGGATGGAGGCGCCGGCGATGGCGGCGACCTACCAATGGTTTCGAGGGTTGTGTGTGTCTGTGTGAGCGGAGGTTGTGTTTGAGGAAATACTGCGGCAACTGAAAATTTTACTAGGCGGGAGTAACAAGGCGGGGCTACTGAAAATTTGGATCAAGGGCGAGCAGATATTTTTGTGATTGCGAGGGATGCAGAGGCGGGAGTAAAATGCCGGGACTACTAAAAATTTGAATCAAGGGACTAAAGCAGAGCGGGAGTAACAAACAACGCACATGGTCCGCACATACTAATCGTGTGCTATCAAACATTAAAACCTTCCAGGCGGTAGATATTTTCGAGATTGCGAGGGATGCAGAGGCAGTAGTTTTGGGGGAGCGAGCTAGTGTGCTTGACATGCCGGCTGTGGACTGTAGCCGACGCACCTTCTCGCGTAAGCCATAGGCGTACTATACACCGACGGTGCTCCAAGATGTTTTGTATTACATCTCACACGGTTGGTGAGAATAAACTGTGTGGGATCTACTTGATTTGAATTACAAAATGGGGTCACAGCGGCAATGGATGGTGTTTGAATTGTTAGACCTTTTATCTATAGTGAACATGCAACTGTATGTGTGTCGTAAAAGAATTAGAATTATTTAGGGTTCGTTTGGACATTTCATACATTAAACTGGTTTTCTAGCCATTTCAGGTGCACAATTCAAAATTAAACTACATGCACATGCTCCGGTGCATACAAATTGGTTGAAAAATCAAATCTGTGTCCTTCAATGCATGCTTAGGTCCCATGGAAGAAATGGGAACAAATTTTTCAGGGTTTGTTTGGGCTTTTTTATACATTAACTGGGTTTTTCTAGGCATTTTATGTGCATAATTCAAATTTGAACTACAAGCACATGCTCCAACGCACTAAAGTTGGTTGAAAATCACATGTTTGTCCTTGGGTGAATTTCTAGGTCCCATGCAAGAGATGGGAATGAATTTCATTTTGAGGAACGTAGTAATTTCGAAAAAATTCCTACGCACACGCAGGATCATGGTGATGCATAGCAACGAGAGGGGAGAGTGTTTGTCCACGTACCCTCGTAGACCGAAAGCGGAAGCGTTAGCACAACGCGGTTGATGTAGTCGTACGTCTTCACGATCCGACCGATCCAAGTACCGAACGTACGGCACCTCCGAGTTCAGCACACGTTCAACTCGATGACGTCTCGTGAACTCTGATCCAGCAGAGCTTCACGGGAGTGTTCCGTCAGCATGACGGCGTGGTGACGGTGATAATGTTGTTACCGACGCAGGGCTTCACCTAAGCACCGCTACGATATGACCGAGGTGGAATATGGTGGAGGGGGGCACCGCACACGGCTGGAATAGATCAATAGATCAACTTGTGTGTCTTGGGTTGCCCGCCTGCCCCCGTATATATAGGAGCAAGGGGGGAGGCCGGCCGGCCCTAGAGGGCGCGCCTGGAGGAGGAGTCCTCCTCCTAGTGGGAGTAGGACTCCCCTTTCCTAGTCCCACTAGGAGGGGGGAAGGAAGGAGAGGGGGAGGAGAAGGAAAGAGGGGGCGCAGCCCCTCCCCTAGTCCAATTCGGACTAGGCCCATGGGGGTGCGCGGCCAGCCCTCGTGGCTTCTCCTCTTTTTCCCCTAAAGCCCATTAAGGCCCATATGTACTCCCGTATTCCCGTAACTTCCCCGGTACTCCAAAAAATACCCGAATCACTCGGAACCTTTCTGATGTCCGAATATAGTCGTACAATATATTGATCTTTACGTCTCGACCATTTCGAGACTCCTTGTCATCTCCCCGATCTCATCTGGGACTCCGAACTACCTTCGGTACATCAAAACATATAAACTCATAATACGAATCATCACAGAACTTTAAGCGTGCGGATCCTATGGGTTTGAGAACTATGTAGACATGACCGAGACACGTCTCCGGTCAATAACCAATAGCGGAACCTGGATGCTCCTATTGGCTCCCACATATTCTACGAAGATCTTTATCGGTCAAACCGCATAACAACACACGTTGTTCCCTTTGTCATCGGTATGGTACTTGCCCGAGATTCGATCGTCGGTATCTCAATACCTAGTTCAATCTTGTTACCGGCAAGTCTCTTTACTTTTTCCGTAATACATCATCCCGCAACTAACTCTTTAGTTACAATGCTTGCAAGGCTTATAGTGATGTGTATTACCGAGTGGGCCCAGAGATACCTCTCCGACTATCGGAGTGACAAATCCTAATCTCGAAATACGCCAACTCAACAAGTACCTTCGGAGACACCTTAAGAGCACCTTTATAATCACCCAGTTACGTTGTGACGTTTGGTAGCACACAAAGTGTTCCTCCGGTAAACGGGAGTTGCATAATCTCATAGTCATAGGAACATGTATAAGTCATGAAGAAAGCAATAGCAACATACTAAACTATCAAGTGCTAAGCTAACGGAATGGGTCAAGTCAATCACATCATTCTCCTAATGATGTGATCCCGTTAATCAAATGACAACTCATGTCTATGGCTAGGAAACTTAACCATCTTTGATTCAACGAGCTAGTCAAGTAGAGGCATACTAGTGACACTCTGTTTGTCTATGTATTCACACATGTACTAAGTTTCCGGTTAATACAATTCTAGCATGAATAATAAACATTTATCATGAAATAAGGAAATAAATAATAAATTTATTATTGCCTCTAGGGCATATTTCCTTCAGTCTCCCACTTGCACTAGAGTCAGTAATCTAGTTCACATCGCCATGTGATTTAACACCAATAGTTTACATCATCATGTGATTAACACCCATAGTTCACATCGTCATGTGACCAACACTCAAAGGTTTTACTAGAGTCAATAATTTAGTTCACATCGCTATATGATTAACACCCAAAGAGAAAATTAGTCAACGGGTCTGCCAAATTTAGATCCATATGTATTATGCAAATTTGTATGTCAACAATGCTCTGCACGGAGCTACTCTAGCTAATTGCTCCAACTTTCAATATGTATCTAGATTGAGACTTAGAGTCATCCAGATCTATGTCAAAGCTTGCATTGACATAACTCTTTACGACGAACCTTTTGTCACCTCCATAATCGAGAAACATATCCTTATTCCACTAAGGATAATTTTGACCGATGTCTAGTGATCTACTCCTAGATCACTATTGTACTCCCTTGCCAAACTCAGTGTAGGGTATACGATATATCTGGTACACAGCATGGCATACTTTATAGAACCTATGGCTGAGGCATATGGAATGACTTTCATTCTCTTTCTATCTTCTGCCGTGGTCGGGCTTTGAGTCTTACTCAACTTCACACCTTGCAACATAGGCAAGAACTCTTTCTTTGACTATTCCATTTTGAACTACTTCAAAAACATGTCAAGGTATGTATTCATTCAAAAAAATTATCAAGCGTCTTGATCTATCTCTATAGATCTTGATGCTCAATATGTAAGCAACTTCACCGAGGTCTTTCTTTGAAAAACTCCTTTCAAATACTCCTTTATGCTTTCCAGAAAAAATTCTACATTATTTCCGATCAACAATATGTCATTCACATATACTTATCAGAAATGTTGTAGTGCTCCCACTCACTTTCTTGTAAATACAGGCTTCACCACAAGTCTATATAAAACTATATGCTTTGATCAACTCACCAAAGCGTATATTCCAACTCCTAGATGCTTGCACCAGTCCATAGATGGATCGCTGGAGCTTGCACATTTTGTTAGCTCCCTTTGGATCGACAAAACCTTCTGGTTGTATCATATACAACTCTTCTTCCAGAAATCCATTCAGGAATGCAGTTTTGATATCCGTTTGCCAGATTTCATAAAATGTGGCAATTTGCTAACATGATTCAGACAGACTTAAGCATCGCTACGAGTGAGAAAATCTCATCGTAGTCAACACCTTGAACCTTGTCAAAAACTTTTTCGACAAGTACAGCTTTGTACATAGTGACACTACTATCAGCATCCGTCTTCCTCTTGAAGATCCATTTATTTTCTATGGCTTGCCGATCATCGGGCAAGTCAACCAAAGTCCACACTTTGTTCTCATACATGGATCCCATCTCAGATTTCATGGCCTCAAGCCATTTCGCGGAATCTTGGCTCATCATCGCTTCCTCATAGTTTGTAGGTTCGTCATGGTCAAGTAACATGACCTCCAGAACAGGATTACCGTACCACTCTGGTGCGGATCTCACTCTGGTTGACCTACGAGGTTCGGTAGTAACTTGATCTGAAGTTACATGATCATCATCATTAGCTTCCTCGCTAATTGGTGTAGGAGTCACAGGAACAGATTTCTGTGATGAACTACTTTCCAATAAGGGAGCAGGTACAGTTACCTCATCAAGTTCTACTTTCCTCCCACTCACTTCTTTCGAGAGAAACTCCTTCTCTAGAAAGGATCCATTCTTAGCAACGAATGTTTTGCCTTCGGATCTGTGATAGAAGGTGTACCCAACTGTCTCCTTTGGGTATCCTATGAGACATATTTCTCCGATTTGGGTTTGAGCTTATCAGGATGAAACTTTTTCACATATCCATCACAACCCCAAATTTTAAGAAATGACAACTTTGGTTTCTTGCCAAACCATAGTTCATATGGTGTCATCTCAACGGATTTAGATGGTGCCCTATTAATCGTGAATGCAGCTGTCTCTAATGCATAACCCCAAAACGATAGTGGTAAATCGGTAAGAGACATCATAGATTGCACCATATCTAATAAAGTATGGTTACGATGTTCGGGCACACCATTACGCTGTGGTGCTCCAGGTGGCGTGACTTGTGAAACTATTTCGCATTGTTTTAAATGAAGACCAAACTCGTAACTCAAATATTCTCCTCTACGATCAGATCGTAGAAACTTTATTTTCTTGTTACGATGATTTCCACTTCACTCTGAAATTATATGAACTTTTCAAATGTTTCAGACTTATGTTTCATCAAGTAGATATTCCCATATCTGCTCAAATCATCTGTGAAGGTCAGAAAATAATGATACCCGCCGCGAGCCTCAACACTCATCGGATCGCATACATCAGTAGGTATTATTTCCAATAAGGCAGTTGCTTGCTCCATTGTTCCGGAGAACGGAGTTTTAGTCATCTTGCCCATAAGGCATTGTTCGCAAGCATCAAGTGATTCATAATCAAGTGATTCAAAAATCCCATCAGCATGGAGTTTCTTCATGCGCTTTACACCAATATGACCTAAACGGCAGTGCCACAAATAAGTTGCACTATCATTATTAACTTTGCATCTTTTGGCTTCAATATCATGAATATGTGTATCACTACGATCGAGATCCAACAAACCATTTTCGTTGGTGTGTATGACCATAGAAGGTTTTATTGATGTAAACAGAACAACAATTGTTCTCTAACTTAAATGAATAACTGTATTGCAATAAACATGATCAAATCATATTCATGCTCAACGCAAACACCAAATAACACTTATTTAGGTTCAACACTAATCCCGAAAGTATAGGGAGTGTGCGATGATGATCATATCAATCTTGGAATCACTTCCAACACACATCGTCACTTCACCCTTAACTAGTCTCTGTTCATTCTACAACTCCTGTTTCGAGTTACTAATCTTAGCAACTGAACTAGTATCAAATACTGAGGAATTGCTATAAACACTAGTAAAGTACACATCAATAACATGTATATCAAATATACCTTTGTTCACTTTGCCATCCTTCTTATCCGCCAAATACTTGGGGCAGTTCCGCTTCCAGTGACCAGTCCCTTTGCAGTAGAAGCACTCAGTCTCAGGCTTAGGTCCAGACTTGGGTTTCTTCACTTGAGAAGCAACTTGCTTGCCGTTCTTCTTTGAAATTCCCCTTCTTCCCTTTGCCCTTTTCTTGAAACTAGTGGTCTTGTTAACCATCAACACTTGATGCTCTTTCTTGATTTCTACCTTCGTCGATTTTAGCATTGCGAAGAGCTTGAGAATTTTTTCTGTTATCCCTTGCATATTGTAGTTCATTACGAAGTTCTAGTAACTCGGCGATAGTGACTAGAGAACCTTGTCAATCACTATCTTATCTGGAAGATTAACTCCCACTTGATTCAAGCGATTGTAGTACTCAGATATTCTGAACATATGCTCACTGGTTGAGCTATTCTCCTCCATCTTGTAGGCAAAGTACAGTCAGAGGTCTCATACCTCTCGACATGGGCATGAGTATGAAATACCAATTTCAACTCTTGGAACAACTTACATGCTCCGTGGCGATCAAAACATTTTTGAAGTCCCGGTTCTAAGCCGTAAAGCATGGTGCACTAAACTATCAAGTAGTCATCATATCGATCTTGCCAAACGTTCATAACGTCTGCTTTTGCTCCTGCAATCGGTCTGTCACCTAGCGGTGCATCAAGGACAGAATTCTTCTGTGCAGCAATGAGGATAAACCTTAGATTACGGAGCTAGCCCGCATCATTGCTACTAACATTTTTCAACATAGTTTTCTCTTAGGAACATATCAAAATAAACGGGGAGCTACATCGCGAGCTATTGATCTACAACATAGATATGCTAATACTACCAGGACTAAGTTCATGATAAATTAAAGTACAGTTAATCAAATTATTAAAGAACTCCCACTTAGATAGACATCCCTCTAATCATCTGAGTGATCACGTGATCCATATCAACTAAACCATGTCCGATCATCACGTGAGATGGATTAGTTTTCAATGGTGAACATCACTATGTTGATCATATCTTCTATATGATTCATGCTAGACCATTCGGTCTCAGTGTTCCGAGGCCATATCTGCATATGCTAGGCTCGTCAAGTTTAACCCGAGTATTCTACGTGTTCAAAACTGGCTTGCACCCGTTGTAGATGAACGTAGAGCTTATCACACCCGATCATCACGTGGTGTCTCGGCACGACGAACTTGGCCAACGGTGCATACTCAGGGAGAACACTTTTATCTTGAAATTTAGTGAGAGATCATCTTATAATGCTACCATCAATCAAAGCAAAATAAGATGCATAAAAGATAAACATCACATGCAATCAATATAAGTGATATGATATGGCCATCATCATCTTGTGCTTGTGATCTCCATCTCCGAAGCACCGTCATGATCACCATCGTCACCGGCGTGACACCTTGATATCCATCGTAGCATCGTTGTCGTCTCGCCAACTATTGCTTCTATGACTATCGCTACCGCCTAATGATAAAGTAAAGCAATTACAGGGCGATTGCATTGCATACAATAAAGCCACAACCATATGGCTCCTGCCAGTTGCCGATAACTCGGTTACAAAACATGATCATCTCATAGAATAAAATATAGCATCATGTCTTGACCATATCACATCACAACATGCCCTGCAAAAACAAGTTAGATGTCCTCTACTTTTTTGTTGCAAGTTTTACGTGGCTGCTACGGGCTGAGCAAGAACCGTTCTTACCTACGCATCAAAACCACAACGATAGTTCGTCAAGTTAGTGCCGTTTTAACCTTCTCAAGGAACGGGCGTAGCCACACTCGGTTCAACTAAAGTTGGAGAAACTGACACCCGCCAGCCACCTATGTGCAAAGCACGTCGGTAGAACCAGTCTAGCGTAAGCGTATGCGTAATGTCGGTCCAGGCCGCTTCATCCAACAATACCGCCGAACCAAAGTATGACATGTTGGTAAGCAATATGACTTGTATCGCCCACAACTCACTTGTGTTCTACTCATGCATATAACATCTACGCATAAAACCTGGCTCGAATGCCACTGTTGAGGAACGTAGTAATTTCAAAAAAAAATCTTACGCACACGCAGGATCATGGTGATGCATAGCAACGAGAGGGGAGAGTGTTTTTCCACGTACACGCATAGACCGAAAGCGGAAGCGTTAGCACAACGCGGTTGATGTAGTAGTACGTCTTCACGATCCGACCGATCCAAGTACCGAACGTACGACACCTCCAAGTTCAGCACACGTTCAGCTCGATGACGTCCCACGAACTCCGATCCAGCAGAGCTTCATGGGAGAGTTCCGTCAGCACGACGGCGTGGTGACGGTGATGATGTTATTACCGATGCAGGGCTTCACCTAAGCACCGCTACGATATGGCTGAGGTGGAATATGGTGGAGAGGGGGCACCACACACGGCTGGAATAGATCAATAGATCAACTTGTGTGTCTTGGGGTGCCCCCTGGCCCCGTATATAAAGGAGCAAGGGGGGAGGCCGGCCGGCCCTAGAGGGCGCGCCTGGAGGAGGACTCCTCCTCCTAGTGGGAGTAGGACTCCCCTTTCCTAGTCCCACTAGGAGGGGGGAAGGAAGGAAAGGGGGAGGAGAAGGAAAGAGGGGGCGCAGCCCCTCCCCTAGTCCAATTCGAACTAGGCCCATGGGGGCGCGCGGCCAGCCCTCGTGGCTTCTCCTCTTTTCCCCTAAAGCCCACTAAGGCCCATATGTACTCCCGTATTCCCGTAACTCCCCCGGTACTCCAAAAATACCCGAATCACTTGGAACCTTTCTGATGTCCGAATATAGTCGTCCAATATATCGATCTTCACGTCTCGACCATTTCAAAACTCCTCGTCATGTCCCCGATCTCATCCGGGACTCCAAACTACCTTCGGTACATCAAAACATATAAACTGATAATACGAATCGTCACAGAACTTTAAGCGTGCGGACCCTACGAGTTCGAGAACTATGTAGACATGACCGAGACACGTCTCCGATCAATAACCAATAGCGGAACCTGGATGCTCATATTGGCTCCCACATATTGTACGAAGATCTTTATCGGTCAAACCGCATAACAACATACGTTGTTCCCTTTGTCATCGGTATGTTACTTGCCCGAGATTCAATCGTCGGTATCTCAATACCTAGTTCAATCTCGTTACTGGCAAGTCTCTTTACTCGTTCTGTAATACATCATCCCGCAACTAACTCATTAGTTACAATGCTTGCAAGGCTTATAGTGATGTGTATTACCGAGCGGGCCCAGAGATACCTCTCCGACTATCGGAGTGACAAATCCTAATCTCGAAATACGCCAACTCAACAAGTACCTTCGGAGACACCTGTAGAGCACCTTTATAACACCCAGTTACGTTCTGACGTTTGGTAGCACACAAAGTGTTCCTCCGATAAACGGGAGTTGCATAATCTCATAGTCATAGGAACATGTATAAGTCATGAAGAAAGCAATAGCAACATACTAAACGATCAAGTGCTAAGCTAACGGAATGGGTCGAGTCAATCACATCATTCTCCTAATGATGTGATCCCGTTAATCAAATGACAACTCATGTCTATGGCTAGGAAACTTAACCATCTTTGATTCAACGAGCTAGTCAAGTAGAGGCATACTAGTGACACTCTGTTTGTCTATGTATTCACACATGTACTAAGTTTCCGGCTAATACAATTCTAGCATGAATAATAAACATTTATCATGAAATAAGGAAATAAATAATAACTTTATTATTGCCTCTAGGGCATATTTCCTTCATTTCAAACACCAGGGCACTGTTGATTGCCGGCAAAACATTGAGATACCTGGTTTTTAAATTCTAGTAAATCCAAAACTTGTCTGAAAAATTCATGAAACTTGGCATGCTATCATGGAGCGGCATCAACATGCCGTGGTGAAAATTTTGTCTCATTTGGGGCAGGTTTGGGTATAAGCTTCTCACAAACCAGAGCTTCTCACAACAAGCATGATGGTTTCGATAGGGAACGTACCACCTTTGGGGACGAGACGATATACGTTGCCTCTTATTGCTTTCAAAAAAATTCTAGTGTCAACATAGAACAACATGAGTGTTGTGTTCAATCTTGGAATTTTTCGGGGTTCGTTTGGCCTTTTTTATACATTAACTGGGTTTTCTAGGCATTTTATGTGCATAATTCAAATTTAAACTATAAGCACATGCTCCAGTGCACCAAAGTTGGTTGAAAAATGACATGTGTGTCCTTGGGTGAATTTCTAGGTCCCATGCAAGAGATGGGAATGAAATTGAAACACCATGGCACTGTTGATTGCCGGGAAAACGTTGAGATGCCTGGTTTTTAAATTCTAGTAAATCCAAAACTCGTCCGAAATTCATGAAACTTGGCATGCTATCATGGAGCGGCATCAACATGCCGTGGTGAAAATTTTGTCCCATTTGGGGCAGGTTCGGGTATAAGCTTCTCACAAACCAGAGCTTCTCACAACAAGCATGATGGTTTCTATAGGGAACGTACCACCTTTGGTGACGGGACGATATCCGTTGCCTCTTATTGCTTTCAAAAAATTTCTAGTGTCAACATAGAACAATAGGAGTGTTGTGTTCAATCTTGGAATTTGTTGGGGTTCGTTTGGCCTTTTTTATGCATTAACTGGGTTTTCTAGGCATTTTATGTGCATAATTCAAATTTGAACTACAAGCACATGCTCCATGCACCAAAGTTGGTTGAAAAATCACATGCGTGTCCTTGGGTGAATTTCTAGGTCCCATGCAAGAGATGGGAATGAAATTCAAACACCAGGGCACTGTTGATTGCCGGCAAAACGTTGAGATGCCTGGTTTTTAAATTCTAGTAAATCCAAAACTCGTATGAAATTCATGAAACTTGGCATGCTATCATGGAGCGGCATCAACATGCCATGGTAAAAAACTTTGTCCCATTTGGGGCAGGTTCGGGTATAAGCTTCTCACAATCCAGAGCTTCTCACAACAAGCATGATGGTTTCGATAGGGAACGGCTCACCTTTGGGGACGAAACGATATCCATTGCCTCTTATTGCTTTCAAAAAATTTCTAGTGTCAACATAGAACAACATGAGTGTTGTGTCAATTTTTGTGATATTTCGGGGTTCGTTTGGACATTTTTATGCATTAACTGGGTTTTCTAGGCATTTTATATGCATAATTCAAATTTGAACTACAAGCACATTCTCCAATGCACTAATGTTTGTTGAAAAATCTAATATGTGTCCTTGGGTGAATTTCTAGGTCCCATGCAAGAGATGGGAATGATGTCCAAACACCAGGGCACTGTTGATTGCCGGCAAAACATTGAGATGCCTGGTTTTTAAATTCTTCTAAATCCAAAACTCGTCTGAAATTCATGAAACTTGGAATGCTATCATGGAGCGGCATCAACATGTCGTGGTAAATTTTTTGTCCCGTTTCGGGCGGGTTTGGGTATATGTTTCTCACAAACCAGAGCTTCTCACAACAAGCATCATGGTTTCGGTAGGGAACGTCCCACCTTTGGGGACGAAACGATATCCACTGCCTCTTATTGCTTCCAAAAAATTTCTCATGTCAACATAGAACAACAGGAGTGTTGTGCCAATTTTTTGTGATTTTTCGGGGTTCTTTTCTACATTTTTATGCATTAACTGAGTTTTCAATGCATTTATGTGCATAATTCAAATTTGAACTACATGCACATGCTCCAGTGCATATAAATTGGTTGAAAAATCAAATATGTGTCCTTGGGTGCATGCTTAGGTCCCATGCAAGAAATGGGAATGGATTTCAAACACCAGGGCACCATTGATTGCCGGCAAAACATTGAGATGCCTCGTTTTTAAATTCTTGTAAATCCAAAACTCGTCTGAAATTCATGAAACTTGGCATGCTTTCATGGAGCGGCATCAACATGTCGTAGTAAAAATTTTGTCCCGTTTGGGGCAGGTTTGGGTATATGCTTCTCACAAACCATAGCTTCTCACAACAAGCATCGTGGTTTTGGTAGGGAACGTCCCACCTTTGGGGATGAAACGATATCCACTGCCTCTTATTGCTTCCAAAAATTTTCTCATGTCAACATAGAACAACAGGAGTGTTGTGTCAATTTTTTTAATTTTTCGGGGTTCTTTTGGACATTTTTATGCATTAACTGAGTTTTTAATGCATTTATGTGCATAATTCAAATTTGAACTACATGCACATGCTCCAGTGCATATAAATTGATTGAAAAATCAAATCTGCGTCCTTGGGTGCATGCTTAGGTCCCATGCAAGAAATGGGAATGAATTTCGAACACCAGGGCACCATTGATTGCCGGCAAAACATTGAGATGCCTCGTTTTTAAATTCTAGTAAATCCAAAACTCGTCTGAAATTCATGAAACTTGGCATGCTTTCATGGAGCGGCATCAACATGCCGTGGTAAAATTTTTGTCCCGTTTGGGGCAGGTTTGGGTATATGATTGTCACAACAACCATCATGGTTTCGGTAGGGAACGTCCCACCTTTGGGGACGAAACGATATCCACTGCCTCTTATTGCTTCCAAATTTTTTCTCGTGTCAACATAGAACAACAGGAGTGTTGTGTCAAATTTTGTGATTTTCAGGGTTCTTTTGGACATTTTTATGCATTAACTGAGTTTTCAATGCATTTATGTGCATAATTCAAATTTGAACTACATGCACATGCTCCAGTTCATATAAATTGGTTGAAAAATCAAATATGTGTCCTTGGGTGCATGCTTAGGTCCCATGCAAGAAATGAGAATGAATTTCAAACACCAGGGCACCGTTGATTGCTGACAAATATTGAGATGCCTGGTTTTTAAATTCTAGTAAATCCAAAAACTCGTCTGAAATTCATGAAACTTGGCATGCTATCATGGAATGGCACCCGACATGATGTGGTATTTTTCGTGTCCATTTTGAGAGAAGGCGCACTCGAATAATGACAGCCAACAAAGGCATTTTGAAAGAATAGCTGCCACTTTAATATCTCAAATGTGTGCGTTCGGTTAACCATTCACGTGACGCCACGTGTCTTGGTTTTAATGGCTGTAGGAGGTGTGGTGCGGACAGTTGCTTGACCTTGACTAAACGGGAGGCGTGCGAGCGCAGTCCGATGCGCAGGCTGACCGAGAGGCATGCAAGCTGACCTCCAATGCGCAGGCTCACCGGGAAGCATGCAGCTGTACGCTGAACAGGCTCACTGGGAAGCGATCCCTTTGACTTCCATGGCCGCCCGCCTTCCTCTCCATTAATGGCGCCCGGGCTGCTGTTTAATACGGGCGGCCTTACAATTTGCCTCCCATTCCCCTCCCCCCAGCAAACCTCCACCACCATGGCGCAGAATGATCATCTGCCACTAGTCTTCAAGTTTGGTGAAGTCAACTCCGAGTCGGAGGAGATAGAAAATAAGGAGGAATGGGGCCTCATGGACATGGCCCAGAACGAGCACGCCGTAGCGGTTGCTGCCCCCGCTCCCGTCCCAGCTCCCATCCTCGCGCCCGCGCCAGCGACCATCCCCGTAGCATTGACGGGCTGGTCGCTGAGAACTATCGCAGAGCTGGAAGCCGCGGGCGTCAGCGAGGTCTCCGCAGACCAGCGCGAGCTCGTGTACATGCAAGCGCCCGTGCCCGTGCGCACCCCTCCACCCACCGTGGCGCCGGCCCCCGTGCGTTTGGCTGCACCCGCCGCGCCCATGCATGCTGATACGTCTTTGTCGTATCTATAATTTTTGATTGTTCCATGCCAATATTCTACAACTTTCATATACTTTTGGCAAAATTTTATACTATTTTTGGGACTAACATATTGATCCAGTGCCCAGTGCCAGTTTCTGTTTGTTGCATATTTTTTGTTTCGTAGAAAATCCATATCAAACAGAGTCCAAACGGGATAAAAACTAACGGAGAACTTTTTTGGAATAAATGTGATTTTTGGGGAGAAAATCAACGCGAGACGATGCCCGAGGGGGCACGAGGCAGGGGGCGCGCCCCAGGGGGTCAGGCGCGCCCTGGGCCATCGTGGCTACCCCGTAAGGCGGTTGGTGCCCTTCTTTCGCTGCAACAAAGCTAATATCCGGATAGAGATCGTGTCCAAAATTCAGCCCAATCAGAGTTACGGATCTCCGGGAATATAAGAAACGATTAAAGGGCAGAAGGGAACGCAGAAACAGAGAGAGACAGAGAGACAGATCCAATCTCGGAGGGGCTCTCGCCCCTCCCACGCCATGGAAACCATGGACCAGAGGGGAAACCCTTCTCCCATCTAGGGAGAAGGTCAAGGAAGAAGAAGAAGGAGGGGCTCTCTCCCCCTCGCTTCCGGTGGCGCCGGAGTGCCGCCGGGGCCATCATCATCACCGCAATCTACACCAACAACTTCACCACCGTCATCACCAACTCTTCACCCCTCTACGCAGCGGTGCAACCCCTCTTTTACCCGCTGTAATCTCTACTTAAACATGGTGCTCAACGCTATATATTATTTCCCAATGATGTATGGCTATCCTATGATGTTTGAGTAGATCCGTTTTGTCCTATGGGTTAATTGATGATCGTGATTGGTTTGATTTGCATGTTTTATTGTTGGTGCTGCCCTATGGTGCTCTCCGTGTCGCACAAGCGTGAGGGATCCCCGCTGTAGGGTTTGCAATATGTTCATGATTTGCTTATGGTGGGTGGCGTGAGTGACAGAAGCACAGACCCGAGTAAGTAGGTTGTTTGCGTATGGGAGTAAAGAGGACTTGATGCCTTATAATGCTATGGTTGGGTTTTACCTTAATGATCTTTAGTAGTTGCGGATGCTTGCTAGAGTTCCAATCATAAGTGCATATGATCCAAGAAGAGAAAGTATGTTAGCTTATGCCTCACCCTCATATAAAATTGCAATAATGATTACCGGTCTAGTTATCGATTTCCTAGGGACAAATAACTTTCTCGTGACAAAAAGCTCTCCACTAAAACTAATTTAGTTGTGTCCTTATCTAAACACCCTACTTTTTATTTACATGCTCTTTATTTTCTTGCAAACCTATCCAACAACACCTACAAAGTACTTCTAGTTTCATACTTGTTCTAGGTAAAGCGAACGTTAAGCGTGCGTAGAGTTGTATCGGTGGTCGATAGAACTTGAGGGAATATTTGTTCTACCTTTAGCTCCTCGTTGGGTTCGACACTCTTACTTATCGAAAGAGGCTACAATTGATCCCCTATACTTGTGGGTTATCAAGACCTTTTTCTGGCGCCGTTGCCGGGGAGCAATAGCGTGGGGTGAATATTCTCGTGTGTGCTTGTTTGCTTTATCACTAAGTAATTTTTATTTGTTGTTCTAAGTTGTTCTCTGTCTTTAGTTATGGATATGGAACACGAAATACCAAAAAAAAGGTGTACTTGCTACTCATGGAGATGGGGAACCTCATAAAACCCTCGATGCTGGTTATGTGAAAAATATTATGCACTACTTTAATAATCCTGAGAAAATCCCATTCAATTATGTAATGGGAGACACGTTGGATCAATGTGAATACTTTAGGGATTATCGCTTGACTCAAAAAGGGAAACTATTATGGGATCAAATTCATATGTTGCATTGGTATCCTCGGGAGCTTTGCTTGAGATATGATTATACTTGTTGCTCTAGGATGAAGGCTCCACACCTTCCCTTTTCATGCAAATTTAACAATAATGAAACCTAGGCTTCTTATGCTAAAGGTATATATGATTACTATGATGTGGAACAAATAGAAAAATTCGTTGCTTTTATGGGTGCTTATGCAATCGAATCTTTGTTTAAAGAGTGTGAAAATCTTTATGATGCTATTTACAGACCTGAAAATTTTGCTATACTTAAATATTTCTATGAGAATTATGAATACAATGCCGATATTGATGATTTTATTGAGAAAGTCTCCGCTGTCCAAGAAGAGACTAATATTTTGCAGGAGTCTATGGAAGAAGAAATTGATGAAACTGTGAGCTCATTGGATGAAAAAGATGATGAGGAGTGCGAAGAACAAAAGAAGGAAGAGCGGATTAGCTACCCGTGCCCACCTTCTAATGAGAGTAACTCTTCAACTCATACATTATTTAATGTCCTTTTGTGCTTACCGAAGGATGATTGCTATGATGATTGTTATGATCCCGTTGATTCTTTTGAAATATCCCTTTTTGATGATGCTTGCTATGCTTGTGGCCAAGATGCCAATATGAATGATGCTTATGGAGATGAACTTGCTGTAGTTCCTTATGTTAAACATGAAATTGTTGCTATTGCACGCACACATAATAGTCCTATTATCTTTTTGAATTCTCTAAACTACACTATATCGGAGAAGTTTGCTCTTATTAAGGATTATATTGACGGGTTGCATTTTACTGTTGCACATGATGATTTTGATGAATGTAATATGCATGTGCTTGCTGCTCCTACTTGCAATTATTATGAGAGAGGAACTACATCTCCACCTCTCTATGTTTCGAACACGATAAAATTGCAAGAAACTGTTTATACTATGCATTGGCCTGTACTTTGTGTGCATGAATTGTTCTTTTATGACATGCCGATGCATAGGAAGAGAGTAAGACTTCATTGTTGCATGATATATGTTACTTTGTGCTCGCTACTAAATCACAAATCATTGTTAATTAAAATTGGCTTTGATATACCTTGGGATCCGGGTGGATCCATTACTTGAGCACTATATGCCTAGCTTAATGGCTTTAAAGAAAGCGCTGCCAGGGAGACAACCCGGAAGTTTTAGAGAGTCATTTATTTCTGTTTTGTGCTTTTATAAAGTTTAAAAACAAAAACTAAACAGGGGAACCTAAAACTTTTTCAAAAAGAAAAGCGAAAGTGAGAAAGACGAGCATTGTTAAAATGGGAGCTAGCCTTGAACTTTGTTCATGCCCATGGAAACTTTGTGACCCTTGATTACAGAAACTTCTCAACAAAAATAATTATCTCCTTGTACAATTCCATTGTATTACAAAAATAATGTGCCAAGATTTGCCTTTAGGATGTTTACACTGCTTGTTGGTTTGTGCGGTGCAGAATAGAAACTTTGGCTGTAGTGCGCGATTTTACATTTTTTACTGGAACGTCAAACGGTTCTCAAACTTTTTGCACTGTCTTTCTATACAAATTATTTATTTTTCCTAATTTGGGAAGAATTGTTGGAGTATCATAAGTATGGTGAATGTTCAGATTACTACAGACTGTCCTGTTTAAGACAGATTCTGTTTTTGATGCATCGTTTGCTTGTTTTGATGAAACTATCGATTTCTATCAGTGGATTAAGCCATGGAAAAGTTATATTACAGTAGCTACAATGCAAAAACAAAATATGAATTGGTTTGCAACAGTACTTAGAGTAGTGATTTGCTTTATTATACTAACGGATCTTACCGAGTTTTCTGTTGAGTTTTGTGTGGATGAAGTGTTCGAAGATCGAGGAGCTCTCGATGTGAGGAGAAGGAGGAGAGGCAAGAGATCAAGCTTGGGGATGCCCAAGGCACCCCAAGTAAATATTCAAGGAGACTCAAGCGTCTAAGCTTGGGGATGCCCCGGAAGGCATCCCATCTTTCTTCAACAAGTATCGGTATGTTTTCGGATTCGTTTCGTTCATGCGATATGTGCAAATCTTGGAGCGTCTTTTGCATTTAGTTTTCACTTTTTCTTTTATGCACCATGCTGGTACGAGATAGTCCTTGGTTGATTTATAGAATGCTCATTGCACTTCACTTATATCTTTTGAGTATGGCTTTATAGAATGCTTCATGTGCTTCACTTATATCATTTGAAGTTTGGATTGCCTGTTTCTCTTCACATACAAAACCGCCATTTGTAGAATGCTCTTTTGCTTCACTTATACTTGTTAGAGCGTGGGCATATCTTTTGTAGAAAGAACTAAACTCTCTTGCTTCACTTATATCTATTTAGAGATTGACAGGAACTGGTCATTCACATGGTTAGTCATAAAATCCTACATAAAACTTGTAGATCACTGAATATGATATGTTTGATTCCTTGCAATAGTTTTGCGATATAAAGATGGTGATATTAGAGTCATGCTAGTGGGTAGTTGTGGATTGTAGAAATACTTGTGTTGAAGTTTGTGATTCCCGTAGCATGCACGTATGGTGAACCGTTATGTAACGAAGTTGGAGCATGAGGTATTTATTGATTGTCTTCCTTATGAGTGGCGGTCGGGGATGAGCGATGGTCTTTTCCTACCAATCTATCCCCTAGGAGCATGCGCATAATACTTTGTTTCAATGAATAATAGATTTTTGCAATAAGTATGTGAGTTCCTAATGACTAATGTTGAGTCCATGGATTATACGCACTCTCACCCTTCCATCATTGCTAGCCTCTTCGGTACCGTGCATTGCCCTTTCTCATCTCGAGAGTTGGTGCAAACTTCGCCGGTGCATCCAAACCCCGTGATACGATAGGCTCTATCACACATAAACCTCCTTATATCTTCCTCAAAACAGCCACCATACCTACCTATCATGGCATTTCCATAGCCATTCCGAGATATATTGCCATGCAACTTCCATCATCATCATATACATGACTTGAGCATTTATTGCCATATTGCTTTGCATGATCTTAAGATAGCTAGCATGATGTTTTCATGGCTTGTCCATTTTTTTGATGTCATTGCTACGCTAGATCATTGCACATCCCGGTACACCGCCAGAGGCATTCATATAGAGTCATATCTTTGTATCGAGTTGTAATATTGAGTTGTAAGTAAATAAAAGTGTGATGATCATCATTATTAGAGCATTGTCTCGAAAAAAAGGCCAAAGAAGCCTAAATAATAAAAGGGGGCCAAAGAAGCCCGACAAAAAAAAGAAAAAAAGGAAAAAAAAGAAAAGAAGGGACAATGCTACTATCCTTTTTCCACACTTATGCTTCAAAATAGCGCCATGTTCTTCATATAGAGAGTCTCTTCAGTTATCACTTTCATATACTAGTGGGAATTTTCATTATAGAACTTGGCTTGTATATTCCAATGATGGGCTTCCTCAAATGCCCGAGGTCTTCATGAGCAAACAAGTTGGATGCACACCCACTTAGTTTCCAGTTTGAGCTTTCATACACTTATAGCTCTTAGTGCATCCGTTGCATAGCAATCCCTACTCCTCACATTGACATCAATTGATGGGCATCTCCATAGCCCGTTGATTAGCCGCGTCGATGTGAGACTTTCTCCTTTTTGTCTTCTCCACACAACCTCCACCATCATATTCTATTCCACCTATAGTGCTATGTCCATGGCTCAGGCTCATGTATTGCGTGACAGTTGAAAAGGTTTGAGAACATCAAAAATATGAAACAATTGCTTGGCTTGTCATCGGGGTTGTGCATGATTTGAATATTTTGTGTGGTGAAGATGGAGCATAGCCAGACCATATGATTTTGTAGGGATAACTTTCTTTGGCCATGTTATTTTGAAAAGACATGATTGCTTTATTAGTATGCTTGAAGTATTATTGTCTTAATGTCAAATGATAGACTATTGCTTTGAATCACTCGTGTCTTAATATTCATGCCATGATTAGATACATGATCAAGATTATGCTAGGTAGCATTCCACATCAAAAATTATCATTTTTATCATTTACCTACTCGAGGACGAGCAGGAATTAAGCTTGGGGATGCTGATACGTCACCGTCATATCTATAATTTTTTATTGTTCCATGCCAATATTCTACAACTTTCATATACTTTTGGCAACTTTTTATACTATTTTTGGGACTAACATATTGATCCAGTGCCCAGTGTCAGTTCCTGTTTGTTGCATGTTTTTTGTTTCGTAGAAAATCCATATCAAACAGAGTCCAAACGGCATAAAAACTGACGGAGATTTTTTTGGAATAAATGTGATTTTTGGTAAGAAGAATCAACGCGAGACGATGCCCGAGGGGGCCACGAGGCAGGGGGCGCGCCCTCGGCCCTCGTGGCCACCCGGTAAGGCAGTTGGTGCCCTTATTTCGCTACAAGAAAGCTAATATCCGGATAGAGATCGTGTCCATAATTCAGCCCAATCGGAGTTACGGATCTCCGGGAATTTAAGAAATGGTGAAAGGGCAGAATCAAGGAACGCAGAAACAGAGAGAGATAGAGAGACAGATCCAATCTCGGAGGGGCTCTCGCCCCTCCCACGCCATGGAGACCATGGACCAGAGGGGAAACCCTTCTCCCATCTAGGGAGAAGGTCAAGGAAGAAGAAGAAGGAGGGGGGCTCTCTCCCCCTCGCTTCCGGTGGCGCCGGAGTGCCGCCGGGGCCATCATCGTCACCGCAATCTACACCAACAACTTCACCGCTGTCATCACCAACTCTTCACCCCTCTATGCAGCGGTGTAACCCCTCTTTTACCCGCTGTAATCTCTACATAAACATGGTGCTCAACACTATATATTATTTCCCAATGATGTTTGAGTAGATCCGTTTTGTCCTATGGGTTAATTGATGATCGTGATTGGTTTGAGTTGCATGTTTTATTATTGGTGCTGTCCTATGGTACTCTCCGTGTCGCGCAAGCGTGAGGGATCCCCGCTGTAGGGTTTGCAATATGTTCATGATTTGCTTATGGTGGGTGGCATGAGTGACAGAAGCACAGACCCGAGTCAGTAGGTTGTTTGCTTATGGGAGTAAAGAGGACTTGATGCCTTATAATGCTATGGTTTGGTTTTACCTTAATGATCTTTAGTGGTTGCGGATGCTTGCTAGAGTTCCAATCATAAGTGCATATGATCCAAGAAGAGAAAGTATGTTAGCTTATGCCTCTCCCTCATATGAAACTGCAATAATGATTACCGGTCTAGTTATCGATTGCCTAGGGACAAATAACTTCCTCGTGACAAAAAGCTCTCCACTAAAACTAATTTAGTTGTGTCCTTATCTAAACAGCCCCTACTTTTTATTTACGTGCTCTTTATTTTCTTGCAAACCTATCCAACAACACCTACAAAGTACTTCTAGTTTCATACTTGTTCTAGGTAAAGCGAACGTTAAGCGTGCGTAGAGTTGTATCGGTGGTCGATAGAACTAGAGGGAATATTTGTTCTACCTTTAGCTCCTCGTTGGGTTCGACACTCTTACTTATCGAAAGAGGCTACAATTGATCCCCTATACTTGTGGGTTATCAGGCGCCCCTCCACCCACCGCGGCGCCGGTCCCCGTGCATTTGGCTGCACCCACCGCGCCCGTGCCCATGCCCCTGCTCGCCCCCCCTCAGCGGCATGGGACGCTGCCGTCGACCGCTACCTCTCAGCGGTGCCAGTTGCCGTCCTCCCGCACCCCGCCCATCGATCGCGCGACGACATGATGTTTGATTTACAAGTGAAGAACATTTTGTGCTGCCTTGAAGACTTCAACAACGGCGTCCCGGAGGGCGACAACGACAACGACGGCGCAGCACGCCGCCTCTGCCGCCGCTGGAAATTGTTTTTTTGGGGGTTTAATACTGTATCTCGAATTCTCGATCATATGAATATAAATTCGCAGTATGACTGAATGAAATATATGGTTTGAACGAGCTTGCGTTTTTCTCTCTTAATATACAGACTTATCAAACAATTTTCTTTTAAAAAAACGTCAACAGTTTTTAAATATAAAACACTCATCGCAAACGTTTTAGTTAGAACACCCGTATGCAAACCGACAGCTTCCCCAAGAAGCCAAGGGAAAATGTGCCGAGCAGGATTTCCGCATCCCTTCAACGCAAACGGTTGTTTTGCATGACCCGTGTGCAACCACGTACAAACAATTGGGTAAGATTTGCATATCTGTCATTTTGGGTATGTTGCCATTTCTCAAACTGGAAAGATTGACATTTGTTTATCGAGTAACATTGCCATTTGTCAACCCTGTAACACTGCGATTTGTCAAAATATGCAACTACAAATCGCTAGCACTATCTAATTTTTGCAACTAAAATCACTAGCACTGTCCATATGGACACCACTAGCAGGAGTGAGTTCATGGACGCATATGCAAATGTACCATTGATTACATACAACAAGTCATCAACCCACAACGACAACGAGTTTACACGTTGGATTATAGATCATTTCCAACAAAACATTCTAGTAAAGTTTTTCTCACACAACAAATAACAAAGCAATGAAATGAACTTCAGCTCAATCACTCGTCGGCGTTGGAAACGCTTGCTTTGAACCAGAAGTGATTCTTTGGGAAGGGCCAGCTACTGTCAATCTCGTGACCAACGCAGGACTGATCATCGAGGCTGAAGCGGCCTATGTCAGGACCCATATTGGGACGGTAGGGACGCATAGTAATGTCCGAGGTATCGATACAATTGCTTCTCATAAATGGTAGTAACGTTGTGTCAACAGCAGCTGGATCGCCTTCGACCATCATTGGATAGTTTTGTCCAAGGAAGAGCGAGTTTCCTCCAAGACTTTCAATACTGAACCAGGGAGAAGGTGTTGGCGCTAGTACACTAGTATCCATTCCGAATACCCTGCAACGGATGTTGGAATAGGTCCGGAGAGTGGGACCATACGAGACAAGACCTGCTTCCTTAGTAACATCAGCAGTGCCCCGTATACAGACAAGAAGAGGTGATCCATCAGAATAAGTTGCCAGGTGCCACTGAGTATATGGGTCCTGCTCGTCCTCATGCTCGTGAATAAAATTTTCAAGTATAGGTGGTGGAATGTTCACAGGACCTTGGAAACACAAGAAGGTTAATTAGTAAAGGGAAACTAACTAACCCGCATGCATGTGGATAAAATGATTATAATTACGGTGGAAGACAAACGTACCGAAATCATAAGGATTCCATGCAAAAACAGTGCCACGAGTGGTGGCAGCAAACACAAGACCTCGTATTGAATTGCATCACAGTACTCTTCTGTGTATAGAAACTGATTTTTGAGAAATATCCATCTAGTCGAACCATGAAGGACGGCAACAAGCTTGTCGAAGATAGCGACAACATAAGCATTCCTATAACCCCAAGAGCGGTTGGGAACTCGACAAATTGCTATCTTCCGTAGAAGACAGTCAGCATGATCGTATTTGAACTCACGTAGAATACGGGTGTACTCAACCTCTGGGCAGTCGTCTGAGATTTTTCAAAGTGGAACCCGGTGACGAGTGTACACATTCACAAGTTCCCACTCGTAGTTGTACCCAATATAAACAACCCAATCTCCATTTGCGCCTGCCCAAGCCTTGCCCTCAAGTGATGTCATCTTAACATCATACGTATCATTATCAAGCGGCATCAACTTACACAAGGCGAGGCTTCCCTCGTCCCCGTGCCAGTCAGCAGGGTCACAGCGAAGAAGATAGGGGAGATCAAACCGCTCCTGGACCCTTGGGTTCCTTGTAATGATGTAATTAGTTGGGTCGAGAATGATCTTGAACGAACCTGCCATGCTAGCCGACGTGATGACGTCGCACCGATCAATGAGTTCCTCCACCGCGTCATCATTCAGATCGGGGCAAGAATAAAGGGGTCGTTTCTGGCTTGTTCCCTCCGTGGAGAAGACGGTCAAACAATGGCAGAAGGAAGGGTGAAGGCAAATGGAGGAGGGAGGAAGAGTTAGCGTGCGACAGCAGTTCCAAATCAAGAGGGAAAGGCGAAGAGTCGGTGGACGGTTGCCACGGTACATGAAGAGGTGCCTGGGGAGCGAACGGTTGCCACAGAGGTCACACACTGACGACAAGGGCCGAGTGAACCGCATGCAATCCCATCGCACAACACACGCGTCTTGTTAAGTTGAACCGTTTCTGTTCTCTTGTGTCAACGCAAACAGTTCATCCGAGTGAACTGCATGCCGTATATCGCACACACCTTGATTTGGCTGGCCGTTTCTTTTGTGTTGCCTAATCACAAACAGTTCATCCGAGTGAACCGTATGCTGTATATCGCACACACCTTCATCTGGATGCCCGTTTCTTTTGTGTTGCCTAATCACAAACAGTTCATCCGAGTGAACCGTATGCTGTGTATCACACACGCCTTCATCTAGCTGCCCGTTTCTTTTGTTCCTCCTGACCGCAAACAGCTAATTGAACTGAACCGTATGCCCTTCATCGCACACGCAACTAAAATCTGAACCGTGTTTGATGCAGCCTCCATCGCAAACGTTTCACCTTTTTTGACGGTTTTCATACACCACCGTTTGCGATTATTGCATCGCACACAGTTTCTCGAAGGGTCTCTGATCGTAGTTTTGCGTTAGCAGCATCCTGCAGTAGTGATATTCTCGCACAGATCCCTTGGCAACCTGAAACAAGCCATAGAAAAAACCGGCAAAGCCTGGGGGCCACTACCTTACTGAGAACTTCCTTGCCCGCTGGCGATAAAAGCTTCTCCGTGCATCCTTTCACTTTTTCCCATACCCTGTCTCTGAGATATCTGAAGGTGCACATTCCCTGTCTCTGAGATATCTGAAGGTGCACATCTTTGATTGGCCCACATCTGTTGGCATCCCTAGATACCGCTCGTTCAATGATTCATTCTATACACTGAGCGTGTTTTTTATGTTGTCTCTCAACACCTGTGGAAAACCCTTGCCAGAGAATATTGATGACTTATCATGATTTACATGCTGTCCTGAAGCATTGCAATATGTATCCAATAGGTTTGATACTGCCACTGGCCCCTCCACACTTGACTTGAAAAACAACAGGCTATCATCTACAAACAGGAGGTGGTTTACAACCGGAGCTGTGAGTGCCACCTTGATCCCGTTGAGTGCTGATGATTGAGAACTAGTTTTTAAGAGGCACGAGAGGCCCTATGCTACAAGCAAGAAGAGATAGGGGGGGATTGGATCTCCCCGTCGAATACCCTGTGATGGCTTAAACTTCTCAAGCTTCTCACCATTGAACCGTATCGAGAAAGAAACAGAATTGATCATACTCATAACAATATTTACCCATTGCTGGTTGAAGCCAAGCTTGATCATGATAGCCTGTAGGTAGGGCCATTCGAGTCTGTCGATTGCCTTCATCATGTCTAGCTTCAAAGCACAATAGTTGTTTGACTTTGCCTTGCTTCGCTTCATAAAATGTAGGCACTCATAGGCGCATATGATGTTATCTGTTATTATTCTACCAGGGACGAACGTTGACTACGCCTCTAATATGATGTCGGGCAGAATGACTTTCAACCTGTTTGCATCCACCTTAAATGCAATTTTGTATATGACTTTACACAAGCTAATGGGACGAAATTGAGTTAGGAGAGTGGATTCGTCACCTTGGGGATTAGAACGGGACCGTTCCGTTCACATGTTGCACTCTCCTCTCCTCGTACAATGCTCAAGATAGCCTGGGTGACCTCGTCCCCACATAAGTCCCAGCGTCGCTGATCAAAGTGTGCAGGAAACCCGTCCGGACCCGGAGACTTTTTGGGGAACATCTGAAAACTGCAGCCTTCACTTCTTCCTTTGTATATTGCGCTAGAAGCGCCTCATTCATCTGTTGTGTTACCTTGGCAGGAATATGCTGGAGAACTCGGTCAATATCAGTAACCCCTTCTGAAGCGTATAAGCTCTTATAAAAATCTGCCACCAAAGCTTTCAACTCGGCTGGATCATCAATAATGGCTCCCAAAGAGTTGGCCAGTGCCTTAATCATGTTCTTTCTCCTCCTGATGCTAAGCTCTCATATGGAAAAAATCTCATATTCTTGTCACCCGATGAGAGCCACTCAATTCTCGAGGGCTGCCTCCACATTAATTCCTCCTAGTGGTACAACTCAACTAATTTCTCATTGACCTTAATTTCTGCGTGGGTCGGACCAACCCTGGTTGGTTCACCCTGAAGGCGCTCAAGCTCTGACGTGCGTGTCTTTATTTCTTTTCGCACTGACCCAAAGGTCTCCCTGTTCCATCTACCAAGATTACTGGAAATCGCCCGCAATTTCTCCCTGAGTCCTTCCATCGTTACTGACTGCTGCTCATGTCCCCAACTCTGTGTAATTGTGTCCCGCCAGGTTTCATGGGTCTCCCACATGACCTCATATCAGAAAGGTGGTTTCGCGGGGGAGAGGGTGCCCGCACCTTTATACAATAGATGTCGCAGAGGGGCTACATGCAAGAGTAAGAGGTTGCACGGGGGCATTTTATGGGCGACACGCCTGCTCTATTGTTGTCATCTAAATAATTAGACATTTTACATGACAAAATTTCTATGCATGCTATCGTTTCGTCATAGGAGAACTTTAGTTCCTTCTCCATCACCTTGCGGGCATAGTTTATGCTGGATTGATGGTAAAGACAACTTGGTCTGTTTGTCTGCGACCCTACGACCAAAACTTGATCCTCCGTGCGCCCTCGGTGGATCACCTCGTCACCGCCCTCACACGAGTGCACTGAGAAGCGAGTTCTCGCGAGGAGACCGCACCGTGCCCACCAGTCACCTCAACTATGCCATTTCAAGGAAGGTATGTCAGGGCCTCTATTCAAATTTCGCCCCGGGCCCCCGAAATATCAGGACCGGGCCTGCACCCAACTACATACAAAACAGATTGATGGCTGAATGATTAAAGCGCCCAACTCATAATTGGTAAATTTGCGGGCAGCTCTGCCTGCAAAGGAAACCTCGTAAGGGAAATTTGTTTGATTCTATTTTATCACCCTCAGCTACATACTCAACTCTATATAGTACAAATCGGTCAGCTCTGCCTGCAAAGAAAACCTGGACCCATCGACGATGGTGGTAACTGACGCTGATGCTGGACATGGGCTGCCTTCAAATAGATGCTGCTGCACGGCGGGGCCTGGTTGGCGTTCGCCGTTCCTCACTATCATTGGGACAACTTATATTCCTGCTGTTTCTAAAAAAAGAAAAAATCCTGCTGTCTGCTGAAGTACGTATGTCTTCTAAGTATTGGAATTCGTTCACCCAACCCACTACCATATGTCTGATATATCCGTTTCAAAAATCGCGGCGATGATCGCATGGCTTCAGCCGAGTGATAGATACAAGAGGAGCTCAACCAGACACCGTGTCTCTCTGATTGAACTCTTCTGTGTGTAGAATGCTACAGAAACTATCTCATCATGTCATCGAGAGAGCAAGAGATTTTCACATGACAACCCTGCCGCTCTTTGCGAGGAGTGTTGTCAGGTGGCAAGTGGACACTCTACGCGCGATGCATCTGGTTTGCTTTGGTCAGACGAGGATACAAATTGAAGGCCCTCACGCTTCTGCTTCATAGTACCATCTTGGAGGTTTGTAAGCCTGCCTGTCATCATCGCCCGCAACGCCTGGCCATCTTTATTTGAGACAATTGCTACCCATCCTCCTGCCGTTCTATCATCAACATAAAATAAGCCATCTGTGTTAACTTTAACTGGTATACTGCATTCTCAAAATATTGTTAACCAGATGTAACTAAAGAACTTCCTTCTTCCCGAGTGTGTACAATGCGCATGTGCAAGTGGCATCACAAGTTCACAACAACAGGGAGGAACCACCGTGCGACATCATACTTTCCCGGAGAACCACCGACTGGATGTTGAAATAGCACCTTCCGCTCCTCCATGGAGTCGACGCCCCATGTGGCGCAGGAGTCCTCGTCGACCTCATCCACAAAGTAGATGCAGTTGCTGATGCACCCCGGCACCTCCAAGGCATGCACCGTGAACGATGATTGCTCACTCACGAAAAGCGCCCGATCATCCGCAAGCCTCTCCACTTTCACCCATCGTGCCGCCTTGATATCCAGCCTATACACCTCGAAGCCACCGATGGTATCGGGGCATCCGGGTTCTTTCGGTGCAAGCACCGGACCGACAAACAGGACCGATCCTTCTGACTCCAGCAGGTGGCAGTACCAGAGGAATTGGTACCCGCAGATCGGGGAGTACTGCTCGAGAATGCTTGGCGCATGGAGCCTCGTCAGGTGCCACGGGGGCGGCACACGTGTGTCCACGGTGTAGGTGCAACCCATGAATTCCAGTGCGTAGAAGAGGCCATCTATGTAGGCCATCAGATAAATGCTTTCAAACTCTTCGGAAAGAATCAGCTTCTGCTCGGACCACTCCTCCGTCTCCGTGCACCAAAAGAGAGAGACACTGCTGTCAGAGTAGTCGCTAACGAAGACCGCGTTGGTGCCGGCGGCGGCCCTCACCGTAGATTGAGGCATCTCAAAGGGCGCATACATCTCGCTCTGGAACGCGCCGGTGACGGGGTTCACGAGGACAATGCGATGATCGTCCGCGAAGGATAGGAGGCCACAGGGCAGGGCGCCGGATAAATTCATACCTTCTTTTAGGGCCCGGACCATGGAGGGCAAGCGGGCAGGGGCCACCGGCGACGGCGAGCCCTCCTCGTCGATCGGCAGGGAGAAGATGGCTCCGCAGTGGTGCTCCTTCTCGGGCTGCCGCGGGAACAACAGCGGGTGGCGGTCCTCGTTGGAGACCTCGAGCGCGAACATGTGCGGGGTGCGTCTCGCTAGCCGCTCGGAGACGGTCGCCGCCCAGGACTTGCAGATAGTGGCCAAGCGCACCGACTCGAGCGGGCTGATGCCTGTGTTTTGAATTTCGGCCGGAAAAAACGGATTTCGGCCGAATTTCGGCCATCTCGGCCTGGGGCGAAATATATCATTGGCTGAAATTGGTCAAATTTTAGTCAAAATTTGGTCAAATTTCGGCCGAAAAAATTGAAAATGGCCGAAATTCGGCCATCTCGGTCTGGGGCGAGAAAAATCTCAAACCGAAAACCAAAACACAGGCTGATGCAGTCAAGGATTCTCTCTGTAAGGTGGTAAGGGAGGTCGCCGATGGTCCCGCTCACCGCATCTGCGCCGTCAGCGGGTTCGTGTTGGACGCGGATCTTGCTTGTGAGGGCGGCCGTGGGTTTGATCGGCTCCATGTGGGAGAGAGGAGGAGAAGAATGAGGGGGGTGTCGGCGTCGGTCCCAATGGGGAGGATGGCCGTGGCCCAGTCTGCGTTGGCGGTGCTGGCCCAGTCTGCCAAACGATGGCCAGCAAGACACGACGATGAAGGAAGACGACGAAGCACCGCGAACTTGGTTCCTGCCCCAAGCCGGCTCCCGACCGATTGAAGGTAGCAGCACAACTATTTACGTAGCCCGGGGAGTTGCACACATACTCAAACTCGGAACTACACACGTATACGCACACGAGAAGGCTTGGCTGATTGTTGCCAAAGGCTCGTTTTATTTCGACATTCACGGTTTATAAGTTGCAGGGTATTGGTATATATATATTAGCACAGAATTAAGAAAAAGGGTATATATATAGTTAGCTAGCCAATACTACTCCTACTGGGTGAAGGCTAGGAAACTAACACGGATACGTACGTTGTGGTTATTCTTAACAATCTCACCTACCTAAACAGGACGTCGTTATGTCTAGACGCCGATCCTTCTTTGCATTTCTAATAACTTCTCTTGGTTCAAAGCCTTGATTAGAATGTCCTCCAGGTAATCATCAATGCAAATATAGTTGACCCTCGTTTTACATTCTTTCATGAATGATACATCGTATCAATGTGTCTGCTTCATCACACCCCACTGTATTCTCGCGTAAAAAATTTAGACTTGCTGCCAATGTTGAGCATCACTTGTTCTGGATCTTGATTCATGAGATTAGTGTATAGCCTTATTACCCACACACGTTGAGCCATGGAGGCGGCAGCTATATATACTCTGCTTCTTCTAAAGTCGATGTCATCACTTCATTTTCCTTTATTTTGGGGACCATGATAATTTTCTTCATAGCATGGCAAAAAACTGAGCTTTACTAGTCACACAAGAACTAGACTTTATTTTTCTCACGATAGGGAGGATGTACGCGTTGGGGCAGCATCGGAGGTGTTCGCGCGGGGGGTCATAGCATAGTGAACGAAAGCATTCGTTTGGTACATCCCCCCCCCCCCTCCCCCCATAGATCGAACAAAACATTTGATTTGACTACGTCGCCTACCAATCGTTAGCGCTATATTGCCGCCCTTAACTAAATCGAACTGTCTAAAACTTTGCTAATACATTAACTTCATCAAATGAATATTGTGATTCAGATCCTAGAATAATTCGACTATCACCCCATGCAGGCTTCTACTCCCTCCATCCCGCAATATAAGATCGGTTTGCAAGTTGTTTTGGCTTGCAAAACAACCTTATATTATGGCACGGAGGGAGTATTTCATAGCAGCATCTTGGAGGTTTATAAACCTGCGTGTCATAGCGGGCATCGCCCGGCCATCTTGATTTCACACAATTGCACCCCATCCTCCCGTCCTTCTACCAGCATAAAAGAAGCCATATGTGTTACGATTTAACTGCTAGACTACATCCTCAAAATATTGTTAACTACATGTACCTAGACAACTTAGATATTTTTCCCTGAGTGTGTACAATGCGCATGTGCATGTGCAAGCGGCATCTCAACAGCAGGGAGGAACCACCGTGCAACATCATACTTTTCTGGAAAACCACCAATGGGGTGTTGAAACAGCACCTTCCGCACCTCCATGGAGTAGACGTCCCATGTGACCCAGCAGCAGCTGTCAACCTCACCCACAAAGTAGATGCAGTTGCTCATGCATCCCAGCAAGTCTGTGGCGCTCACCGTGAACGATGATTGCTCACTCACGAAAAGCGTCCGATCAGCCGCAAGCCTCTCCACTTTCACCCATCGTGCCCCCTCGACATCCAACCTGTACACCTCGAAGCCGCCAATGATATTGGGGCATCCAGTTTTTTTTGGGTGCAAGCACCGGATCGACAAACAGGACCGACCTTTCCGACTTCAGCAGGTGGGAGTAGCGGAGGAAGGGGTATCCGCGGATCGGGGTGTACTGTCCGAGAATGCTTGGCGCGTGGAGCTTATTCAGGCGCAACCCTAGTAGGTGCAACCCCAGAATTCCAGCGCGTAGATGACGACGTCTATGTAGGCCATCAGATAAATGCTTCTGAACTCTTCGGAAAGAAGAAGCTTCCGCTGAGACCACTCATCCGTGCACCAGAGGACAGAGACGCTCCTCTCGGAGTACGTAGTCCTTAACGAAGACCGCGTTGGCGCAGGCGGCGGTCCTCACCTTAGCGTCAATCGTCTTAAATGGCGCATGTATCCTGCTCTCCCACGAGCCGGTGACAGGGTTGACGAGGACAACGCAATTGTCGTCTGCAAAGGAGACGCGGCCGCAGGGCAGGGCGCCGGATAACTTCATACCTTTTGTGTCGCGGACCACGGAGGGCAAGTGGGCAGGTGCTACCGGCGACGACGGGTCCTCCGCGTCGACTGGCAAGGAGAAGATGGCCCCGCGGTGGTCCTTATTCTCGGGCGGCAGCAGGTACTGGAACCACTGAGGGTCCTTGTTGAGCGCAAAGAGGTGCGGTGTGGGTCTCGCTAGCCGCTCGGAGACGGTCCCCGCCCAGGACTTGCAGATGGTGGCCAAATGCATCGACTCGAGCGGGCTGATGCAGCCAAGGATCTTCTCCGTGAGGTGATAAGGGAGACCGCCGATAGTTCGGTTCGCCGCATCTCCGCTATCAGCGGGTTCGTGCTGGATGCGGACCTTGCTTGTCAGGTCGGCCGTGGGTTTGATCGGCTCCATGTGGGAGCGAGAGGAGAAGAATGCGTGGGCGCGTAGGCGCCGACAGAGGGTGGAGGCGGCGTTGGCCGTGCTGGCTCAGTCTGCCGAACGATGGCGAGACACGACGATGAAGGAAGACGACCGACCGATTGAAGCTAGCAGCACAGCTAGTTACGTAGCCCGGCGAGTTGCACACATACAAACTCCCAACTACACACGTATACGCATTTTTTATTGCCAAAAGACTTCTGTTTTATTTCAACACTCACGGTTTATAAGTCACAGAGTAGGTATATATATTAGCTCAGATCCAGAAAATAAGTATATATATTAGGGGAACTATGTAGCCAATACTACTCCTACTCGGTGAAGGCTAGGAAACTAACACGGACACGTACGTTTTGGTTATTCCTGCGGTTGGTTAGAGCATCTAAAACAGGGCGCACAAAAGTATTGCGCGCTAAAAGAGTTTTAGCGCGCCACTGTAAAAAATTTAGAATGTCGGACCCAATATTGGTTTGGCAGATGCCTAAAATACGCGTCCAAAAAAATACGCAGTGTAAATTGTGAAGCGCGCGCAATCCGGCGCCCAAATTTACAGCTTCTGATAGCGCATTTTAGTGTGTGCCCAATCCTTTTTTAAGCGTGCACTATTTTACAGCTTTTGCTGGAGCTGTCCGGTGCCCAAAAAACCCAAATTTTAGCGCGCGGAGCAGTTTTTGTGCGCCAGTTGAAGATGCTCTTAGGAAGTATTCTCAGGGAAGGCGAGAGGGGTGACTCCAACAGATGGCTGGCGCCGGCTGGGCGACTGTAACTCTCTTTTGTAATTCCCTTATCTTAATGCAAAGGCAAAGCTCCTCCATTTCAGCTCAAAAAAAAGGGTGACTGGCTGGGCGATCCCCAAGCTGCTCCCCGAAGACCACCGGTAGGTCACATGCAGGATGGCCTCGGCCGCTGCAGGGAGAGAGGATGGTGATGGCCAGCTGTCTGTGAGCCGGCCCTCTGCCCGACGTCCTTGTCGGCCGGTGCGTGCTTCCTTCGCTTGGGGTGATGTTGAAGACGAGGTGGAAGAAGATGGACCGGTGGAGCTCCCAGTCTCCCTCGCCTCTCCCCGTTTTGGGGTATTCCTGGCCGTGGCGAGGCGTGGTCGGAACAAGCCGTTATGGGGTGGTCTTTGAGGTCGTTCCCCGGTTGGCAGAGGGCGGTCCCGGCGTCGGCGGTTGCGGCCGGGCATGGTGTCTCGATGGTGCCCCCTCCACGCGCGGGCGGGTAGGGTGGCACGTCGGTTTCTTGCCGGGAGATGCTGCTGAGCGGCTCCCCCCGAGGGTCTGGCTGGCTGGGCGGCCTTGGTGATGGTTGCACCGCGCCTGGTCGCACGGGAGACGAGGCTCACCCCTGGACTTTCCGGATATGGCTGCCCTGCTGCATGGGCCTGTGGCGACCTGCGTGGCGGTCGGTGGAGGACTAGCCCTTGTGGGGCCCTCGAGCATCCTCTCAGCGAATCTCGAAGCTTTCGGGTTATTTTATTCTAGAAAAAATCATCAAAAATTGGCATCGTGTTTGGACCTTCATAGGTATTGATTTTCTGTAAAATCAAAAACAAACAAAAAACAACAATTGGGCCCTAAATTAATATGTTAGGCCAAAAAATAATATTAAACGATAACATGAGTATGTAATAATGATAATATAATAGCATTAAATAATCAAAAAATATAAATACATCAGAGACGTGTCACTTCTTCACGTATTGTCTTGTCCGTTGCACATAGATCGGCGTGGCTTTTCTCTATTCTTCTTCTCTTTGTTTTCATTTCTCTTTCATTTTTTTTCAATTTTGCTGCTTACTTATGCCTTTTGTTTTCATTCATTTGTCCTAGTCCTTTTTTGCTTGTATCATTCTTTCCTTTCGAAAATCCATTTCTACACCCGAGCTCATCTGCACCTGCGTCGACGAAAAAAATCAAAACAAATACTAGAAAAAATCAAAAAATTCCAAATAAAATTTGTGTGAACAGTAAACATTTTTACAGACCCCCAATTTGTCTTTTTTGCTGAGAGCTGCTCATATGTCCAAATGACTTGAAATTTGGAGCGGGCCTCACGCATCAAGTTGTCTACCACGCAAATTTTATTTGGAATTTTTTGAATTTGTTTTGAATTTTTTACGAATTTTTTTCTAACCGGGTGCAGATGAGCCTGGGCACCAAAACGCCCTACTCCTTTCCTTTTTCCTATTTTATTTTATTGCATGAATAACAAGGTTGCATGCATAAAGCAGCCGTTAGCACAAGCTGATCAGATCATGTAGCTGAGTTTAGTTTAGCCCGATATCTTCATGGCTATCCATGCAACTTAACAATCGCTGAAAATCAGAGAAAAAAAGGGACTTGGCAAAAGCGTCAATGGTTTTGCCAAAGCCATGGAAAACTGCAATTTTCAGATACTGAAGTATTCATCGCCTACGCACAAAAATACCGAGGTTTTGAAACGCTGCAGTCTTAGAAAAGCTTAGGTTTTGAAATACTGCAGTTTTAGAAAAACTGTGCTGCCCAAAGCGTTCGACCCTGAACTGAAACCTGGTGAGGGGCATTTGTTTGATTGAATTTTATCACCCTAAGCTACCCACTCAACTCTATACAGCACAGACTGGTCAGCTCTGCCTACAAAGAAAACCTAGATACACGTGGGCGCTGGCGCTAACTACTGCTGATGCTGCACATGGGATGCCTTCAAATCGACGATGATGCATGGCCACGCCTGGTCGGCGCTCGCCGTTCCTCACTGTCACCGGGACAACTCGACTGAGACGATAGCCCAGCTGAAGAAGCAGAAAGTTCCATCCTAGCTCGAGCTCCACGGTACCCATTATCACGGCCGTCCACTCGTGTCGCGATTCGTGCACCTGAAAGCATCACATGACCCGCGCCAGCGTCGTTAGCCAGAGTTCACCTGCGCATGTGAATAGTAATTCGAGCTAGGGCTAGGTTCTGCATGCTAGACCTCAGGGTCTACCCCTATTTGGCATCTTCTGCACTGTTCGTCTCGTGGCCCTGTCCAGGTGGGTGTCAGCGGCTGCTCCTCCCACCACCATCCAGCAGCAGACGAGAATAGTGCTCGTTTCTGATAATTTAATTTTGGCTTACAACTGCTAGTGCGATGACAGTATTTAATTTGGCATACTACAGTTCAGCCAACTGTGATTTATGGCTTGAGCTGCTTAACGTGTCACTATGCGGAGATCCGCCGTTAAATTAACATATTATGTATTTACATAACACTGCTTGACCATGCACATTGTACTAATTAGTTCGTGGACTTGGGACAGGAACATTTGTTCCGCTAACCTGTACAGGAACGTATAAAGGTTGATGGAACATGTACGTACGAGTAGTACAGGATACATTAAGGTACAGGAACATCACGGGCCTCCCCATCGCTTGTGGACAAAAGCCATCATGGGGACTCGTCCGACAAGACTGGGAGACAGGCCACATCATGGCATGAACAGTAGCCTAGGAGCCCGTCCAGTTTTTCTATTAAAAATGTCTCTCGTCAGTGTATTTAGCGTTGATCTCTCTGAGGAAACTGCAACGTTGCAAAGCAAGGCTCGTATCTCTATGTAGAGTGAACGGGGGCGATAGGTGGTCCTGTGGAGCTCGACCTTCAAAAAACGTCTTCTACTAGTACCGAAATTCCTTCAGAACCCGCTGTCCTACTCACTGCCATATGCCTGGTGATATCCATTTCAAAAATTAGGGCGATGATCACATGGCTTCTGCCAAGTGAGAGATAGGAGCTCAATCGGCACCGTGTATCTCTAGCTGAACTCTTCTATGTGCACAATGTTTAGAAACGATCTCATACTGTCAAAAGAATTAACACTAGTGTCGTGTGAAAATCTCCTGCTCTTCCGAAGGGTTTTGTCAGGTGATTAACACTAGAATACCAGCTACAGTAACAGAATAACAACCGTGTTTTTCTTAGTTGGATAACCACCATGATTTGATGGGTGTTGCTCTTCCTGTAGGTTTTGTGGTAAACTCCCTTGCTCTTCTGATGGGTGTTGTCAGGTGAGAACATTCTGTTACTCTTAGCAAACCAAAAACTAGTGTTCAAAGAACCTCCAATTTCAAGGTTCAAATTAACACAAACAGAATTTGGCTTCTCAAGCTGTTTCGACCTCCCAGCAACTCATGTATGCACACCTCACCATGTCCATCACCAAAAAATTGATCCCAGAAACCACCACCCAAGAGCAGCAGGGTGATCCTAGTCCAGTCGGTCTTGTCTGCCATACCGGTGCACTCCATGCTCGCTATGGGATTGCCAGCAAAAACGATCAAGGCACTAGTGAAAATCTGCAGAAGCTTCCTATGGTCTGGGAAAGAGGATGCGGGTGGAGGAAAGTGCGCGGTAGCATGGGACATCCTATGCCGGCCTAGATGGGCAGGTGGACTTGGAGTGACTAACCTCAAGTGGATGAATATTGCACTCCAAGCGAAGTAGCTGTGGCTTTAGCGCGCACATGCGACCAGGCCTTGGGCTGAGTTCAAGTTCAACATTCCGGACGAAGCCAGAGCTCTGTTTCAAGCGGCGGCAAGAATGCACCTTGGAGACGGCAGGACGGACCTATTTTGGGAAGATAGGTGGTGCAATGGCTATCGACTTCAGGAGTTGGCCCCGGGGATATATGCCAAAGTAGCCAAGAGGGTGAGAAGCACAACGACAGTGGAGGATGCAACGCTAAACGCAACATGGGCAAGAGATGTTGGACCGAACATGAATGAGGATGAGCTAGACCAATTCCTGCAACTCTGGACACAGGTGGAAGGAACAAACTTGAATGCACAGCGGCCGGATCAACTATTGTGGTCGTGGGAGAAAGATGGTCAGTTCTCGGTCCGATCTGCATATGCAGCTAAGTTTGCCACACACCATGTTTCGCCCACGGCTGGCTTCACTTGGGCATCGAAGGCCCCCTTGCGGTGCCGCTTCTTCGTGTGGCTTGCGCTTATGGGCAGAGTGTGGACATCGGAGAGGCTGGCACGACGAGGGCTTCCACATCAGAACACTTGCCTGTTATGTGACCAAGAGGACGAAACTGTTAACCACCTCCTGACCGGCGGTGTCGTCGCGCGTGAAGTATGGGCAAAGGTAGGCCTCATTGTGGGCTTCATCGTCCTGGCACCGGCACAAGGAGAGGATCTACGGGCATGGAGCACTCGGACGACACGACTTGGGAGATATACAAAGACTGCTCGCGCCATTCAGGTACTGGTCCTCTGGGAGCTATGGAAGCATCGGAACTCGATCGTGTTTGAGGGTAAGAGCCCGGACGTGCGGCATGTGCTACGGAGAATACAATCTGAGGGTGTAATATGGAAGCAGGCAGGCATCCTGCATGCGGATCTTAGCATTCACCCATTAGATGTAGAGGTAGATAGGTGGGAGTACGGTGAGTAATCCACATATAGCTGTCACAGTGGATTGCCTTGTGTAAAAGCCATGTAAATACTGTGGACGGGGCTCTTCCCCTTTTCCTTTCTATCAATATATGATACGCATACTCGTGCGTATTCAAGAAAAAGAAACCACCACCCATCAGAGCCAAAGGATTCAAAGAGCACTGCAACAACGCCTTGGCACAAAAATTGGCTGATATACCTTTGTCAACAAGTACCCTTACATGACAAAGTTGGAGGACACTAGACAGACACACTAAATTCTATTGCATTCTTGTTTGAGAAGAGAGGTTCTCCACCAAAATGGTGATGCAACATAATTGCCCTGCTCACCATATATATGGCATACGGACCGAGAGAAATCGATTGTTTGAAATAATGGATCTTAGAAATACCCAAAGCAGCGCCAAGCTTAGCAAGTTCTTCCCATCCAAGTTACAAGCTCTACTACAACATACAATACATTAACTAAATCAAACTCTCTCAAACTTCACCAACAAATTAACTTCATCAAATGGATTTTGAGATTCAGATCCTAGATTAATAACGCTTCAGCTTCATAGTAGCATCTCAAAGATTTATAAGTCTGCCTGTCACCGCCGTCAACGCCCGGCCATCTTGATTTCGCACAATTGCTCCCCATCCTCCTGTCCTTCTATCAGCATAAAAGAAGCCACCTGTGTTAACTTATACTATACTGCATTCTCAAAAAATTGTTAACCAGATGTGCCTAAAGAACTTAGATTTTTCTCTTCTTTCCCGAGTGTCTACAATCGGAACGCGCATGTGCAAGCGGCATCAAAACAGCAGGGAGGAACCACCGTGCAGCTTCATACTTTCCCGGAGAACCACCGACGGGTTGTTGAAACAGCACCTTCCGCTCCTCCATGGAGTAGATGCCCCAGGTGACCCAAGAGTAGTAGTCGACCTCACCCACAAAGTAGATGCAGTTGCTCATGCACCCCGGAATCTCCAAGGCGCGCACCGTGAACGATGATTGCTCACTCACGAAAAGCGCCCGATCAGCAGCTAGCCTCTCCACTTTTATCCATCGTGCCTCCTCGACATCTAGCCTATACACCTCGAAGCCACTGATGGTATCGAGGTCTGTGGGTTCTTGTGGAGTGAGCACCGGACCAACAAACAGGACCGACCCGTCCGACTCCAGCAGGTGGGTGTACCAGAGGAAGTGGTACCCACAGATCGGGGTGTACTGTTCGAGAATGTTCGGCACATGGAGCTTCTTCAGGCGCCATGGCGGTGGCACACGTGTGTCCACGGTGTAGGTGCAACCCCAGAATTCCAGCGCGTAGAAGACGCCGTCCGTGTAGGCCATCAGATAAATGCTTTTGAACTTTTCGGAAATCAGCTTCTGCTCCTCGGGCCACTCCTCCGTGCACCAGAAGAGAGGGACGCTCATCTCAGAGTGGTTGTTAACGAAGACCGCGTTGGCGCCGGCGGCGACCCTTGCCTTAGCTTCAGTCGTCCCAACGGGGGCATACATCTCGCTCCGGAACGCGCCGGTGACGGGGATGACGGGGACAACGTGGTTGCCGTCCTCGAAGGAGAGACGGCCGCAGTGCAGCGCGCCGGATAACTTGACACGTTCTACGTCGCAGACCATGGAGGGCACGCGGGCAGGGAGAGGGACCACCGCCGACGGCGAGCCCTCCCCATCGATCTGAAAGGGGAAGATGGCCACACGGCGGGGCTCCTCCACGGGCGGCAGCTGGAACCACTCGTTGGAGACCTTGAGCGCGAGCAGGTGCGGGGTGGGTCTCGCTAGCCGCTCGGAGACGGTCGCCGCCCAGGACTTGCAGACGGCGGCGAGGCGTACCGACTCGAGCGGGCTGATGTAGCCGAGGATCTGTTCTGTGAGGTGGAAAGGGAGGCCGCCGATAGTCCCGCTCGCCGCATCTTCGCCATCAGTGGGTTCATGTTGGACGCGGATCTTGCTTGTTAGGGTAGTGGGTTTGATCGGCTCCATGTTGGGGAGAGAGGAGGTGAATGCGCGGGGCGTCAGCGTCGGTCCGAAAGGAGGGTGGAGGCGAGGCGTTCGCCGTGCTTACCCAGTCTGCCGAACGATGGCGAGCGAAACACTGCCGAGGGGGGAGGCAGTCGCCGACAGAGGATGGAGGCGAGGCCGGGGCTGGAGGCCGCGGCGTTGGCTGGACCGACAGAGGTGGAAGTGGATCGGGGAGGAGGAGGACGGCTGGACTTGGGAGCCAGGGTTTGGAGCGGTGGGGTGGACGCAGCTGCTGCCCAGGTCGGGACTTTGGAGACGGGCTCTACCGAAAGTAAAGCAGGCCATATGGGCCCTATCACACGGGCCAGCCCGTGGGCACAGATTTTCAGCCCGGCAAGTGCCCGGCATGGCATGCGAATAAAATGTAGAGGCCAAACGGGCCTATATTTGGGATCTTCGGCCGTGGTCTTTCAAGGAATCAATGATCCATTTCTCAAAAAAAGAGGAAGCGATGATCCTCTAATCCTGGAGACTTATGCTTCCGTGAACCTTTAGCACTTGCAGATGATCCTCCCGTGCAAATATTTTTGTGTGGCTTGGGACTGTGAAGAAGCGGTGAATGATATCATCAAGGGGACAGAAGGTCCTAATGCTGCCATAGTACATGAAATAATGAGTTGTTGTAACAGTTTTACTTTCAGTTCTTTTATTCATGAATGTAGGAACTTTAATTTTAAGACTCATAATCTCGCCAAGTTTGCTTGTAACCTAGGTGTAGGTCGACATGTTTGGTTGGGCAATCCTCATGACCCAAACCTTTACTTATGACCTTTGTTTTGGATGAATAAAGATGGCGAGTCTTCTAAAAAATACAAATAAAATGTCTGAGCTGGCCTTCGGCCCAACATCGAACAAGGCCGATCACCGAGGTCAGGCCTTAAGGCTGAGCATGGAACGCGCTTTTTAGTTTTTTTTAACACGACGGACTTTTCAGTTGTAGGGCCTTTTTAGGGTTGTACTGTTTTGGCCTCTTTACGGCGGGTTTGGCTTTTTAAGGTGGACCCGCCGTAGATGTGCCGTGTCGGGCCATCCCTCAATGTCGGGCCTTCGGATTGGCACGACGCGGCCCTTTCATAAAAGGGCCGACAAGGGTCGTGTCGGGCAAGGTCTTTTTATAGCTAGGTCGTGTCGGCCCGACCCATATGGCCAGGTTTGATTGAAAGCTTGTGCAACGAAAGGAAATTAATGGATCGAACAAAAAGAAGCGATGTGAGCACTTCCCCTATTTTCTTTAACACATTAAAAGATTTTGTTTTGGGGAGTTATTTCTTTCCTAACTCCTCCCACATAATCGTTATAACCTCAAAATTTTGAGGGAAAACACCCCAAACCACTACAACCTGCAAGTCCAGGTTTGAGAAGTCCTAGGAAGGTTTCCAAATCCTCTGCCTCCTCCCCTACGTGTATCACCTCCCTCCTGGCCGTCGTGACCCCGCCTGAGCACCCCCGCAGACCTCCCTCACCTCCCCACACCTTGTTGGCGAGAATCCTTTTATCACTGGCAGTAAAAGTGTTATGAGTTCTCCATCTAGAGAGGAACATTACATGAAAATATGACAATGCAACAAGAAACCATTGCATATCACACCACAAAACGACAAGCACTAATAAGCTCACCATCTCTGGCTTGACATGAACTTTGTCTCGAATGAACACCATATTCAGTCCTTGGCTCATGTGAATCCGGTCCTCCTTAGTCATTCCATATTGTTCTCGAGACACTAAACTATGCATGAGATTCTACATACCCCACATCACCTCCATCACCACATCATTGTACAGACCTCTAGGTATATCTACGAGAGAACTGTTGCGCAAACACTTGAAAAAGGCTCAGTTACATATGAAGAAGCAGGTCGCCAAATAGCAGAGCAAGCAAATATTTGAGGTGGACCATTATCTCAAGAACTGACTTGCAGTGCGGGGTAACCAGAAGCTCTTCCTCAAGTTATATCGGTCATACGAGGTGCTCCATCTTGTGGTCGAGATGCCTTATATATCAACAGGATCTTCTGGCGTCATCTAAGATCCATGATGCCATTTACGTCTCTCAGCTAAAGAAGCACCTGCCAGGCTGCCACCATGCACAGACGTAGAGCAACACGACATCTCCAACGAAGCACCATGTGACTTGGCACTTCTTGAACCAGCTGCCATTTTGCAGTCCAAGTTCATTTAACGTGGCGGTTGCGCCACCCTCGCCTCAAGGTACGTGTTGGAGCGGTTGCCCGGAGACGCATGACACTTTGGAAGACGCATATATCATCTGCACAAGCTTCTCTTCTATACTGACTTGGTGGCAAGTCGTGCCTCAAGGGGTGGGGAGTGTTATGACATGGCCCGCCCCAGGACGGAGGCCCAAGGCTACAAGATGCAGCAGGAAGATAGCATGTGACTTCAAGGCCTAGATGGGAGGTCAATATACTGTGGAGGAGGATAAATAGCCCGAGTGCTGGGAGAGGCTGGTTGTCGAATTAGAGAAGAGTCATTTTCCCTTTTTCCTTTCCACAAACCTGCAGAAATCTTGTTGAATCGCTCCTCTTTATTTGAATTCCAACTCATACAAGCGAGTGCACAATATAAACGAAGACATGTAATTTGGATAGTCAAAAAATCATCTACGTGCAACTATTTATAAACACCATACACAAACAAGAGGATATGTTCATCATGTTGAGATACTATTCATGTCGAGATACTAGGTATGTCCTAGTTGCTTAGACATTGGATTTTCTTTGTTTAACAAAATTTACACAATGTTAGGTTATCTTAGACTAAGGTTAAAACAAGAATTCTAAAGCAACATCTTCAACTAAATAATCTCATTAGTTGCGGTAGAGATCGACATTGAAAAAATCTATTGCCATGGATCAATTATTCCTAACTTTACTCCCAGCAAAAAGGAAATATACTTAGTGATTACACTCGCAAAATCATGTTTTTTTTTGCTGAAAAAGGCAAAAAATGACGCCAGTCCCGTAGACTGAAAAAGGCGAGAAAACATTCTGTGGACCAGTTGGTGGGATGAGATCCTCTGACTTATCAAGGGAAGTCTAACCTAACCTCTCTTCTTTGCAGTTCCATCAACACTGCTCTAAAAAACAATTTATCAACAATGATTTGTACGCAATAATCATAGTATACAGTACAGTGTCATCTCTCTGACTTGCCTTCTCGCTTTTATACACACTAGTAGAAAAATGGGCCTATTGTCCCGGTTCGTAAGGCCCATTTTGTCCCGGTTTTTGAACCGGGACTAAAGGGTCATTACCAATGCCCTAGGCCTTTAGTCCCGGTTCTTACACAAACCGGGACAGATGGGCCTCCAAGTGGCCCGTGCGGCGAGCCCAGACAGGAGGGCCTTTAGTCCCTGTTGGTGGCACCAACCGGGACCAATAGGCGTCCACCTGTCAGCAGCTGGCAGGAGTTGAGGTTTTTGTTTTTGTTTCTGAAAGGGGGTGGTTTAGGGGGTAATTTAGGGTGTGTAAGCTAGCTAACAGAGAGAAGTGTCCTCTCTTATTTCCGTGCTTAGTTTGCCAACGCTACTGCTATGCCTAAACATGGCTTAGATTAAAGTGAAGGCAACATGTGGTGCATGTCGAAAGTAATATTAATCCTAACTTGATCAAGTTTGGATTAGTACTACTTTCGACATGCACCACATGCTTGTTGCCTTCACTTCAATCCAATCCATATTCATTTCACCCACTGATATATAATAATTCTTCATGCCCGCATCATGCATCATCATAATAATAAGTCCTACTAATCATCATCATACAACTTCTACTCGTTATTAATAACAAGTCATACGATCATCATCCTCATAGTCATCGAACCAACCCTACTTAATTGTTCTAGGCACATGATCATCAGTATTAGGTAGGACCTAAATATCCTCTTTAAGGTAAAATAGCATAAAACAATATAGACCCTGACTCTCCATTGTGAAGAATGGAGATCATCCTGTCTCCAATTCTTGCGCTTCGCTTCCTTTTGCTTCCAAGAACCTCCTTACGACTGTCCATACATTTTTTCCATTCCTTCATTTTCATGTCTCCACTTCTTTAGAAATCTGGTATGGACAGTTGAGATTCGTAGGATGACCTGGACGTATGTTCAAAATATCAAGGCGACCACTCTGATACATCAGATGAGGCACACAATCCTCTGGGATTATCTGTTGAAAAACATAGTAATAACTTCATAGTTAGCAATGATGTACTAGTTTTAGAGGTATGCAAAAGATGCACGGATGTCGTAATAGTAAAAAATCTTACCAGGGTATCTCCATAGTAGTTACCGTAGTTCAACACGTGCACTAGTGGTACGTATTGACCATAATGTGGAGGAGTTTTACAATAGATATTGTAATTCTCAAGATCAGTATAAAATCTGACCAGATGAGTTTTCTCCTTATAAGTTAACTCAGAGCCATCGGTGTAGTAGGTTCTGTCTACCATGTTCCGCACATTGTTTGAACAATCAAAATAAGCTGTCAACTATTTTGAAATGAACAATATAAATTAGTTAATAACTATGTTTGAGAAACTCACATAGCGGTAGAATTGGAGGCGTATCAACAAGGACCCAAATGTCCATATTGTCTTGCTCGATGTCAGGATCACCAAGATCCATGGTGACAAGTATACCCTCATCAAAATCACACATCTTGCAAAATGCTTCCTTTTTGCAACCAAAATGGGTTACGCTCTCAGAATTATACAGATTTACTTCAAAATCCATATCATGATGGGTCCTTAGATGAATTTTCTTTGTTTCCATACTTTCATGGTCTTCAAAACCCATCCTCTCCAAGACGTAGCGTCATAGCGTCTTGCATGGCATGGGATAAGCTAGTCGAGTTGTAAAAGATGAAAATTACACGTTGAAATAGTTGAAGTCGTGCTTAATTACGAAAAAATAACACTTGTCGTCGTTGTGTACCATTTTAACATCGAAGGTCTCCTCCAGCTTAATGCTGAAGCGCCTATCTTCGTCTAGGTGAGGCCTGTCGCACAGACCTCGGTCGTCGTGGCACCAGTCGCACTCCCCCGGGAGACTTTCGTCGTCCGAGTACGACATTTCCTATGTTCATAATTCAAATATTAAATTTGTACAATTAAATATATGTACTAAAAAACCTAAATTAGATCATTATTATTCAACACGGGTTGACTATCGGTCTGTCGAGTCTTTTTTTGAAAACACTCATCTCACGTGGTGTACATATTCGACCGTCGGTGATGGTAGCTCCTCCTTTCATCCCCGAGTGCATTACACCAAGTTGTCTAGCACACGGGAATGAAGGAGAAGCTACCCCCACGACAACAGTCGGGATTCTTCGTCCTCTCATATATATATGGTGGAGACTCTCCCTTACTGATTCCTCTCTAACATTGCAACCGTCGGTGATGGTAGCTCCTCCTTTCGTTCCCGAGTGCATTACACCAAATTGTCTAGCACAAGGGAAAGTTGGCATGGTATCATCATAATAGTTGTGGAGAGAAAGTCTTCACTTTTTCTTCGCTTGTGTCATTTGCTTATTGTGCCGTAACCATGGATAATCTTCATCGTTTATCAGGATGCTTGGGTCAGCCTTGACTTTGAAGGGAGGAATTTCATGAAACTTTTTATAATCTTCAGACATGTCTGTCTTGCCCTCCACTCCCACGATGTCCCTTTTTCTGAAAGAACTATGTGGCGCTTTGGCTCATCGTATGATGTATTAATTCGCTTCCTTATCTTTTCTTTTTCTCGGTTTGGTAGACATGTCCTTCACATAGATAACCTGTGCCACATCATTGGCTAGGACGAACGGTTCGTCAGTGTACCCAAGATTGTTCGGATCCACTGTTGTCATTCCGTACTATGGGTCTACCTGTACCCCGCCTCCTGACAGATTGACCCATTTGCACTTAAACAAAGGGACCTTAAAATCATGTCCGTAGTCAAGTTCCCATATGTCCACTATGTAACCATAATATGTGTCCTTTCCCCTCTCGGTTGCTGCATCAAAGCGGACATCGCTGTTTTGGTTGGTGCTCTTTTGATCTTGGGTGATCGTGTAAAATGTATTCCCATTTATCTCGTACCCTTTGTAAGTCAATACAGTCGAAGATGGTCCCCTGGACAACGAGTACAAATCATCACAAACAGTGTTGTCACCTCTGAGACGTGTTTCCAACCAACTGCTGAAAGTCCTGGTGTGTTCACATGTAATCCAGTCGTCGCACTGCTCCGGGTGTTTGGAGCGTAGACTGTTCTTGTGTTCATCGACATACGGGGTCACCAATGTAGAGTTCTGTAGAACTGTGTAGTGTGCTTGAGACCAAGAATATCTGTCCCTGCATATTATTGAGTCCCCTCCAAGCGTGCATTTTGCAGTCAGTCTCCCCTCATACCGCGATTTAGGGAGACCTATCTTCTTAAGGCCAGGAATGAAGTCAACACAAAACCCAATGACATCCTCTGTTTGATGGTCCATGGAGATGCTTCCTTGGCCTAGCGCGGTTACGGACATATTTCTTTAGGACTCCCATGAACCTCTCAAAGGGGTACATATTGTGTAGAAATACGGGGCCGAGAATGACAATCTCGTCAACTAGATGAACTAGGACGTGTGTCATGATATTGAAGAAGGATGGTGGGAACACCAGCTCGAAACTGACAAGACATTGCACCACATCACTCCTTAGCCTTGGTATCATTTCTGGATCGATCACCTTCTGAGAGATTGCATTGAGGAATGCACATAGCTTCACAATGGCTAATCGGACGTTTTCCGGTAGAAGCCCCCTCAATGCAACCGGAAGCAGTTGCGTCATAATCACGTGGCAGTCATGAGACTTTAGGTTCTGGAACTTTTTCTCTGGCATATTTATTATTCCCTTTATATTCGATGAGAAGCCAGTCGGGACCTTCATACTAAGCAGGCATTCAAAGAAGATTTCTTTCTCTTCTTTGGTAAGAGCATAGCTGGCAGGACCTTCATACTGCTTTGGAGGCATGCTATCTTTTTCGTGCAAACGTTGCAGGTCCTCCCGTGCCTCAGCTGTATCTTTTGTCTTCCCATACACGCCCAAGAAGCCTAGCAGGTTCACGCAAACGTTCTTCGTCACGTGCATCACGTCGATCGAAGAGCAGATCTCTAGGTCTTTCCAGTAGGGTAGGTCCCAAAATATAGATTTCTTCTTCCACATGGGTGCGCGTCCCTCAACGTCATTCGGAACAGCTAGTCCGTCGGGACCCTTTCCAAAGATTACGTGTAAATCATTGACCATAGCAAGTACTGTTGGGAATCGTAGCATAATTTTAAAATTTTCCTACGCTCACCAAGATGCATCTATGGAGTGTACTAGCAACGAGGGGAAAGGAGTGCATCTACATACCCTTGTAGATCGCGAGCGGAAGCGTTCCAATGAACGTGGATGACGGAGTCGTACTGGCCGTGATCCAAATCACCGATGACCGAGTGCCGAACGGACGGCACCTCTGCGTTCAACACACGTACGGTGCAGCGACGTCTCCTCCTTCTTGATCCAGCAAGGGGGAAGGAGAGGTTGATGGAGATCCAACAGCATGACGGCGTGGTGGTGGATGTAGCGGGTCTCCGGCAGGGCTTCGCCGAGCTTCTGCGAGAGAGAGAGAGGTGTTGCAGGGGAGGAGGGAGGCGCCCAAGGCTGTAGGTTGCTGCCCTCCCTCCCCCCCTTTATATAGGCTCCTTGGGGGGGCGCCGGCCCTAGAAATGGGATCTCATGGGGGGGCGGCGGCCAAAGGGGGGAAGGGGTTGCCTTGCCCCCCAAGGCAAGGGGGAACCCCCCACCCTAGGGTTCCCAACCCTAGGCGCATGGGGAAGGCCCAAGGGGGGGCGCCCCAGCCCACTAAGGGCTGGTTCCCTTCCACTTTCAGCCCACGGGGCCCTCCGGGATAGGTGGCCCCACCCGGTGGACCCCCGGGACCCTTCCGGTGGTCCCGGTACAATACCGGTAACCCCCGAAACTTTCCCGGTGGCCGAAACTTGACTTCCTATATATAATTCTTCACCTCCGGACCATTCCGGAACCTCTCGTGACGTCCGGGATCTCATCCGGGACTCCGAACAACTTTCGGGTTTCCGCATACACATATCTCTACAACCCTAGCGTCACCGAACCTTAAGTGTGTAGACCCTACGGGTTCGGGAGACATGCAGACATGACCGAGACGCCTCTCCGGTCAATAACCAACAGCGGGATCTGGATACCCATGTTGGCTCCCACATGTTCCACGATGATCTCATCGGATGAACCACGGTGTCGAGGATTCAATCAATCCCGTATGCAATTCCCTTTGTCAATCGGTATGTTACTTGCCCGAGATTCGATCGTCGGTATCCCAATACCTTGTTCAATCTCGTTACCGGCAAGTCTCTTTACTCGTACCGCAATGCATGATCCCGTGACTAACGCCTTAGTCACATTGAGCTCATTATGATGATGCATTACCGAGTGGGCCCAGAGATACCTCTCCGTCACACGGAGTGACAAATCCCAGTCTCGATCCGTGCCAACCCAACAGACACTTTCGGAGATACCCGTAGTGCACCTTTATAGTCACCCAATTACGTCGTGACGTTTGGCACACCCAAAGCACTCCTACGGTATCCGGGAGTTGCACGATCTCATGGTCTAAGGAAAAGATACTTGACATTGAAAAAGCTCTAGCAAACGAAACTACACGACCTTTTATGCTATGCTTAGGATTGGGTCCTGTCCATCACATCATTCTCCTAATGATGTGATCCCGTTATCAATGACATCCAATGTCCATAGTCAGGAAACCATGACTATCTGTTGATCAACGAGCTAGTCAACTAGAGGCTTACTAGGGACACGTTGTGGTCTATGTATTCACACATGTATTACGATTTCCGGACAATACAATTATAGCATGAATAATAGACAATTACCATGAACAAAGAAATATAATAATAACCATTTATTATTGCCTCTAGGGCATATTTCCAACAGTCTCCCACTTGCACTAGAGTCAATAATCTAGTTACATTGTGATGAATCGAACACCCATTGCGTCCTGGTGTTGATCATGTTTTGCTCTAGGGGGAGGTTTAGTCAACGGATCTGCTACATTCAGGTCCGTATGTACTTTACAAATATCTATGTCTCCATTTTGAACACTTTCACGAATGGAGTTGAAGCGACACTTGATATGCCTGGTCTTCCTGTGAAACCTGGGCTCCTTCGCAAGGGCAATAGCTCCAGTGTTGTCACAGAAGAGAGTCATCGGGCCCGACCATTGGGAATCACCCCTAGGTCGGTAATGAACTCCTTCATCCAGACTGCTTCCTGTGCTGCCTCTGAGGCTGCCATGTACTCCGCTTCACATGTAGATCCCGCCACGACGCTTTGCTTGCAACTGCACCAGCTTACTGCTCCTCCATTCAAAATATACACGTATCCGGTTTGTGACTTTGAGTCATCCAGATCTGTGTCGAAGCTAGCGTCGACGTAACCCTTTACGACGAGCTCTTCGTCACCTCCATAAACGAGAAACATATCCTTAGTCCTCTTCAGGTACTTCAGGATATTCTTGACCGCTGTCTAGTGTTCCATGCCGGGATTACTTTGGTACCTTCCTACCAAACTTACGGCAAGGTTTACATCAGGTCTGGTACACAGCATGGCATACATCATAGACCCTATGGCCGAGGCATAGGGGATGACACTCATCTTTTCTATATCTTCTGCCGTGGTCGGGCATTGAGCCGTGCTCAATTGCACACCTTGCAATACAGGCAAGAACCCCTTCTTGGACTGATCCATACTGAACTTCTTCAATATCTTGTCAAGGTATGTACTTTGTGAAAGACCAATGAGGCGTCTTGATCTATCTCTATATATCTTGATGCCTAATATATAAGCAGCTTCTCCAAGGTCCTTCATTGAAAAACACTTATTCAAATAGGCCTTTATACTTTCCAAGAATTCTATATCATTTCCCATCAATAATATGTCATCCACATATAATAAGAGAAATGCTACAGAGCTCCCACTCACTTTCTTGTAAACACAGGCTTCTCCATAAGTCTGTGTAAACCCAAACGCTTTGATCATCTCATCAAAGCGAATGTTCCAACTCCGAGATGCTTGCACCAGCCCATAGATTGAGCGCTGGAGCTTGCATACTTTGTTAACATTCTTAAGGAAGCCGTTAAGGAATGTCGTTTTGACGTCCATCTGCCATATCTCATAATCATAGTATGCGGCAATTGCTAACATGATTCGGACGGACTTCAGCTTCGCTACGGGTGAGAAAGTCTCATCGTAGTCAACCCCTTGAACTTGTCGATAACCCTTAGCGACAAGTCGAGCTTTATAGATGGTCACATTACCATCCGCGTCCGTCTTCTTCTTAAAGATCCATTTGTTTTCTATGGTTCGCCGCTCATCGGGCAAGTCAGTCAAAGTCCATACTTCGTTTTCATACATGGATCCTATCTCGGATTTCATGGCTTCTAGCCATTTATCGGAATCCGGGCCCGCCATCGCTTCTTCATAGTTCGAAGGTTCACCGTTGTCTAACAACATGATTTCCAGGACAGGGTTGCCGTACCACTCTGGTGCGGAACGTGTCCTTGTGGACCTACGAAGTTCAGTAACTTGATCCAAAGCTTCATGATCATCATCATTAACTTCCTCCCCAGTCGGTGTAGGCACCACAGGAACATTTTCCCGCGCTGCGCTACTTTCCGGTTCGGAAGGGGTGACTATCACCTCATCAAGTTCCACTTTCCTCCCACTCAATTCTTTCGAGAGAAACTCCTTCTCCAGAAAGGACCCGTTCTTGGCAACGAAGATCTTGCCTTCGGATCTGAGGTAGAAGGTATACCCAATGGTTTCCTTAGGGTATCCTATGAAGATGCATTTTTCCGATTTGGGTTCGAGCTTTTCAGGTTGAAGTTTCTTGACATAAGCATCGCATCCCCAAACTTTTAGAAATGACAGCTTAGGTTTCTTCCCAAACCATAATTCATACGGTGTCGTCTCAACGGATTTCGACGGAGCCCTATTTAAAGTGAATGCGGCAGTCTCTAAAGCATAACCCCAAAATGAGAGCGGTAAATCGGTAAGAGACATCATAGATCGCACCATATCCAATAGAGTGCGATTACGACGTTCAGACACACAATTTCTCTGAGGTGTTCCAGGCGGCGTGAGTTGTGAAACTATTCCACATTTCCTTAAGTGTGTACCAAATTCGTGACTTAAATATTCTCCACCACGATCTGATCGTAAGAATTTTATTTTCCTGTCACGTTGATTCTCAACTTCACTCTGAAATTCCTTGAACTTTTCAAAGGTTTCAGACTTGTGTTTCATTAGGTAGACATATCCATATCTACTTAAATCATCAGTGAGAGTGAGAACATAACGATATCCTCCGCGAGCCTCAACACTCATTGGACCGCACACATCGGTATGTATGATTTCCAATAAGTTGGTTGCTCGCTCCATTGTTCCGGAGAACGGAGTCTTGGTCATCTTACCCATGAGGCATGGTTCGCACGTGTCAAATGATTCGTAATCAAGAGACTCCAAAAGTCCATCTGCATGGAGCTTCTTCATGCGCTTGACACCAATGTGACCAAGGCGGCAGTGCCACAGATATGTGGGACTATCGTTATCAACTTTACATCTTTTGGTATTCACACTATGAACATGTGTAACATCACGTTCGAGATTCATCAAAAATAAACCATTGACCAGCGGGGCATGACCATAAAACATATCTCTCAAATAAATAGAACAACCATTATTCTCGGATTTAAATGAGTAGCCATCTCGAATTAAACGAGATCCAGATACAATGTTCATGCTCAGAGCTGGCACTAAATAACAATTATTGAGGTTTAAAACTAATCCCGTGGGTAGATGCAGAGGTAGCGTGCCGACGGCGATCACATCGACCTTGGAACCATTCCCGACGCGCATCGTCACCTCGTCCTTCGCCAGTCTCCGTTTATTCCGTAGTTCCTGTTTTGAGTTACAAATATGAGCAACCGCACCGGTATCAAATACCCAGGAGCTACTACGAGTACTGGTAAGGTACACATCAATTACATGTATATCACATATACCTTTGGTGTTGCCGGCCTTCTTCTTGTCCGCTAAGTATTTGGGGCAGTTCCGCTTCCAGTGACCACCTCCCTTGCAATAAAAGCACTCAGTCTCGGGCTTGGGTCCATTCTTTGACTTCTTCCCGGCAACTGGCTTACCGGGCGCGGCAACTCCCTTGCCGTCCTTCTTGAAGTTCTTCTTACCCTTGCCCTTCTTGAACTTAGTGGTTTTATTCACCATCAACACTTGATGTTCTTTTCTGATCTCTACCTCAGCTGATTTCAGCATTGAATATACCTCAGGAATGGTCTTTTCCGTCCCCTGCATATTGTAGTTCATCACAAAGCTCTTGAAGCTTGGTGGAAGCGACTGAAGGATTCTGTCAATGACCGCGTCATCCGGGAGATTAACTCCCAGCTGAGTCAAGCGGTTGTGCAACCCAGACATTCTGAGTATGTGCTCACTAACATAACTCGTTCTAAGCAAATAAGATGCAAAAACATGATAAACATCACATGCAATCAAATAGTGACATGATATGGCCAATATCATCATGCTCCTTTGATCTCCATCTTCGGGGCACCATGATCATCTTCGTCACCGGCATGACACCATGATCTCCATCATCATGATCTCCATCATTGTGTCTTCATGAAGTCGTCACGCCAACGATTACTTCTACTTCTATGGCTAACGCGTTTAGCAACAAAGTAAAGTAATTTACATGGCGTTATTCAATGACACGCAGGTCATGCAAAATAATAAAGACAACTCCTATGGCTCCTGCCGGTTGTCATACTCATCGACATGCAAGTCGTGATTCCTATTACAAGAATATGATCAATCTCATACATCACATATATCATTCATCACATCTTCTAGCCATATCACATCACATAGCACTTGCTGCAAAAACAAGTTAGACGTCCTCTAATTGTTGTTGCAAGTTTTTACGTGGTTTGTAGGTTTCTATCAAGAACGTTTCTTACCTACGTATGACCACAACGTGATTTGCCAATTTCTATTTACCCTTCATAAGGACCCTTTTCATCGAATCCGTTCCGACTAAAGTAGGAGAGACAGACACCCGCTAGCCACCTTATGCAACTAGTGCATGTTAGTCGGTGGAACCTGTCTCACGTAAGCGTACGTGTAAGGTCGGTCCGGGCCGCTTCATCCTACAATGCCGCCGAAACAAGAAAAGACTAGTAGCGGCAAGAAGAATTGGCAAACTCAACGCCCACAACTGCTTTGTGTTCTACTCGTGCATAGTAACTACGCATAGGCCTGGCTCATGATGCCACTGTTGGGAATCGTAGCATAATTTTAAAATTTTCCGACGCTCACCAAGATGCATCTATGGAGTGTACTAGAAACGAGGGGAAAGGAGTGCATCTACATACCCTTGTAGATCGCGAGCGGAAGCGTTCCAATGAACGTGGATGACGGAGTCGTACTCGCCGTGATCCAAATCACCGATGACCGAGTGCCGAACGGACGGCACCTCCGCGTTCAACACACGTACGGTGCAGCGACGTCTCCTCCTTCTTGATCCAGCAAGGGGGAAGGAGAGGTTTATGGAGATCCAACAGCACGACGGCGTGGTGGTGGATGTAGCGGGTCTCCGGCAGGGCTTCGCCGAGCTTCTGCGAGAGAGAGAGAGAGAGAGAGAGAGAGGTGTTGCAGGGGAGGAGGGAGGCGCCCAAGGCTGTAGGTTGCTGCCCTCCCTCCCCCCTTTATATAGGCTCCCTGGGGGGGCGCCGGCCCTAGAGATGGGATCTCATGGGGGGGCGGCCAAAGGGGGGAAGGGGTTGCCTTGCCCCCCAAGGCAAGGGGGAACCCCCCACCCTAGGGTTCCCAACCCTAGGCGCATGGGGAAGGCCCAAGGGGGGGCGCCCCAGCCCACTAAGGGCTGGTTCCCTTCCACTTTCAGCCCACGGGGCCCTCCGGGATAGGTGGCCCCACCCGGTGGACCCCCGGGACCCTTCCGGTGGTCCCGGTACAATACCGGTAACCCCCGAAACTTTCCCGGTGGCCGAAACTTGACTTCCTATATATAATTCTTCACCTCCGGACCATTCCGGAACCTCTCGTGACGTCCGGGATCTCATCCGGGACTCCGAACAACTTTCGGGTTTCCGCATACACATATCTCTACAACCCTAGCGTCACCGAACCTTAAGTGTGTAGACCCTACGGGTTCGGGAGACATGCAGACATGACCGAGACGCCTCTCTGGTCAATAACCAACAGCGGGATCTGGATACCCATGTTGGCTCCCACATGTTCCACGATGATCTCATCGGATGAACCACGGTGTCGAGGATTCAATCAATCCCGTATGCAATTCCCTTTGTCAATCGGTATGTTACTTGCCCGAGATTCGATCGTCGGTATCCCAATACCTTGTTCAATCTCGTTACCGGCAAGTCTCTTTACTCGTACCGCAATGCATGATCCCGTGACTAACGCCTTAGTCACATTGAGCTCATTATGATGATGCATTACCGAGTGGGCCCAGAGATACCTCTCCGTCACACGGAGTGACAAATCCCAGTCTCGATCCGTGCCAACCCAACAGACACTTTCGGAGATACCCGTAGTGCACCTTTATAGTCACCCAGTTACGTTGTGACGTTTGGCACACCCAAAGCACTCCTACGGTATCCGGGAGTTGCACGATCTCATGGTCTAAGGAAAAGATACTTGACATTGAAAAAGCTCTAGTAAACGAAACTACACGATCTTTTATGCTATGCTTAGGATTGGGTCCTGTCCATCACATCATTCTCCTAATGATGTGATCCCGTTATCAATGACATCCAATGTCCATAGTCAGGAAACCATGACTATATGTTGATCAACGAGCTAGTCAACTAGAGGCTTACTAGGGACACGTTGTGGTCTATGTATTCACACATGTATTACGATTTCCGGGCAATACAATTATAGCATGAATAATAGACAATTACCATGAACAAAGAAATATAATAATAACCATTTATTATTGCCTCTAGGGCATATTTCCAACAAGTACTTGATCACCGGTACGCATGGCGGGCTTCTTCCGGTGATCTGCCTCGCCTTTGAAATGCTTGCCTTTCTTTCGACATTGATGGTTGGTCGGAAGAAATCGACGATGGCCCAGGTACACATTCTTCCTGCATTTGTCCAGGTATATACTTTCGGTGTCACCTAAACAGTGTGTGCATGCGTGGTATCCCTTGTTTGTCTATCCTGAAAGGTTACTGAGAGCGGGCCAATCGTTGATGGTTACAAACATCAACGCATGCAGGTTAAATTCCTCATGTCTGTGCTCATCCCACGCACGTAGACCGTTTCCATTCCACAGCTGTAAAATTTCTTCAACTAATGGCCTTAGGTACACATCAATGTCGTTGCCGGGTTGCTTAGGGCCTTGGATGAGAACTGGCATCATAATTAACTTCCGCTTCATGCACATCCAAGGAGGAAGGTTATACATACATAGAGTCACAGGCCAGGTGCTGTGATTGCTGCTCTGCTCCCCGAAAGGATTAATGCCATCCGCGCTTAAAGCAAACCATACGTTCCTTGGGTCACCTGCAAACTCAGCCCAGTACTTTCTCTCGATTTTTCTCCACTGCGACCCGTCAGCGGGTGCTCTCAACTTCCCGTCTTTCTTACGGTCCTCACTGTGCCATCGCATCAACTTGGCATGCTCTTTGTTTCTGAACAGTCGTTTCAACCGTGGTATTATAGGAGCATACCACATCACCTTCGCAGGAACCCTCTTCTTGCGGGGCTCGCCGTCAACATCACCAGGGTCATCTCGTCTGATCTTATACCGCAATGCACCGCATACCGGGCATGTGTTCAAATCCTTGTACGCACCGCGGTAGAGGATGCAGTCATTAGGGCATGCATGTATCTTCTGCACCTCCAATCCTAGAGGACATACGACCTTCTTTGTTGCGTACGTACTATCGGGCAATTCGTTATCCTTTGGAAGCTTCTTCTTTAATATTTTCAGTAGCTTCTCAAATCCTTTGTCAGGCACAGCATTCTCTGCCTTCCACTGCAGCAATTCCAATACGGTACTGAGCTTCGTGTTGCCATCTTCGCAATTGGGGTACAACCCTTTTTTATGATCCTCTAACATGCGATCGAACTTCAGCTTCTCCTTTTGACTTTCGCATTGCACCCTTGCATCGACAATGACCCGGCGGAGATCATCATCATCGGGCACATCGTCTGGTTCCTCTTGATCTTCAGTAGCTTCCCCCGTTGCAGCATCATCGGGCACATCGTCTGGTTCCTCTTGATCTTCAGCAGCTCCCCCCGTTGCAGCATCACCGTATTCAGGGGGCACATAGTTGTCATCGTCCTCTTCTTCTTCGCCGTCTTCCATCATAACCCCTATTTCTCCGTGCCTCGTCCAAACATTATAGTGTGGCATGAAACCCTTGTAAAGCAGGTGGGTGTGAAGGATTTTTCGGTCAGAGTAAGACTTCGTATTCCCACATTTAGGGCATGGACAACACATAAAACCATTCTGCTTGTTTGCCTCAGCCACTTCGAGAAAATCATGCACGCCCTTAATGTACTCAGAGGTGTGTCTGCACCGTACATCCATTGTCGGTTCATCTGCGTGCATTATATATAATTATGTGTGTCAAAAGTAAGAAAATTAGACAAGTATCTATGTAAAGTAAGAATTTTTTTTTCTTTCGGAGAGAAGATAAGAACAAGAGGCTCACCACGGTGGTGCCGGCGACGAGATCGGCGCGGGCGATCGACGGCGGTGAAGACGGGGACGGGGCGTGACGGACCGCTAATATAAACCTAAACAAATATCAGGAAAAATGAAGCTCGGAGGTCGAGCTTCGAGAGGAGAAAGCTTAACTAGTGTGGCTCGGGCATTTCATCGAACACCTTATGTGCATAGGAGGTGAGCTAGAGCACCCAATGCCCTCCCCCTCGCCGGCCAGCAAAAAACAGAGCACTGTGGAGTGCTCTGCTGCGGCGATGGGGTATATATAGGCAACTCATTTGTCCCGGTTCGTGGCTGGAACCAGGACTAAAGCTCCCCTTTCTGTCCCGGTTCGAGCCAAGAACCGGGACCAATGGTTGTGGGCCAGGAGCGATGCCCATTGGTCCCGGTTCCTGCCTAGAACCGGGACAAATGGGTCCGCACGAACCGGGACCAATGCCCACGAGGCCCCGGCCGCCCCCCCTGCCCCGGGCTCACAAACCGGGTCGAATGCCCCCATGGGTCCCGGTTCGTGGCCGAACCGGGACTAATGTGCTAGCCAGGCCCGAACGAAAGCACTGTTTTCTATTAGTGACATGAAGGCCACTAGCCCACTATACCTGCCTAACTTGCCCACTAAATGTCAGAGAGGATCCACTTCCCAGCTGGTAGGGTGAAGTTGCTTCTCACTGGTACTTTGTGACTTGTGAGGGGTCTATGGGCCAGAGGTCCCACTTGTAAGTGTGTGAGAGTGGGTTTAAAAGAGGCCGTGCATGGTCCCCGTAAACTATCGATTAACTGATAAATTATGTGAACTCACGCTTACTATCTCTGTTTCAGAATAATTGAAGTTCTAGATTTGTTCTAAGTCAAACTTATTCAAGTTTGATCAAGTCTAGGAAAATATATTAACACCTAGAACACCAAACTGGTCTCATGAGATACTTCATGAAATCTATTTTCGTAACTTGTGTATTTAGTGTTGTATTTTCTGTAGAGTTAGTCAAACTTAAGCAAATTTGATTTACGACGAACCTAGAGCTTCAATTATTTTGCAACCGATGGAGTAACCTTCTGAATCTCATCCCCTCTCCACTGTTCTTCCCGTTCCTCTGCCCAATTCCACTACTTCCACTAGAGGGCCATCAAATATTTGGCTTGGCTTAAAGCAATGCAACCAGACCTCCCCTACCTTCTGTTTTGTACATGTAAATAAATCAGAATTAGACTTCAGGGGGTTAGAGCATCTCCAGCCGCGCCCCGACAGCCCCCAGGTGACTTTTTACGCGCCGGCGCCGAAAAAATGCCCCAGTCGCGCCCCCAAACCGCCGAAATCCGCCAGCTCGGCCCGTTTTTGGGCCCGGTGATCGCAGGCCGAACCCGGCGCACTGGGGGACGCTCGGGGGCTCCGGCGCAAGGGAAAAGCACGCCTGGGCCACACTGTCAGGCGAAAAGTCAAGCCAATCATCCAGATTCGCCTCCCACCCCCCGCGCGCTCGGCCGCCACCCTGTCGATCCCGGCGCCGCCCACCGCCCACCACCCACCACCCACCACCGCTAGATAGGCCATTCCCCGCCGGAAAAGATAGGAGGTTTCACCGCGGCAGCCTCTCCACCACCGTCCGGCGTTCCGGCCGCTCAGGGCAGTGTACCGGCGGGTGTGCGCCCACCACGCCCGCAAGGTGTTCAGCGATTTGCCTGCTCGGCAATGGACTCGGATGATGAGGAGGCGCTCGCCGCGCTGCTGGAGGAGGAAGCCGATGCCGCGACGTCCAGGAAGAGGAACATCTCATGGTCCTTGCCGCCCTGCTCGCGAGCAATGAAAAGTCGCGGCGAGGTTGCTCGGCGCCGGGGCGGATGAAAGCAAAGAACCGGCATCGTCTGGAAGGCTACTCCGTGCTCTACTCCGACTATTTTGCCGACGCTCCACTGCATGGCGACAAAGTATTTCGGCGTCGTTATCTGATGAGCCGGAAGCTTTTCCGCAGGATTGTGAATTCCATCCGGGAGTTCGACATCTACTTCAAATGCAAGAAGGATTGCACCGGCAAATTTGGATTCACCTCAAGTGCACGACAGCGATGAGGATGCTTGCATACGGAGTGCCCGACAAACACCCAATGCGGAAGACACTGCTCGGATCCTAGCAGGATTTCCTAGGATGCTTGGAAGCATCGACTACATGCATTGGAAATGGAAGAACTGCCCATTTGCTTGACAGGGGATGTTCGAAGGCGCCAAAGGCGGTTGCAGTGTGGTACTTGAGGCGGTGGCCACACAGGACCTCTGGATTTGGCACTCCTTCTTTGGTATGCCAGGAACTCACAATGACATCAACGTGCTACAGTGCTCCCCTGTCTTTGCCAAGCTTGTTGAAGGTCATTCTCCTACAGTGAATTCTGAGGTCAATGGGCAGCACTACAACAAGGGGTACTACCTAGTTGATGGCATCTATCCGAGATGGTCTACATTTGTGAAGACTATCTCAAACGTTGTGCCAGGAGGCAAAAAGTCCCACTTTGCCAAGGTTAAGGAGGCTTGCAGGAAGGATGTCGAGCGGGCATTTGGTGTGCTCCAATCTCGATTTGTTGTTGTCCGGTACCCTGCTCAGACATGGTCGAAAGATCAAATGTGGGAGATCACGACTTGCTATGTCATCTTGCACAATATGATCATTGAGAGCGAGCGGGAAGAGCCAGTGTTTGACACTGAACCATACTACAGGCAGGGTCCTCTTACTCAAGTTGATCACCAGCTACCGGCAACCTGGACTGCCTACCTCAGTATGCGTCAGGAGATCCGAGACCCACAGGTGCATCAACAACTGCAGGAGGATCTGGTGGAGCACCTATGGAGGATCAAGGGTGACGCCTAGCTCGACGTGTGATTAAATATGAGTTTTTATTTGTTGAACTATTTGTTGTTGAACTATCTATTGAACTATTTGATTTTTATTGGTTTTCTGTGATGAACTATGTGATAGAAAAATTACTTATGTTCAGAATTCACGCCGAACCATGCTGAATATGGGCCGATTCGCGCCGATATCGAACCATTTTTCGCTGAAAGTGGGCCGAAAAGCGGCCACATTTGCGCCAAAAATGGGCCGATATCGGCGCCTAGGGGCGACCTGGGGACGACGGCTGGAGATGCTCTTATTGCTCCACTGTGATACATGTTGGGGTGAAAACTTAAAAGTACACTTTCTTTTATAATCCTCGTGACCTTGCAACTGAATATTTCAACATTGGACGAAAAACACGGATCAACATGCCACACTACAAAAACTGAACATTGAACATGTCTGATACTTCAGGGGAAAAAAGCATGGTTCGTCCAAGAGTAGATTAAAAATTTGGTACACTACACTGAGCCACAGCCATAAATAGTTCAACAAACAAACAAAGTGGAAACCGCACCATATTGCTCGACTGTGATAATACCCGCCGTAGTCCTCTAGCAGGGCACTGGCTGCAAAGCTCCATGACAGTCAACTTAACTCCAGATGGAACTTTATTCTCAATGTACGTTCTGATAGCCGAGAGCGCCCTAGGGGTTTCCACGAGAACGCTATCCGGCATGGGAATACACCAATCATAATCGCCTTCATCATCACACCTCTGCCCATAAAGGGTGTCCAGTGTAAGGCACTTGAGTGACACCACGTTCTTGAGGATATAACATGCCAGTTCAATCAAGCACTTCGCAGAGCTGAAACCACAGATCTTCACACTCTTGAGACAGCCATGGCGGTGTTCAGGCATGTGCCTCAGCTGAGAATCCACAAAAATCGATTCATGCACCATACGTCGCTGACTCACCTGACAACAAATAAGGATAATATGATTCAGTTAACTAGACCCAGACTGATCCAATGCCTTCGCAGGACGAAATAAAAGAACGGCACCACTGCCTTACATCTAATGTCAAAGTCTCCAGGGAAGGGGAAGCATTCAGGAAAGAAACCAGAGAAAAATAGTCATATGCCCGGGCACCGTTTGGTCCTAATCTAAAAACAATGGTCAGGTGCTTAAGGTAGAGGAATTTGGTACGCAGCATTGGTGCATCAACCACCTGCATGCACACACAAAATTTCATGTATCAGAGACACTATACACCACAAATATGACGAATATAATATGTATATCTCTAGCCTACAACACATTATCTTGTAGAGAATATATACCTCATGTTGTGATTCTATGGCAAGAGTTTCAATATTTGGCAGAATGGGTGGCAGCTTGGCACGGGCATCATAGATAAGATTGCTTTGTACTAAGTGTAGCTCCTTCATTTGCAATGTTTCAACAAGTGAGAAGTCTAACCTGCCTCCTACAAGGTAAAAACTAGAGAGATTTGGAGCTTTGCTTTCTATCACTCCCAATCTCTCGCATGGTAAGATACTAAGCCTGCTGAGCCGCTGCAGGGCAGAAGATAACTACAGACATTTAATCTCAGCGCAACTATTAACATCTAATAGCTCCAAAGCGAGAGAGTTGGAAAGAAGGCGCTCTAACTCATTCCATGTAATGCTCACACGACACAGGCACAGGCTTGTCAGGCTTCTCAAGGGTCCCAATTCAATTGTGGGATGGAGGACACAAGCACGAAGGGTAAGGTACCGAAGTGAGTTTCCAACCCCGTCAGATAAAAGCGCGCATGGGAAGTTGAATTTTCCCTTTGTTTCAGAATTTTTTTCAAACAACACGAAGGTGAGTTCTTCAAACCCAGGCTTAAGAGCAATACTAAGCCAACTGTCAAAATAACTAAATTCAACGGGGGCATTCATTTTGATGTAGTCAAGCCTAAATGTTTTCAAGCTGCCTTTGTGTTTCCTGAGAATGCAGTCAATCTTGTGGTTGATCTTCTCTCCACTCGCACTTTCTTTCAAGCCAATTGTATCCTTACTAAAGATGAGACTGGAATGATATCTCCAGGAATGTAATAAGGTCTGAGATAGGCAAGCAGCACGAGCAGCTTCACACATTGGCATTAGGGAGTGTATCCGAAACAATATGTCCTGCACACACAAGCATTGGATAAAAGAAATAAATCGAGAATGTATGGCCATTAGTTCGGTTGGAGAAAGAAAAACAGCAGGACCACACAACTGCACTGGGTGCGCTGCTTTACATAGGTATAGGATAGTGCAAAGAATGCAACAGTAGTAGGTAAACTCAACAATGCATTGAGAGGTTTCCCTAACAGTGTTATATTAGTGGCTTTTTTGGAGGAGGATGAGGGGGAGAGACAATTGCTAACAGCTCGCACCAATTAACAACTACTTCGTGAAATATACTTTTGCTTGCATCAGTAGCCAACAATGATGTTTCCTTGCAATTTTGAGGATGACGTATTATTGTAAAATAACATGTTTATAAATAGGTTTAAACAGTTTAGCAAAGTCTGTCTATTTGTTGCATTACATCTAACATCTGTTGCCCGCCATAAGAATAGAGCAATTATGTAACATTTGTTGCATTACATCTAACACCAATACATTGTGTGATATGTGAAATGAAACCAGGCATTGTATTTAAAACAGTAGGAGTATTAGTACCTGGTGCCATTTCCAGATTCTTCTTCTTTACCATCTCAGTAGCCTTGTCCATAGTCTGCCCCTCATCTTTATTCTTATGCTTATCACTCCTTCTCCTAGCAGCTTCATCAAGCGCCGCCTTGTCTTTTGCTCTCTGAACTCTCGCTTCAGCCTCCCTCATTTTCTGTTTTTTGACTGCATCGGCATCACAAAGGTCTTGCAAGGGGTATTGGAAACATATGCCAGCTTTGTCAGAGAAGGGAACATGCTTCTGACTCACTTCTCTCCCGGGAGCGGTCGTGGCCTGAGTGGAGCTAACGAGAGAAGGGCTCCTATTTTCCTTATCTTGCGCCAATAGCAGATTCTCATTTTCCTCCGCAATCATCTCACTCTCAACATTGGCATTGATTTCTTTAACTTTTTGAGTGCTACTCCCAAGCCTCCTAGCAAAATCATCTGCGTCTTGAGTGCAATCAAACTCTTCTCCCTTTTGGCTGTCAGACACTTCTGTGAAATCCTCCAACATAGCAGCGCTATTAGCAAACTCAGCATTAACTTGCTCCACACCAGAGAGAGATCTTTCAGCATCCCGCTTTTTGTCAAGTAATTTTTGCCTCACCTCATTTTCAGCAACCAGGTTCTTATCAAGTTCATATTGACTGGGAATCACATCCTCTGCTGAAACTGTAGTGTTCCCTTTATCCGACTTGCCAGCCCCAGTAACATGCTTGGAAGACTTGCTACACCCCGCATCCTCTCTGTTACTTTGCTCTCTCGGTCTTTTCTCTGTAATGTTATGAGATGATTCAGGACCACTAGGATGGCTAACCAGGATACCACCCTCCTCCACTATGTCTTCCAGCTCAAAGTGTATGTTGAAGATAAAACCACTTTCGTTCAGAGGAGCACTAGAGGGTATTTTCCTAGGATCCATGACTCCAATCTTAGCCCTGAGAACTCCAGATTGCCCATAGAGCTCCATATCCAATTCTAAAACAGAACCAATGAGAGAACCGGCTTCACAAAAACCCCGGTAGTGCTCCAGTGTCTCGGGAACCCCTGTTATTCTAACCCAGCAGACATACAGTTTGAAAGCTGCAGCTGAAGAGTTAGTCCATCTGTCTACCACTTTGATGTCAGCTGACGTTGCAATCAGACGAAAGGAATCGAAACCCTTCATTTCATCGATTTTTTCCACGGAAGGGAATTTGACCAGAAAGCTATCTCTGATGTAAGGTCTAGCCATCCACTCCCATTCCCCCCACTGTGATACAGTTAGGTTTGCGTTCTTCACAGTAACAATAGCTATGGCGTCCCTGTTTTCATCCGGCTCCAGCTTCTTTCCGGTCCTTGCCGAGAACATCTGCAAACCGTCAGCGGCACTACCAACCAAGCTGGCAACGGGTTTAGGTCGTGACAGGAAGGAGCATTCGCGCGAGGGATGCGAATACTTGGCGCAGTTTGCGCAAAATAACACTGTCTGACAGTCCTTACCGGCATGACCGGGATTCTCGCATTTGTAGCATGTCAGCTGTGATCCGTCGTTCCCGGCACTTGCAGGCCCAATGCTAGCACCGGGTTGATTTGAATTGAAGCCAGAATGAGCATGCCCCTGCCCTTGCTGATTAGGTGGATTATTACTAGCTCCGGAATACTGATGACTACCCGAAGCACCATTGCCCATCTGACCAGACTGAGGTGCTCCAAAACCAGGTGGATTATTTTATGATAATAATTTTAAAATGTGTGAATTTTAAATTATACAAACATGTTTTAAATATGTGATCTTATTTTGATGCTTATTACTCTTTTCTCCCGTTCACTTTTATGGGCCTGATATCAATAGTAAGTATATGTCAGAAAACGTCTTACATTATGGGACGGAGGGAGTAATAATTTTTTAATACACCATAAAAGTTGAATTTATATGATGGATTTTTTGTTGAAAATAAACAGTGAACATATTTTTAATTTGTGATGACCATTTTTAACACTCACTGCATATATTTTTGAAATATAGGAGCATTTTATAATATGTGATGAATATTTGTTTAATAAATCATAAACATTTTTAAATACACGATGAAAAGACGGAATAACATAGGTGCGCGCCGTCGGACACGGAATTTTGTCATATGCTCCCTGATGAACAGTAAAATCAAAATAAATAGTAAAAAAGTTAAACTTTAGAATTTTTTTAGATGTTCATATTAGTGTGGTAAATGTGCTTAAATTTTCGAGGTAACATTTGGCATTTGATTTGTTTTTTTTACATGTCAAAATGCTTAAATTTTCCACCTGCAAATTCGCATGTACCATCTGGGTGTGACAATGAGCATATCTATTTTTTTTTTTCAAATTTTGTAAAATTCATTTCCCACACGCAGGAGCCAAATTGAATATCCGGCCTTCGTGTTGAAAAACTTGTGTTTCTGACCAGGCCAATAGCCCCTTGAAAATTCCTTACCAGTTCGGGAGACGCGATGCCGAACGCCGCCATGGCCGGGACCAAGTTCTCGTCGTACCACCTCGCCGCCGCGCTCCGCCGCGAGCGCGACCCCTGCGCCGCACTCCGCCTCTTCCTCAGCCCGCCGACCACCCCTGTCTCCACCCCGTTCCGCTACTCCCTTCGCTGCTACGACCTCATCATCTCCAAGCTCGCCGCCGCGCGCCGGTTCCCGGCCATGGAGTCCCTCCTCTCCAGCCTCCGCGCCTCCCCCCTCCAGCCTCGCGAGCCCCTGCTCCGCTGCGTCATTTCCGCCTACGGCCGCGCCCGCCTCCCCGCCGCCGCCCGCCGCGCCTTCGCCCACCCCGCCTTCCCCGGCCCCCGCACCACCCGCGCCCTCAACGCGCTGCTTCACGCCCTCGCCGTCTGCAGCACGCCCCTCGCCGAGATCCTCTCCGTCTGCCGGGACGCCGCCATCCCTCCGGACGCGTGCACCTACAACATCCTCATGCGAGCGTCTGGTGGCTCGGTCGACCACGTCCGCCTCCTGTTCGACGAAATGCTGCAGCGGCAGATCGCCCCGACTGTCGTCACGTTTGGCACCCTGGTTGCCGCGTTTTGCGATTGTGGTCGGCTCGAGGAGGCGTTCGGCGTCAAGGACGCCATGGCTAAGCAGTACAATGTGAGGCCAAATGCTCATGTGTATGCCAGTTTGATGAAGGGGCTCTGTCAGAGGGGGGATGTGGACAAGGCGGTCAGGCTCAAAGAGGAGATGGTGGCGAGCGCAGATCTTGGGCTGGATTCCGCCATTTACGCGACCTTGGTTAGGGCGTTGTTTAGGGGTGGCCGGAAAGGGGAAGTGGTTGGCTTGCTGGAAGAGATGAAGGGAAGGGATATTCAGGCTGATACAGTGGTGCACAATGCAATGATCGCGGGTTTCTGTGAGGATGAGGGTGATGTAGATGCTGCATTCGCGGTGCTTGATGACATGCAGAACAGCGGGTGCAAGGCAGATGCAGTGAGTTATAACACGTTGGTTGCTGGGTTGTGCAAGTTGGGGCGGTGGCGGGATGCAAATGACTTGGTTGAGGATATGCCTAGAAGGGGATGCCCTCCGGATGTGGTGACGTACAGAATGCTCTTTGATGGGATGTGCGTTGCTGGGGCGTTTCATGAAGCAGATCAGGTTTTGGATGAGATGGTTTTTAAGGGTTTTGCGCCAAGCAAGGATGGTGTGACCAAGTTCATTCAGGGAACTGAGAGGGAAGGGGGTGCAGTGTTGCTAGAGTCAGTGTTGTGCCGTCTGGCAAAGGTGAACGCTTTGGAGTCAACTGCATGGGAGAAAGCTGTCACCAGTGCGCTGAATGATCCTGCAGAGCTTATGATGGAGAAACATCTGGATAATTTAAGCTTCACTTGACTGGATATCTGGATACTTGATTAACATGGTTGTTGTTTTGTAAGTACGATTGTGATGTTTTATCTACTAAGTCCACTATGTTGTATTGCTAGCCAAGGCTACCTATCAGGTTTTCCTACGCAATTCAGGTTAGTTCTTACCTTGAAGTTCTGTTAATGTTATTGATCAGCAGGACAGGACCAAAGATAGATGAAACATTGAGATTAAGTTCATTATTAATAATAGATGTGCATTTGATGCAGGGTGGATGTAGTGTGCAGATGAGAGTTTATTGGCGATAAAAATACTTCATACAAGGTTATAAAAAACCTATAAAAGGTATATAGTTAAGATTCTCTGAATACTGATATTGCTTACGAAGATAATGTTGTTTTTTTACATATTGCTCTGTTATTGAATCACAAGTGACATTGTGCTCTTCTAAATACCCTTTGGCATTTCCACAGGATTTGTATACAGTTTCTCTACACTACATGAACACCATGTGAACAAATATGTATAGAAGCTAGCAGAAGACACAACGATAGTTTCCGCTAAAATAACACATTTTGTGGCTATACATTAATAAGGGAGTTATTTACAAGAATTGGCAAATGCCAGAAAGAGTGAAGATATTGGGGAGAAGACTGACAAGTGCAACAGTCCTATGGCTATCTTGTCAATTTCTATTCAGTTGGAAACTAATGTAGTGAGTATATGTTTACCACGTCCATCTCCTGCGCTCTGTGCCACACAGAATCAGCTCTGTTAGCAGTAGTTCGCAGCCGGAGCCTGGACTGGGCAGTCTCTCCCGTTTATCTTTGAAAACCCAGGTGTCATCATGAAGGTTGTTTTTTTAGGGCCAGATTTCCTGAACACAAGTTCCTGAACGACAGAAAACCTCAAAGCTTCTGATTTTTTTGTTGATATGGCTAGAAAGAAATAGACGAGTCTTCAGGCAAGGGGAGCACTCTTCTCCCTGATTGTCTACATCTAGGAAGAAGTTTCTGCTTGGAAGGAGGTTCGCCGGTTAATGTCTAGTAGTTTTTTTTTTCCTGCCTGTAGTCCAACAACCTCCATCCGTTGAATAAAAATCTAGCACTTGCTCACATAAAAAAGGAACTTCTCCCTCCGTCCCATAATATAATGGCGTTTTTGACAGTACACCAGGGAGTATTTGTTTGGCATAGAACCAGATCAAGTTTTGTTTCACTCCAGTTTAAACCATTTTTCTTAGTTATCCTGCTGCCTTGTGACCATGAGGTCACGGGTTCAAGTCTTGGAAACAGCCTCTTGCAAAAATGTAGGGAAAGGATGCGTACAATAGACCCAAAGTGGTCGGACCCATCCCCGGACCCTGCGCAAGCGGGAGCTACATGCACCGGGTTGCCCCTTTTTTTTTATCCTGCTGTTCCCCATATAAATTCTTGTGATTATCGGATATGCAGACTTTTCATAGTTGATTTCCAACTTCCAATTTTGATTCTCTTTTAGTCATACAATCTACATGTAAAATAAAATCAGTACTGCATTAAGGTATGTATCATTGGTAAATGGTAAATTAATATCCTGCACCATTAGCATGTAATTGGATCATTAGTCTTTGGTGCAAAGTATGCCATGACCTCTAGGGCCATTTTGTTTGGACTCAAATGAATGCTTTTAATGTCACTTTCATCAACTCATTAGCTGATTCTTTCACTTGTTTAGTATTTCGTATTAATGGAAATATGAGGTTGGTAAGCAATACTCTGGACACGCCTGTAATTTTTTTCTTTCTGTGTTGGTTCTAAGAATATGTCCTGTTCCAGCCTATCGGAAACTTGCTCGGAGCTATCATCCTGATGTAAACTAGTAAGTTTATTAATCACTAGGTTGTTGCTTTTCAGCTCCTTATAACACTTTTGTTTCAACAATGCGGTTGCTGCCGACCATCCAGAGCACGCTGGAGACACGGTTTGAACTCTGAAAGTTGACTTCATCCGGGAAGAGAAATGGTTGGTCGGTTCAGAAGTTGCATGTCTAAAGTCATCGCGCCGAAGCTCCTTCTACTTTTCTTTCACAAGTGAACTGAAACTATTCCCAATCCAAAACATGTCAGGCTAACTACCCAGGTACGTACCCAGATTATTCTCAAGTGCAATGCCAAATACTCTGCAAATCATATATATACATACGATTCCTAAACATTGAATCTGACATCTACAAGACCAAGAACATAAGATGCAATAGTAATGCTAACGACAGCGTTAGCTCTGTATACTCAGAGAATTTACATCAGATCTGGTGACGCGCAAAGGACCGCGAGAACAATGGCGGACAGAAGAGTGGAGGCAGCCAAGGAGGCCACGTGGCGACACCCGACGCCGTAAGGCTCGAGGGTGCTGCTCGGCCCGAAGCTCCCGCTCCCGGTTAAGCTCCCGGGCGGGCCGAACGTCGATGGCGGGCTGCCGAACACAGACGGGGGACTGAAGCCAGACGGTGGTCCGAAGCCACCTGCGGGAGCGTCAAAGCTCGTCGGAGGTGCCGTGTCGGTTGCCGGGGGGCCGAAGTCGGACGGAGGGCTTGAGCTGACCGGAGGAGTGAGATCGTCTGACGGAGGGGCGCCCAGGCTCGTCGGAGGGCTGGAGCTGACCGGAGGAGTGAGATCGTCTGACGGAGGGGCGCCCAGGCTCGTCGGAGGGCTGGCGCTCGGCACGCTCGAGTTGGAGGTGGAGTCTCCTGCCATGGTGCTGCAAGCAAGAAATTGCTACCGTGTCAGATTTGGTACAATGCGCTGACTATTTGAGGTATCGCGAGAAGAGAAATGGTGCCCAGTGCTCACCTTCCTGCGAAGACGCACGATCCTGAGCCTGCAACGAGCAATTAACATGAAAGAATCAGAGGCGATCCATGGTGGTACAGGACAAGAAGCTTGTGCATCGAAATGGCTCTTGTTGGTGCTTACTGGGATCAGTGGCGGTGGTGGTGGCGGTGCCGTTGAAGGAGCAGGTGGCGCCGGTGCTGGCGCTCTTCTGGTAGTAGTCATTGTAGGCGTAGGAGGCCAGCGCCGCCACGTTGTTCTGCTTGTAGCACGCCCCTCCGGGCTGCACCGCCGAGCAGTCGGCCTGCCCCTGCCCGCACGCCCAGCTCAGGCCCGCCTGCAGCGCTGTCGGGTCCGCGTTCTGCAAGGCCACGCAGAACGTCCCCGTCGCCAGCGACCGCCTCCCACCTCCACCGGCGGTCATGGGATGACGGCCATACAAGTAGCTGTGGTACACCAGCGCGCCACTGAGAGCGAGCTCCGCCGACTCTGCCGCGATCAGTGGGATGCCTGAGAAGCCCAGCGCCCGCATCGCGGCGTACACGTCGTCGACTCTGACATCCGACGTGCGAGCCTTGAGGAACAACGGTGAGCCGGTCTCCAACAGGAACCGCAGGACGTGCCCTGCGATGCCGGGGGACCACGACGGGGCGAGCGGCACCGAGGAGAGCACGGTGGACACCCTGACGTGGCCGTCAAGTCCGGCAGCGACAAGGGCGGCGTGGAGGTTCCGCATAGCGGGGACCAGCGAGTAGGCGGCGTCTCCGGGGGAGACGGACGACAGGATTTCGTCTCCCGCTAGGACGTGCGTGATCATGGTCGCCGGGAGGAACGGCGCCACATTGGCGGCCACCCAGAGCCGGGCCTCGTCCCGGAACTCGGCGAGGTGCTGCAGATGTGAGTTGGGGATGGTGACCATGACCTCTGCGCCGGTGTTGGCGAGGGACCGCAGCAGCCGGTGGTCGGCTCCGCCGCACACCTGCGCTCGCTTGGTCTGCTTAGACTGCACGATGATTCTCGCGAAGTCTGACGGAGAATTTGAAGGGACGATCGTGTTGTCCCCCAGAGAAGTGCCTGTCCATCATGCACGAAGGTAAAGATGAGTTCAGTTGTCAGTGTGTAGCAAAGAATTTTCTTGTTTGACCACGTCATCATCATTGGATCGGAGCTTCTTCTTTCTAGCTAGCTGCAGCATTACAGCCACGCATGGCTAGCTTCAGGGTTCAGTCTGTTGAGTGCGCTTAGTGAGTGGCAAATGCTATTTGGATAACTGAAGAAGGTATGGAACGAGCGATAATAAGGCGGCCTTCACATGTGTCGAAGAGAAACACTGATGAAGAATGTAAGATATACTATTCCGTCAGTAAAGAAATATAAGAGCATTTGGATCACTAAATTACAGAGGGACTACCAGTTAGGTAGGCGCATCATTCAGTTTCTTAGACCCGATCGAGGTCGGCCACAACCGATACTTGTATATGATAATTCAACTCAAGATAAGATTCGGGAAAGGGAACGCACAAGCATCGTAGCTTAAAAGCCCCTTTGTACTGCTGCACACTTTCTTTCTGCCTGCGATGCTCTTCTTACAAGAATGTATGTCTGAGCTAAGTAACGAACCTTTGGCCGGGGACAGAAAGCAAAGCGAGCGTACGTGGAACCCGGCAGTACTGTCACGGATTCTGTTGGGTTGCTACAAAACCCCTACAGTTGAAAAAACTTGGGAAAAAAAAGGAGATGGAAACAGGGAAAGCGTAGGGTAACACGTATCACTTGACCTAGCTGAAGTGCTCAACTCCTCGCTATACTGAAACCAGAGCATAGGCTTAATCACAGGGTCACATACATACCTGACGCGCTGAAGAGAAGAAGGACGAGAACAAGAACGCATCCCTGCCATCTCTCGCGCGACATTCTTTTCTTTTCTCCGGCGAGCGAAGCGACGATGCAAACACGTACACCTCCTGGAACCCTGAAGGCCGCACATGCATGTCAGAGTTAATACCCAGGCCCATGCATACAAACAATGATTTTTTTTTTTTTGCAATTTTGTCGATATAAGTATTCCAGTCCAGTTAGAAGGAAAGCCGGCAAATTTGGAATCGGTTGGAATAGTGCCGTTCTTATCATTTTCCAGCAAACATGGGGCATAACCATATGCTGCGGGCCTCATGCATGGTGCTTCCAGAATCCAGATGGCCGGTCACCAACAACACTGTACTATTGTCCTATAATAGGAGACGCCACCGGGAACGAGGAAGAAAATAGTTAATTGAGGAGAACATGGACCAGGATATGCTCCCACAACACTTTGGTCAGTATGGTCACTACTCTTGTGACAGCAACTGATCAACAACCGACTCAACCAAGGCAGTGTCAACATCTGACAGGGCCACGATTTGCTTGCATAGTCCACAGTTCAGTTTGGAGGGTAAACGGAGACACCTAACACTAGTATCCTAACAAGTGACTATACTTGATGAGTTGGCGTACCTAGTTTAGCTATAGCGACTGGAATGGATTTTGCTCCTAACTAACAAGGTGTGCTCCAGTTTTCATGAACACTGGTCTAACTTCTTTGTATCCTTGTTCCTAGCTGAGGTATGATAGCTCCATGGAAGAAGAAACGTCACCGCACGTTAAGCTTTGGGTACCCTGCTGCTTAATTACATATGCATGCTTGGGTGGTTCTTCATATATTAGTACAAAACAAAGCAGCAACTGGGCATTGTAATCTTTCTATATATCTGCATGTGGAAGCGGGCGGTTGAATGGAAGTAGCAACAAGTGAGCATACACGCCGATGAGGTAATTTGTACTGGTTGAACTTGTGAGAAGACCAAACTAATAACTAAAAGAGGAGGAAGAGGAATCAGTCAAACACAAAGATTATACGTACGTTCCTTCCACATAGATATAACCCCAGAACCAACACAAGGATGGATGTATGTGTTCGAATCAAAAGGGGCAAAGGCACAACTTCATTTACCCATCCATCCAGGCCAAGGGGTAAAAGGAGAGCACGAAGAGAACTAGCTAGCTAGAGAATTTAACAAGAGCAAGTTCAGTGGCAGAAAGAACTGACGACGATGGCCATACATACGTACCTCAAGTGGCCGCAAGAAGCTAGACTTTGCTTGCTTGTGCTTCTCCTGGACGAAACTAAAGCTTGCTATCGTGTCGACACAAGAGCTTAAGGCTTAACTAGACGTACCCCTGGATGGATGGATCCTCCTGCTGTGTCTTGGAGCCTGCAGTCCGCGGCTAGCGGGGAGAGGCCTCAGGGCCTTTTTATATGCGCACTAGCTAGGTAATCACAGTCGCGCTCATGTGCGCTAGAAGCAGACACACACACACACACACACACACACACCTGATTGTGAGTGGCGGCTCAACGGCGCGGCTGCGTGCGAGAGAAAGTGCTAGCTTGCCGACTTCTGTGTGGCTGGCTTTTTTTTCGCTGCACTGCGAAGGGCGAAAGGAGAGAGAGAGAGAGATTTTCCTGCTTGTGTGTGTATCAGTGTATGTGTTGTCCTCCGTCATTTTGTCCGTGGAACGTGTATGATTTGCATGTTGTTTCATGCACGTGTGGGTGGCTGCATGCGCGTGTCGACGAAAGGCTGACACGGCTATTTGATGCACGTTTCTTTTTTACAGGCCTTGTACTTCAGTAAGTTTGACCAAGAGTTTGCTTCAGCTCGGCAGTGCTGACGCGAGGAAAGCGTAAGCACTCGCCACACCGTGCTGAATGTAACTGCATGGCTTAATTTTAACCACAGCTCAAGTTAACTGAATCCACACTGCGTAGTATCACTAGTAATCCAGCCGTGTGAGCACGTACACGATCCAGTCCCGCCTAACGAAACGACCATGTTGGGTGAGAAACCCAAGTTGATTTTTACGTGGACACGGACCATGTGTGTGGTGCATGTTGGGTGCAACTACGAACCGCCGAACCCTAGCTCCTAGAGTAGGAGAGCCTACCGCAACGGCCGTGCAAAACCAGACAGATGAGTTTGTCAAACCGGCCGTGCCGAATCAAGAGCAGGTGAGCCATCCACACATCGACTCTCTCCCTTTATGTCTCCGAATGATCCCTTTCATTCCTCCTTTATCTGATCGACGCCGATCGATTCAAAAGCAAAGCCATGGCATATGATATGCCATTGATTAATCAGCTAGCTAGCTCTGCATGCCAATCCCAGCTTACTTACTTTCGCCGTGTCTGGTGACGCCAACTCGCGGATATCCTCACACCGCCGCTGCTTTTCCATGTCATCGGCGCTAAGGTTTTCCGTCTGGTTGCACCAAGAAAAGAGAAAGGGCTAAAAGCAGGAAATTCCTTGTTTCTGCCTTTAGGATATGAATGCATATCTCGAGCCGTCGACGGGGATCAAGTGCTTCGTGCGTCCTCACTTTGGATGGATAGCTGACGCGACGGGAGTCTCACATGCATGCATGCACGCATACGACGCGTTGTTTCCTCCGACCGGATTGTGCCGTTATATATCCGGATGTTACTGGCAAGATTTACCGGCCAGTCACCGTCGAGTTCCACTTGATAAGGACTAGCTAGCATGACTTAAAATAACAACAACGGCTGGTTGGGCTATATGTTAGAGCACCTCCAACGGGCCTGCAAGCGCGCCGCGCTAAATACGTTTACAGCGCCGGAAATAACAACTTTTCGCGCGCCGCAGAGCAGAGCGCTGGCTCCAGCTGACGCTGCAAAAAATTACGCGCGCTGCTCCAGCAGAAGCGCTAAAAATACAACGCGCGATACATATACGTATTCAAAAACGAAAGCATAGGTAAATTAAAATAAAATGATACATAATAAAAAACGATACGTAAAAAAAGATACATAACTAGTTCAACATAGATAGTTCATCTACTCCGACTACGACTACTACTCATCGTCCTCCTCCACCTCCTCCGACTCCGACTCAGCCTCGGTGATGTCCTCCTACGACGTCTCGATGAAGGCGTCAAGATACCGATCATCGTCAGAGTCCCAGGTCGACGCTGCTTCTAGCTCGATGTTGAATTGAGCGGCTGCCTTCCGCGTACGTCTGTCCTCGCGATAGGCGGCTCGCTCCGCCCTCCTCTCCTTCCTCTCTGCCCTCCTTTGCGCGTAGAACTCGCGCTCGTTGTTGATGTCCTGCCGGAAGCGTTGGCGCCACTGCGTCATGGCTTCCTCGTCCATCTCGCCTCCGGCTATGGCGAAGATCCTCGTCGGTGATAAGCCGCGGGGGAGGCGCGAGCTCCTATGCCTGCTCCCGCATCGCCACCTCGGGGAAGTTCATGTCCCTACGAGGCCGCCGGAGGCACCACACCGCCGCGTCGTACGCGCGGGCAGCCTCGTGGTCGGTGTCGAAAGTGTCGAGGCCGAGGTGCATCTCGCCAAACCGGAACTCGATGGAGAAGGCGCCGGAGGGGCGCGCACGGACGCCGTGGTAGCCCGAAGTTCCCCGGCGGCGCGATAGCATGGTGGTGTGGCGGCTATGGAGGCGGAGGCGAGAAAGAGCAGCAAGAGAGTGCGGAGAGGGCGCGTGGCGAGGCGGACAACTGTGGGAGGGCTCGTGGCGGGCGCTGGCTTTTATAACGCGCGCCAAAACTAGCGCGCGTCCGGCCGCTTTTTCGCGCCCGCGCGCCTCAATTTTGTGCACCCGCTGGAGCGCGCGAAACCGCCCCGCGCGCACTAAAACCCACTTTCCCCTGCGCGCGCACGTTTTTACAGCCACTATTGGAGATGCTCTTATGGGTGTGGCTAGGTCTCAATCGGCTGAGATTTAACCAAGCCTCAGTCAAGTGACATACTCTCTCCATCCCATAATGTAAGAGCGTTTTTGACACTACACTAGTGTCGAAAACGCATGGAGGGAGTAACATTCAAGAGAGAGAAAGAAAAACCTGAAAAGAATTTTTTGCAAGAATCTCAATGTAAAATCTCACGGATATAACATCGACTGAGACTTTGTTAAATCTCAGTCGACGCAGATTTAACAAGACTGATATGTTATTGTCATGTCATCGAGGGTCATCGCTATCAATCACTAAAGTATCTATAGCCGACCTCCTCAAATCCTCATCAAACATCCACGGACGCGCCCGGTCAGTGTGGCTAGACATGAGAGAGAAGGAACAAAGAAATCCAACTGGACTGTCATATCATCACTATACCATCGGACTGTCCACAAACCCTCATATTGAAGGCTCGCGGACATGTCCGGTCAGTAAACCACGTAGGGCGCGGCCTATCCGAACCACCTTTTCTCTTTCATTATTCTTTCTTTTCTTTTCTCTCTCTTCATCTCTACCAGTCACATACAATTGACTTGACATACAAGGCAGAAAATGAGGAGCATGGTTGCATATATGCACAAATACGAACACACCCCAACATTGACCGGGCGCGTCTGCGGACGTTTATGCGAGCGCAGGGGGAGGGGGAGGCTTGTCTGCAGAAATACACATAGCTCCGCAGGTGTCTCGTACGTATTTTTAAGGGTTTTATTATCCCACATTTCCTGCAAACAAAATGTAACTCTGTACTACATAGGGACCGCCCATCGAGCGCACTCTACAACAGTGAGCAGTCCGGACGAAGCTGGGAACATGATCGTAGCAAAACGAGAAGCTGGGAGTCGAAGGTTGCTGCGTCACCTTCATAGCTAGCCTCGTGGAAGAGATGCTTTTTTTTCTCTTTTTTTGAGAGATGCTTAAGACCAAAGAAACTTTCTCTTTGTCTCTCTCCCCTTCATAGGCGTGCACACACATGCACGTCGACAGGCACATGCACTCCATCTCTTTGACTCGATTGCTATGGGATCCATGTTTTAGCTGGTCACGAATGGCAATGCGGCTCCGGCCTCTGTTGGGGAACGTAGTAATTTCAAAAAAATTCCTACGCACACGCAAGATCATGGTGATGCATAGCAACGAGAGGGGAGAGTGTTGTCCACGTACCCTCGTAGACCGAAAGCGGAAGCGTTAACACAACGCGGTTGATGTAGTCGTACGTCTTCACGATCTGACCGATCAAGTACCGAACGCACGACACCTCCGAGTTCAGCACACGTTCAGCTCGATGACGTCCCTCGAACTCCGATCTAGCCGAATGTTGAGGGAGAGTTTCGTCAGCACGACGGCGTGGTGACGATGATGATGTTCTACCGACGCAGGGCTTCGCCTAAGCTCCGCAACGATATTATCGAGGTGTAATATGGTGGAGGGGGGCACCGCACACGGCTAAAAGATCGTTGATCAATTGTTGTGTCCATGGGGTGCCCCCCTGCCCCCGTATATAAAGGAGCAAGGGGGAGGCGGCCGGCCAAGGGGAGAGGCGCGCCAAGGGGGGAGTCCTACTCCCACCGGGAGTAGGACTCCTCCTTTCCTTGTTGGAGTAGGAAAAGGGAAGGGAGAAGGAGAAAGAAGGAAGGGGGCGCCCCCCTCCCTAGTCCAATTCGGACTAGTCCATGGGGAGGGGTGCGGCCTCCCTTTGGGGCCTTTCTCTCCTTTCCCGTATGGCCCATTAAGGCCCAATACGAATTCTCGTAACTCTTCGGTACTCCGAAAAATACCCGAATCACTCGGAACCTTTCCGAAGTCCGAATATAGTCATCCAATATATCGATCTTTACGTCTCAGCCATTTCGAGACTCCTCGTCATGTCCCCGATCTCATCCGGGACTCCGAACTCCTTCGGTACATCAACATACATAAACTCATAATAAAACTGTCATCGTAACGTTAAGCGTGCGGACCCTACGGGTTCGAGAACTATGTAGACATGACCGAGACACCTCTCCGGTCAATAACCAATAGCGGAACCTGGATGCTCATATTGGTTCCCACATATTCTACGAAGTTCTTTATCGGTCAGACCGCATAACAACATACGTTGTTCCCTTTGTCATCGGTATGTTACTTGCCCGAGATTCGATCGTTGTATCTCGATACCTAGTTCAATCTCGTTACCGGCAAGTCTCTTTACTCGTTCCGTAATACATCATCCCGCAACTAACTCATTAGTCACAATGCTTGCAAGGCTTATAGTGATGTGTATTACTGAGTGGGCCCAGAGATACCTCTCCGACACTCGGAGTGACAAATCCTAATCTCGAAATACGCCAACCCAACAACTACCTTTGGAGACACCTGTAGAGCACCTTTATAATCACCCAGTTACGTTGTGACGTTTGGTAGCACACAAAGTGTTCCTCCGGTAAACGGGAGTTGCATAATCTCATAGTCATAGGAACATGTATAAGTCATGAAGAAAGCAATAGCAACATACTAAACGATCGAGTGCTAAGCTAACGGAATGGGTCAAGTCAATCACGTCATTCTCCTAATGAGGTGATCCCGTTAATCAAATGACAACTCATGTCTATGGCTAGGAAACATAACCATCTTTGATTAACGAGCTAGTCAAGTAGAGGCATACTAGTGACACTCTGTTTGTCTATGTATTCACACATGTATTATGTTTTCAGTTAATACAATTCTAGCATGAATAATAAACATTTATCATGATATAAGGAAATAAATAATACTTTATTATTGCCTCTAGGGCATATTTCCTTCAGCCTCTAGGTTCTTCGCTTTGCATAAAAACAAGCACTGTAGGATGTATTTTATCTCTTTTAAATTACTCCCTCTGTCTCATAATATAAGAGCGTTTTTGACACTAGGTATGTATTATCACGGGAGTTAAATATTTTTTGAACATAATAATTTGGTAGTCTGTGTCTTGCATGGTAAGTAAATTTAAGTGATTAAACTGCGTACGGAAAAGTGAGGTGAAATATAGTAGTATGAAATTGAGCGGCATAATTCCATGTTATTGAAAAAGGCAAGTTTTTTTTTGCGAATAGAAAAAGGCAAGTTAATTAGGGTGAAGTTGATGTAGTGTTGTAAAAGGTAAGTAAATAATAAAATAAATCTGACTGAGCGTCACTTGGAAGTGCGATGAAATATGACGTGGTGGGAAAAAATCGGCTGGACGAGAAAAACGTCCGAACACATTCGGAAGTATTCTTTTGGTAAAAAATTAAACTTTGGAACGAAGGGAGTAGGAGTTGTATTTGTATTGGAGAAAAAGTAGGAGTTGTAGTACTGTATCTTTTACTACGTAGGCGGCAAACCCCCAACAAAATAAAGTATGCTGAAGAATTAGATTTTCCGATTCGACCTATTACCCCAACAAAAAGAAGAAGAAAGACCAGACCAGCCCTCCCCAAAATCCCCAACACAGAGATCTTCTCCGGCGGGTGGGGAAGCGATGGCAGCCGCTGGGCAGCGCCACCGCATCCGGCCCTTCGTCGTGGTCTACGACTCGAAGGAGGGCTACTTTGTCTACAGGCTGAATCTCAAGCATCTCTTCACCGGCGACGGCGACGACGACGAAGAATTCCCCCCACAGCCGCGCTGCTTTCCCTGCCCCGTCGCCCGCTTCCGGCGCACCGAGACCTACCAGAGCCTCGCCTTCGCCGCCTACGGCACCAACATCATCGTCTCCGCGTCAAGTGAGCGCGGGACGATGTTCCACAACGTCGACTCCGGGACGGCCTCTTCCGGCCCGGACATGCACGGCGTCAAGTGCCGCCCCGTCCTGCTCCCAGTCGGAGACGACATGTTCTTCGCCATGTCCGGGCACACGTGGTGGCACGACCACCCGGGCACCCACTACGAGGCTCTAATCCGTACTGGTCCTCCGGCAGCCACCCGCTGGCCTGGCGCGCCCTCCGGGAGCCGCCTGTCCCGACCGGCCCGCGACGCGCTACCTGCTGCGAGGTGACCGCGTACTTTGTCGCCGGTGCGCGTGTATGGATTTCCTTGCAAAACCAGGGCACCTTCTCCTTCGACACGGCGCGCCGCCTGTGGCGCAGGGAAGGCGCCTGGCAGCTGCCTGTACGGGGCCGGGCGATTCTGGTCCTTTGGCGGCCGGCAGCAGCTGCTCTTTGGCTTTTGCGCCATGAATCGCCGGTTCTGTGCTTGCGACGTAGAGGCCAGACCTCCGGCGATCCTGCAGGTGTTGGAGGAGGCCCTCCCCAGGGAATGGTGCATGCGCGCCGGATACATGATGCTCTATAGACCAGTGGAGCTGGCCTACTTTGGGGGAGGCAGATTTTGCATTTCCAGGCATATCGTCGTAGAAAATGGCCGTGGAACAAAGCCTTCAAAACTTGCTCTCTCCCTCATGGCCGTCGAGGTGACACGAGAACTGGAGCTGCTCAAGCGGAAAATCCGCTGCTACTTGATGTCACCATCTGCGGAACTTGGTTACTTGCTCTAGACTAGACATTGGCCTGGTGCATGCAGACACACGTCCAACTTTTCAGTTACAAGGTCTATCTATCTATCAGCTGACCTGTGTAAGAGCATCTACAGCCGGATACATGATGATCTATAAACCAGTGGAACTGGCCTACTTTGGAGGCGGAAGATCATCCTATCATCATAGAAAAATGGGGATGAAACAAAGGCTTCACAATTTGCTCTGCCGTCGTGGTGACCCGGGAACTGCAGCTGCTCAAGGGGAAAATCCTCGACTACTTGATGTTGCCATCTGCGCTTATAGTGAATTGTTTATGCCATATATATGCTTGCTTATTACATATGGTTTAAATTGTGATATGAGTATATTTGCTTGTGTTTTTCTACTTCTTCTCACACTTCTGATTAATAGCTTTCAATACAAATCCTGGCAATCATGCCTTCCTTGCTTAATATCATGTTACTACTTCTCAAAGAAATTAAGGATTTCCGGTTTGTGAGTACAAACAACTTATTTTTAGTCTGATTTATGTTCCATTCAGTTTACATTAGGTTACAGAGACAAGTGACTTTTTTTGTATCCTTGTAATGTGGCATTCGATTTTCCATGACAATGTGTGTTTGCTGGTGTGCCCAAATCAACCACAGACGCTCACACTGCACAGTGAATATGTAATACCTACCTCGTGAATTCATTCTTCCACTCTGGTCTTCTTAATCTTAGAGCATCTCTAGCAGATCTCGTATAACTCCTGTGAAGTGCGTTTTTTCTGGCCGTTTTACGGGATGGCCCCAAAAAAAGGCCCAAGCAGGTCCACTAAAAAGGGTTCGGCCCGTAAATGTTTACGGCGGGCCTGCAAACCAGCCGCGATTCCCGTATATATGCCGGGTCCGGGTTGATTTAGGGTTCGCGGCCTGTTTCTCCCCCATCCTCCTCCGCCACGAAACCTCTCCTCCGGCGAGAACTCCAGCTGTGATTCGTGGTGCGTTTAACCACCGAAAGTCGCCAGAGATGGCGTCAGAGGGTGCCGGTCGTGGTGGCCGCTGCGGCGGCCCTCCCGCAAGCGCCGCAACGACGCGGAGGCCAGAAGATCCTCCCTCCGCCCGCCGGTGGACGAATGGCGGAGGGAGCAGGCGTGGATCCATGGAGCACTTTGGTATTCAAGATATGTTAAGATGATGCAGAACAAAGAGAATGTGTTTGCAAGGCAGTCCTTTTCGAACCATCCTGAGACAAGTGCATGATATAGTTTCTTCGGAGTTACCTGGTTCATACTGAACACTATACCTGAACTTGTGGTTATCCTGCCATGTCACGATGAACGTCTGACGCTCAATTCCCACGAGCGTCTCAAATATCTCCAGATGTCCCATCTTCTTCAGATCATCTTGCAGAATGTAGAAATTAGCAGGAGTGAATACGACGGCAGCATGCTCCTCAATGGCCTCATTTTCAGTAACCGACGGTGGTAGTTTCTGATTAGCATCGCGGTCATCGTGTGCCTCGTTCTCATGGAGGCAAACTATACAGTTCTCATAATGCACTACCAAATCAAATATGGTCATACCGTAGTCGAGGTGAAGGTGAAGGCAGGACTTGAGGCTTTCGCTCCTCTGGTTACTTCGCATACCAAGAAAAAAGCCGTCAGGAAGATATGACACCGCCCAAAGTCTCCTCTTCCTATACATCGTGTTAAGCCACTCTTAAGTTTTATCCGTCTTCCATTTTTCAATGAAAGCGGTCCATCTCTGCTTAACATTGTCTTGAGAGGTGGCATAGTACAGCAGCGATCTGAACTCATCCAGTGACTTGTAAGGTAGGTGCAGTGGCGGAGCTTAGTGCAAACCTGAGGGGGGCATGCCCCCCCCCCCCCAGCATTAGGCAAATCAGTGAAGAAAATTTACTGTGTGGGGATTAGATAAGGAAAAGATCAATCTTTGCCCTCTTAATTGTTCATGTTTGGACTTTTGGCCCCCCTGACATTCCTGCCTAGCTCCGCCACTGTGTAGGTGCCTCTACAATTTTTCTCGATATGCCACGAACAAAGAAATTGGAACACATCCGAAAGGACACTCTAAATCGCTTGTATCATTGCAGCGCGACTGTCTGTGATTATTGACTTTGGCTTTACCTGACAGTTGTGACGCCCCCGATTTGACCGTACACTAATCATGCACGCAAATGTGTACGATCAAGATCAGGGACTCACGGGAAGATATCACAACACAACTCTACAACATAAATAAGTCATACAAGCATCATAATACAAGCCAGGGACCTCGAGGGCTCGAATACAAGTGCTCGATCATAGACGAGTCAGCGGAAGCAACAATATGTGAGTACAGACATAAGTAAACAAGTTTGCCTTTAGAAGGCTAGCACAAAAATGGCAACGATCGAAAAGGCAAGGCCTCCTGCCTGGGACCTCCTAGCTACTCCTCGAAGCCGAACTCCAAGTAGAATCATCCTCGGGACCTCTAGCTCCTGGACTCCAGCATCTGGATGCGACAATCAGGTATAGAAAGGGGAAAAGAGGGAGAAAAGCAACCGTGAGTACTCATCCAAAGTACTCGCAAGCAAGGAGCTACACTACATATGCATGTGTATATGTGTAAAGGGGCATATCAGTGGACTGAACTGCAGAATGCCAGAATAAGAGGGGGGTAGCTAATCCTGTCGAAGACTACGCTTCTGGCCATCTCCATCTTGCAGCATGTAGAAGAGAGTAGATTGAAGTCCTCCAAGTAGCATCGCATAGCATAATCCTACCCGGCGATCCCCTCCTCGTCGCCCTGTTAGAGAGCGATCACCGGGTTGTATCTGGCACTTGGAAGGGTGTATTTTATTCAGTATCGAGTTCTAGTTGTCATAAGGTCAAGGTACAACTCCGGGTCGTCCTTTTACCGAGGGACACGGCTATTCGAATAGATAAACTTCCCTGCAGGGGTGCACCACATAACCCAACACGCTCGATCCCATTTGGCCGGACACACTTTTCTGGGTCATGCCCGGCCTCGTAAGATCAACGCGTCGCAGCCCCACCTAGGCTCAACCGAGAGGTTAACACGCCGGTCTAACCCTATGCGCGCAGGGGTCTGGGCCCATCGCCCTATGCACACCTGCACGTTGCGAGGGCGGCCGGAAGCAAACCTAGCCTAGTGGCGTTCCAGTCCAATCCGGCGCGCGCCGCTCCGTCGCTGACGTCAAAAGAGCTTCGGCTGATACCACGACGCCGGGATACCCATAACTGCTCCCGCGTAGATGGCTAGTGCGTATAGACCAAATGGCCAGACTCAGATCAAATACCAAGATCTCGTTAAGCGTGTTAAGTATCCGCGAACGCCGACCAGGGCCAGGCCCACCTCTCACCTAGGCGGCCTCAACCTGCCCTGTCGCTCCGCCACAAAGATCCACTTGCGGGTACTCCTACGAGCCGACCCGACTTTAGTCATCACATGTGTCATGTGCATAGTATATAAGTATATGCCCGTGATCACCGCCCAGGTGATCACGGCCCGATAGTATAGCACAGCAGACGGACAAGAATGTAGGGCCACTGATGGAAAACTAGCATCCTATACTAAGCATGCAGGATTGCAGGTAAAGGTAACAACAGTAGTAGCAAGGGTAGGCTATGCATCAGGATAGGATATCGGAAAGCAGTAACATGCTACACTACTCTAATGCAAGCAGTATAGAGAAGAATAGGCGATATCTGGTGATCAAGGGGGGGGGCTTGCCTGGTTGCTCTGGCAAGTAGGAGGGGTCGTCAACTCCGTAGTCGAACTGGGCAGCAGCAGTGTCGGTCTCGTAGTCTACCGGAGAGAAGAGGGGGAAGAAACAGTAAATACAATGCAAACATAAACATGACGATGCGTGACATGACAACGAGCGGTGCGAGGTGTGTCCTAACGCGACAGTAGGTGGTAACGGCGAAGGGGGGGGAACATCTGGGAAGTATTCCCGATGTTTCGCGTTTTCGGACAGACGGACCGGAGGGGGAAAGTTGCGAGTTCGATAGGTTAGGGAGGTGTGGTGGACGAACGGACTGCGTATCCGGATTCGTCTCGTCGTTCTGAGCAACTTTCATATTGAAAATATTTTAATCCGAATTACGGATTAAAAGATATGATTTTCTAAAGATTTTATTAATTTCTGGAATTTAACTAATTATTTAAATTAATTTGAAAGTGGAATTATGACATCAGCATGATGTCATGCTGACGTCAGCAGTTAACGTTGACCGTTGACCTGGTCAACCTGACAGGTGGGTCCCACCTGTCAGGGGCTGTTACCTGATTAAGTACTGTTTAGTTAATTAATTATCTAATTAGATTAATTTAAACAGGATTAATTAACTTAATTAATTTAGTTAATTAATTAATTAAAATTATTTTTATTATTTGTTTTATTATTAATTTTATTTTTATTTATTATTATTTTATTTATTTATTTATTAATTAGTTTATTATTTTTATTTATTATTATTATTATTTATATATAATTTTCTTTAATTCTTTTTTTAAACGTTCAGGGGCGTGGGCCCTTGTGTCATTGGCCCAAAGGCCATAGCAGGCATGGGCGCTAACGGGCATAGCCCCGAACGGGCGCTGGCCCGCGGGGGCGCACCCGACGGGGCGGCTGGCGGGCGCGGGCGCCGGTGTGCCGGCGAGCTGGGCGCGCGGGGCGGCGAACGGTGGGGAGCTCCGGTGGAGCAGCGGCAGGGCCATCGTGGGGGGGGGGGGAAGCGGGGCGACGGTGCGGGGGGGTGAGCGCCGGAGGCGGACGCGTGCACGGCGGTAGGTGAGCGACGAGAGCGGGGCAACGCAAATCGACGGTGGGATCGACGGGGAAGAGGGGAACGGACATGGCTCACTGGGAGGAGGTCGATGGAGAGCTCGGGACGGTCGGAGTGGCGTCGGAGAGGTGGGCCAACGCGGTGGTGGTCGTGGCCGAGGCGGACGGGGACGGCGAGGCGGCGACGTCCAGCTCGGGGGGAGTTGCGCGAGGGAGAGGCAGGGACGGCGCGGTCCGGTGCGACGGGGGGGGGGGGGTTTGGGGGCGAGGCGGCGGCGGGACGCGCCGGGCGGCGGCGTCGCGACGTCGGGGCTCCCAGATCGGGAGAGGGGGGAGGCGAGGAGGACGGCGGTGGCGTTCCGGCGACGGAGTGGTGGGGCGGGGCAGCCCGGCGACGGCGGGGCGGCGTCGGGCTCGGGGGCAACGGGATCGGGGCGACGATGCGTTGGGCGCCCCTGATCCAGATCGCGCGGGGGATCGGGGAGTGGGGGAGTGGGGATTTAGGGTTACGGGGGAGGGAGAGGTGGCCTTGCAGGCCAGAGAGGGGGGTGCGGTTGGGCCTGTTGGCTAGCTGGGCCGCACGGCCAACTGGGCCAAGGTCCAGTCGGGAGGGGGGTTGTTTTCCTTTTATTCTTTTGTTTTCTTCTTTTTTTTGTTTTTAGTAATTTTACTTTATTGTTTTATCTTTATGCTCATTTAATTTTGTTTTACAAAATATATACAGAAGCACCTAAATTAGTGTGACTAGTTTTACCACTGCCACAAAAAGTCCACACCTAATTAAAATAGTTTAATACTCTATAAATTATGAAAGGCATTTATTTAAATGTTTAAGCTACTGTTTTAGTTATTTTAGAGCCTTTAAACACTTTATCAAAGTTTGGTTTCTCCACCACAATTACCTATGCAATATTTGGATTACTCCGAACATTTTAGTTTTAAAATTTGAAAACTTTATTGTTTGCCTCTTTTTTGAATTGGAATTTGAATCGGTTTCGAACTAACGCGAGATTAGCGACAGTAACGGAGGTGACGTGGCGTTATTAGCAGAGGTTACTGTAGCTTGATTATCCGGGCGTCACAATTCTCCTCCACTACAAGAAATCTCGTCCCGAGATTTAAGAGGGGAGTAAGGGGGGAAGGTTTGGTAACGAATCTAGCGGGTCTTCTCATCCTGGCTTGCTCTTCTCGAAGAGGCTGGTCCAATACATTGATGTCTTCATTTCTCTGCTTCGGTCATCATGATGAAGTCGGCGTCCTTTCTTCAGGAACTCCATCGTACTTACGAAAGAATAAAGGGTGGGCATTCTGGGAGAACGGGCCTCGACAAGGTTGACTATCGGGTCGACAACATCGAGGAAGGTGGCGGAAAGTAACCCTCGAATCGAAACTTAAGAAAATATCGAGAGCAAAGTAAGGAGGTAACCTGGGAAGTTTCGAGCGGGCAGGCAATCGTTCGATGCCTATTATAGGGCGTGAAAGGGTCAAAGCAACGGGAAGAAGTATTGTGTCCGATATCAGACCTGAAGGTGGCTCGTGAATTACATACGAGGCCATGCGCGAGGAACAACCATTAGAAAACAGGGTTGTATAGAAGAGTCAGGTTTCGATCCTGTGGAACTGTGGGTTATGGGCCCACCATGTGGTTTTTTTTATAGGAGCAGTGACATCTTGCACGGTCATGATAGCAAGGCATGTCAGAGAGTACCCTGTCAGTTATGTCGGCAACACGTTGGTACCAAGGGCGAGGGACGAAGAGAACCATTTTCCTACTCGTTGAAACGAGGCGGACCAATAGGCAAAGTTCTCGTCCATCGGGGGTTATCGAAAATGTCACCCACAATATTAACAGGGTCTTACTGACAGAGTTGTACACCGAGGTGTTTACATAAGCAGGAGGATATTACTGCTTAGATCATATAGATCACCAGAAAGGTTAAACCAAACAATGGAAAGGAAAATATGATTATCAGATTAAACAGAAGAATGGAAAGGAAAATGTGTTAAAACACATATTTCAAGGGTATATTCTTCCCAAGGGTAAGCAGAGCATGATATCCATGACGGGATATAACGTAGAAAACTCTTTAGGTAAGGGGAAGGAAATTTCATGACATTACCCATACAACGGTGTTTGGATAATTGAGCAGGAAACAATTAGCTGTGGGCTTCAAATGTTCCCGTTGAAAATCGGAGTACCATAGACATGCTTCGAGATAGCATTGACATGGTCAACAGGTGAAGATCAGACTTTGGAAACAAAAAGGATCCATCAGGAACAACTTATAGAATAAGTCTTACAATTTCCTCATGGAAGAATAGCTAACCTTGCTAAAAGGGAAAACTTATAACAATAGGTCCTCCGGCCAGGTGTGCTAGGCATGTCATCACCCTACCGGGCCATATAAAGACCAATGTTGTGACTCTTGAAAAAATGTTCCAACCATCATATCTGACCGAGATTCAGATCTGATTGGTGTCAGGATACCTCAGACTTAGGATGCCTGAGAAGAAAGGTGCAACACAAATTGTCGAAACGACATCGAAGATTCTCGGGAGATGAACTATGGAAGCGAGTTCCGAACAAGGGTTCATCATTAAATCAAGGAGAGGTGAGGAGGTGACTGATTGACTCAGCGACAATCCATTGAGATTTCCAAAAGATGGATTTCCACCACTATGTGAACAAGGAGATAACATTAGCTAGATCGAATGACTTAATGATGTATGCTCGAGGAAAATATACACAGTTAAACATTGGTTGAACTGTGCACCCGAAATATGGGCTAGGTAGCACGATCAATGTTCGAATGATGATTCATTAAGCCATAGACGTAGAATGAAACTATAGACCAATAACTTCAAAGCAATAGGGTTGCTAGAAGTTTAGAATCTACACATCACAGACCATTTGTCGGTATTTCGTTTAGAAACTACACGGGGACCAAGAAAGAATGGTGATGGTGAGAAGTATCACTGTACCAAGAATTCTTAAGAGGTGGAGTAATGCTCACGACATTCTTGACATCAAAGATGGTAATACTCCACGGTAGAACATAACATAGGTTGGATAGCAGGGAAATCAAGATACAACACAAAATATGAACAAGTTTGTGTTGAGGGGAGGCAAGAATGTTGTCGATGATAACACAATTCATCGAGGGGCAAGGATGGTATTTCTCATCCTGAATTTTGACACACAACTTGGAAGAAGTCAAATTGTTGACAATGATCACGACAAATTTGTCGAGAGGTTTTCAAGAAGATGTAATTGATCGACGATGACATCAAGTCAAAGGAATGATGAAAGCGAAAGGTTATTGGAACCACGGGTAGGGCACAAACTCGAAATCAAGTTTGCTATTCAAGGAGAAGTGATATGACGAGGAAGATCGACGCAAGATTAGCTCACTGTCGAAATTTGCGCGCTGGGAAGGTCCAGGTAGCACAGTTAAAATCATCAAGATAATGATATAGCCAAACAGGCTAGGAATGGCGTGATCGGGTACAAACTCGTACTTAAAGAAGATTACTAAGAGTTGTTGAACCGTAGTGCGGACCCGGTTCAGTTATCGGTGTCTTTGCGTGATTAATAACTCAGAGCCCGTGGAAAATTGGAATCAGTGAGAATGTAGCACTTGATGAAGAACTCATAAGAAGTTATGCAGTTCCGTGATAATCTTGAGATACCAGGGGGGGGTAATACTCGACGACAATTCAAAGTAGAGGTTGGACTGGGGTATTACTCTGCAGAAGACAAGTGCTTAAACTTGCACGAGAAATGGTATTTAAAGGAGAACATGGTCAGAAACCACGATCATAAATGATCGATCCACGGATACAAGATGAACTTATAACAAGGGGATAATTATTTTAAGAGAAGCTTCCATGATAAGGTATACATCGTGTCCATGGGCATGAACATAAAGTTCAAGGTCGACTCCCACTTCTCCAATGCATAACCTTTCATTCACTTCTCGCATTCGATAAAGGCATTAGTGTTGAAAGTTTTACCTAGTGAAATACCAGATGAGTATGGCCCGTGAAATCTTTCGGGCTCACATAGATTAGGTAAGGCATTGGTTCAACCCATCAAGGCATCTTAGGAACATATACCACAATTTTTTTTGGAGTAATTAACACAAGCTCGAATGTAGAGCATGGTTCACAAAGCAGAGGATACAATCTACCAAAGGCATTATATATCCGTGGAAATCACAAGGTTATTTGAATACGAAGGACACTATCGGATAATAATCCAACAAGAGGTCCGGTGGTTTACAACGGAGCTGATGTGAGTATCGGTACTCTATCAAAGGAAGAAGGAATGCAAGTGCATCGGATTATAGAAACAACTGACTAACTCACAAGCTCAAATGCAAAGGAATTATGAATTCCAAGACAAGGGATCAGAAGCAATGCTCTGATTAGGGATGGATAAGTTGAATAGCCTTAGGGGTACAATCGATGGCAATTTGATAGGTCGAGATCCAGCTCACGTTTAAAATGACGTCTGAGCCGGAAGAATGAATTCTAGGATATGATTGAGGATTGCGAGCATTCGCAACAAATTGAATCAACGGACTCAAAATGATAATGACAAGAGATGCCAATAAGATTACGAGAATTTTGGGATTAACCATAATGCAAGCAAACAAGAATTTCAAGAGCAATAGGCTCCTGAGGATTTTTGGAAGATCGAATAGTATTTTGAAGACTATTGTGGAATACTTGAATCAACTGGGGATGACCGGATACTCGGTAAGTGCGAGAATTATCCGTAGGGGTATTCAGGTGATAAAGAACAGCAAGGCAGTAAGTTCAAAGGATTCTCGGAACAACAGAGAGAATTTCGGGGTATCTTGTACTAACAAGATCAACTGGGAAACATTGTAAGAATGGCGAGTATACGTGGTTATCCATAGGAGTTTATCGATGAAAGGGAATTGCAAAAGCGATGAACACAAGTCCTCGGATTATCAGCAGAGAGTATCTTCAGGCTCTTCACGTGCAGCAGACGATCATCAGCAATAAGGGGTTCTCCGGGTGAAAATGATAACGAGACCCTAATGTTAGCTTTAGCAAAATCCATTTAACCCGAATAGAAGAGATGTCAGAGTCCCAGAGTATAGGTTGAGGAATAAAAGATCCTACTACCACCCAATGGCGACGTGGGCCCGTAAGCCACACAGCCATGTTAGTAAAACAGTTTTCACTGACTAGACTCAACTTCGGCCAAGGAGTTGGAAAGGGGGATTCCTACAGGCAGTTGGCTCTGATACCAACTTGTGACGCCCCCGATTTGACCGTACACTAATCATGCACGCAAATGTGTACGATCAAGATCAGGGACTCACGGGAAGATATCACAACACAACTCTACAACATAAATAAGTCATACAAGCATCATAATACAAGCCAGGGACCTCGAGGGCTCGAATACAAGTGCTCGATCATAGACGAGTCAGCGGAAGCAACAATATCTGAGTACAGACATAAGTTAAACAAGTTTGCCTTTAGAAGGCTAGCACAAAAATGGCAACGATCGAAATGGCAAGGCCTCCTGCCTGGGACCTCCTAGCTACTCCTCGAAGCCGAACTCCAAGTAGAATCATCCTCGGGACCTCTAGCTCCTGGACTCCAGCATCTGGATGCGACAATCAGGTATAGAAAGGGGAAAAGAGGGAGAAAAGCAACCGTGAGTACTCATCCAAAGTACTCGCAAGCAAGGAGCTACACTACATATGCATGTGTATATGTGTAAAGGGGCATATCAGTGGACTGAACTGCAGAATGCCAGAATAAGAGGGGGGTAGCTAATCCCGTCGAAGACTACGCTTCTGGCCATCTCCATCTTGCAGCATGTAGAAGAGAGTAGATTGAAGTCCTCCAAGTAGCATCGCATAGCATAATCCTACCCGGCGATCCCCTCCTCGTCGCCCTGTTAGAGAGCGATCACCGGGTTGTATCTGGCACTTGGAAGGGTGTATTTTATTCAGTATCGAGTTCTAGTTGTCATAAGGTCAAGGTACAACTCCGGGTCGTCCTTTTACCGAGGGACACGGTTATTCGAATAGATAAACTTCCCTGCAGGGGTGCACCACATAACCCAACACGCTCGATCCCATTTGGCCGGACACACTTTTCTGGGTCATGCCCGGCCTCGTAAGATCAACGCGTCGCAGCCCCACCTAGGCTCAACCGAGAGGTCAACACGCCGGTCTAACCCTATGCGCGCAGGGGTCTGGGCCCATCGCCCTATGCACACCTGCACGTTGCGAGGGCGGCCGGAAGCAGACCTAGCCTAATGGCGTTCCAGTCCAATCCGGCGCGCGCCGCTCCGTCGCTGACGTCAAAAGAGCTTCGGCTGATACCACGACGCCGGGATACCCATAACTACTCCCGCGTAGATGGCTAGTGGGTATAGACCAAATGGCCAGACTCAGATCAAATACCAAGATCTCGTTAAGCGTGTTAAGTATCCGCGAACGCCGACCAGGGCCAGGCCCACCTCTCACCTAGGCGGCCTCAACCTGCCCTGTCGCTTCACCACAAAGATCCACTTGCGGGTACTCCTACGAGCCGACCCGACTTTAGTCATCACATGTGTCATGTGCATAGTATATAAGTATATGCCCGTGATCACCGCCCAGGTGATCACGGCCCAATAGTATAGCACAGCAGACGGACAAGAATGTAGGGCCACTGATGGAAAACTAGCATCCTATACTAAGCATGCAGGATTGCAGGTAAAGGTAACAACAGTAGTAGCAAGGGTAGGCTATGCATCAGGATAGGATATCGGAAAGCAGTAACATGCTACACTACTCTAATGCAAGCAGTATAAAGAAGAATAGGCGATATCTGGTGATCAAGGGGGGGGCTTGCCTGGTTGCTCTGGCAAGTAGGAGGGGTCGTCAACTCCGTAGTCGAACTGGGCAGCAGCAGTGTCGGTCTCGTAGTCTACCGGAGAGAAGAGGCAGAAGAAACAGTAAATACAGTGCAAACATAAACATGACGATGCGTGACATGACAACGAGCGGTGAGAGGTGTGTCCTAACGCGACAGTAGGTGGTAACGGCGAAGGGGGGGGACATCCGGGAAGTATTCCCGATGTTTCGCGTTTTCGGACAGACGGACCGGAGGGGGAAAGTTGCGAGTTCGATAGGTTAGGGAGGTGTGGTGGACGAACGGACTGCGTATCCGGATTCGTCTCGTCGTTCTGAGCAACTTTCATATTGAAAATATTTTAATCCGAATTACGGATTAAAAGATATGATTTTCTAAAGATTTTATTAATTTCTGGAATTTAACTAATTATTTAAATTAATTTGAAAGTGGAATTATGACATCAGCATGATGTCATGCCGACGTCAGCAGTCAACGTTGACCGTTGACCTGGTCAACCTGACAGGTGGGTCCCACCTGTGAGGGGCGTTTACCTGATTAATTACTGTTTAGTTAATTAATTAATTTAATTAATTAAATTTATTTTTATTATTTATTTTATTATTATTATTATTTTTATTCATTATTATTATTTTATTTATTTACTTATTAATTTTTATTAATTAGTTTATTATTTTTATTTATTATTATTATTATTTATATATAATTTTCTTTACTTCTTTTTTTAAACGTTCAGGGGCGTGGGCCCTTGTGTCATTGGCCCAAAGGCCATAGCAGGCATGGGCGCTAACGGGCATAGCCCCGAACGGGCGCTGGCCCGCGAGGGCGCACCCGACGGGGCGGCTGGCGGGCGCGGGCGCCGGTGTGCCGGCGAGCTGGGCGCGCGGGGCGGCGAACGGCGGGGAGCTCCGGTGGAGCAGCGGCAGGGCCATCGTGGGGGGGGGGGAAGCGGGGCGACGGTGCGGGGGGGGGGGTGAGCGCCGGAGGCGGACGCGTGCACGGCGGTAGGTGAGCGACGAGAGCGGGGCAACGCAAATCGACGGTGGGATTTGACGGGGAAGAGGGGAACGGACATGGCTCACTGGGAGGAGGTCGATGGAGAGCTCGGGACGATCGGAGTGGCGTCGGAGAGGTGGGCCAACGCGGTGGTGGTCGTGGCCGAGGCGGACGGGGACGGCGAGGCGGCGACGTCCAGCTCGGGGGGGAGTTGCGCGAGGGAGAGGCAGGGACGGCGCGGTCCGGTGCGACGGGGGGTGGGGGGTTTGGGGGCGAGGCGGCGGCGGGACGCGCCGGGCGGCGGCGGCGCGACGTCGGGGCTCCCAGATCGGGAGAGGGGGGAGGCGAGGAGGACGGCGGTGGCGTTCCGGCGATGGAGTGGTGGGGCGGGGCAGCCCGGCGACGGCGGGGCGGCGTCGCGCCCCGGCGTCGGGCTCGGGGGCAACAGGATCGGGGCGGCGATGCGTTGGGCGCCCCTGATCCAGATCGCGCGGGGGATCGGGGGAGTGGGGGAGTGGGGATTTAGGGTTACGGGGGAGGGAGAGGTGGCCTTGCAGGCCAGAGAGGGGGGGGGGGTGCGGTTGGGCCTGTTGGTTAGCTGGGCCGCACGGCCAACTGGGCCAAGGCCCAGTCGGGAGGGGGGTTGTTTTCCTTTTATTCTTTTGTTTTTTTTTAGTAATTTTACTTTATTGTTTTATCTTTATGCTCATTTAATTTTGTTTTACAAAATATATACAGAAGCACCTAAATTAGTGTGACTAGTTTTACCACTGCCACAAAAAGTCCACACCTAATTAAAATAGTTTAATACTCTATAAATTATGAAAGGCGTTTATTTAAATGTTTAAGCTACTGTTTTAGTTATTTTAGAGCCTTTAAACACTTTATCAAAGTTTGGTTTCTCCACCACAATTACCTATGCAATATTTGGATTACTCCGAACATTTTAGTTTTAAAATTTGAAAACTTTTATTGTTTGCCTCTATTTTGAATTGGAATTTGAATCGGTTTCGAACTAACGCGAGATTAGCGACAGTAACGGAGGTGACGTGGCGTTATTAGGAGAGGTTACTGTAGCTTGATTATCCGGGCGTCACAACAGTTTGCCGCCATAAATGTCTCAAGCAGCCACGGTACGTCCCTTCGGCCTCGTCAGAAACTATGGCGCACCCATACACAGTGGTGCAATGGTGGTTATTAACACCAACAAAGGGGATGAACGGCATACCATATCTGTTCGTCTTATAAGGGCTATAAAAAATGACCACATCTCCGTAGTCCTGATAGTCCCTCCGCGACTGCGCATCGCACCAGAACATACTCTTCGACCGCCCTTCCTTATCAAGCACATACTCAAAAAAGAAGTCAGGGTCTTTTGCCTTTATGCTCCTCATAATGCTCACAGTTGTCTCATCATCACCCTTTACAATGAGCTTCATTTTCTCTCTGCAACACAGATTGTAAACATCACGCCTAATAAGTCCGCATTTATCCTACGAACCATACCTAACCATACCTGCTGATAAAGTTGTCGACCATTATATGCTTTCTGATCCCAGCCCGTTGCATCGCCAGTATCTCTGCCTTCGTGCCATCTCCAATCCGTCAGCGTGACCACAAAAAATGAGACCTCGTCTGGTCGAGCCAGCGCGTGGTTGTGATCGTCCATGAATGCCGCGATGAACCAAACTCCACGTGCTCTATCCAACTTCACCACCATATGCGCACATCACTCGCAACGAGTCTCGGTTCTAAGCCTGCGGGTGCGGCCCTCCATGGTTATGAATTTTCTCTGCCTTCTCCCTCCCGTGGAGCAAAGGAACGGCTTGTACCATATAATTCCAGAAGCACCTTTCCCTCGTTTCACCTTCTCTCTCCTGATGCTGAATCCACACTCTTTGGTGTGCTTGTTGTAGAATATATATGCATGCCCTTGGGACCGAAATGTCATAGCCATGACCTTCCAATGTGTCTCCAGCATCTGCTGCTGGTTTTGAGCCTCCTCAATGTCCATCTCTGCCTCATCGTGATCACCGCTAGGACCATCTGACCCCTCGTACAAAATTACATATGAAATCATGCCAATTACAATCGTTTATTCCATACTATTACAATAAGTTTGAACGAACCTGGCTCAAGTTATCAATGAATGATTCCTAAAAATTGTTTTGCTCATTCTCAACGTCCACATCTTCCTGTAAATTAAAAAACATAGACAAATAATTAACCATGCATTACTTTGCAAATTCAAAATTGTATTCAAAATAGATGTCACTTACGTTTTCATTGTTCGCACCATGTTCATTATTTTTAAAACCTTCTGGAGGTAAGATATCATATGACGACCACGATTCGTTGTCACTGCTTTCATCATCTTCATTTGTAGTATCGTTATCAGTGCGAGTGACCTTATCAGTATGATTCTCATGGCTCGTGAATGCGGTTTCCTGGTCCATGTAAACACACCTAACTAGCAACACTGCACAACATTGATAATTTCTTTTATCTACAGTCAAACTTCATACCGATAAATAAATTGCAAGATCAAAACTACTTTTTACAAAATCTAAATCATTTCGATCCATCAAGGGTTAGATCGCAAACCTTAGGCGGTGGTGTCGATGTCGTTGGTCAAGGCTGAAGGGGCCTGCGGCCTGATTCAAGTCGGCGGCCGCGTGGAAGATGACGAAGCAACCCGTTGGATTATGGGGTGGATCCGTGGCAGGGGGCGATTGCGGTGATTGGCGGCGGACGCAACATCGGACGTCGGGGCAGTCACTGACGGCAGGGACCGCGGCGTGGGGCAGGGACGGTGAGAATCGGCGTGGGAACGGGTTGGAACGATGTACTCAATGGCGACGGCGGTCTTCCCCATGTCCAGTCACCAGCGACGATCGGGCTGTTGGGCAACCGGATCGGGAGCCACGTGATCGCTGGGCGGGCGGCGAGATCATGCAAGTTTTTTGATTTTTTTCCTCTGCGGGCGGCAGGCGGACGTGATTGTGTTTTTTTATTTTGCATGGCGGCGTGTATCAATATTTTTGTAGAACGGAGCATTCGGGATAACAAGGCGAAACTCAAACTTGAGCCAGCAACCTGAGTTTGACATCCCTACGTCGAGCACATATCTTCAAGACAATGTGACTCCAAACTGGGACAACATCTTGAGTTATTCCTATGAGGCTGGTTCATATTTGCAAGCTTTGACATGGAAAGATGGTCTGCCAGCTCCTGGTGTAGACTTTTTGCTAACTTTAGGGATGCCTAAAGTCAATGCCATTGAAGATGATCTAGGGAGTGATGATTTTGAAGCTGATACAACAGTTTTCGGAAATGTCGTTGTTGTTATAGAAGAAAATAATGATCTTATTGATCCTGAAGATGAGGTTGAACAGACTAATGATGCAGTCATGGATGATGATGACCAGCAATTGACATAGGACGGCATAGACAAATTCGTGGAGAAAGATAGTGTTGTTGTAGCTCAGAGTTGCACCCAAGAGGTCGGCAGCCACTATGTGCCGCAAATGGGCATGGATTTTGATTCATCCAACGCAACACAAGCATTTTACAAGCAATATTTTCCTATCTGTGGTTTTGCTGTGAGGAAAGCTTCAAACACCGTGCCTAGACTGCTCCAGTAGGCGGCGGGTCTCATTGCATTTTCAGGTGCAACTGGGCTGGAAAAATAGTTGATGAGGAAGGGAAGGAGGTTAGGAGGAAAAAAGCAAGAGAAGTGGCAAGAGAGAACTGACAAGCTGACAACGGAGACAAGGCAAAGAAGAAATGTGATTGGTGTGACAAGTTGTGAAGCAAAAGTTGTTGTCAGTAGAAAAAATGATAGATGATTTATCACAGACATAAACCTTGAGCAGATTCCACCAGAGGAATTGAAATACTTGAGATCTCACAAACACATGACAGAGGAGGAGAAGTTACTTGTGAGGACATTCAACTCTGTCAAACACATGAGGAAGAAAACTATTTATGACATTTTTTATACTAAACTTTCATACCTCTTTAAATTTGTTTTTTTTCTAATACAAAAGTCGTGTGATGAGTATATTTCTTAGTACTTAGCTGGCTTAGTTAATCAGTATTTATCACCAAAAATACAGAAAGAACATTGTAATGAATAAATAAGAGTATTTCATATAGTCAACCTACAGTCGCATATAAGATGGAAAAAAGGGAGAAATTTGGCATCATTTGGTGTATAGCTATAGTATATATTACTGGAAAAATTGTGTATACTAAATTTAAATTTTGTGTTGTAGAATATCTCCTTGAATTAAGTTTAGACAAGTGCATAAGTTATATTGTGTACACAATATAAACTTGTGTGTTTGTGTGTGTATTTTATATATTTTAATGTTACTCTGTATTAAATATCATGTTAGAGATCTTTAAAGCGTGCACTCTAATTAATATCATAATAATGGTTTCTAGTTATTATTAGGTAAGCATATTGGTGGAATCTTCTACAGTATAAATTGAACCATTGACAGATGTGTTTTCACACATACGATTTGTTATTTGATATGGTCATTTGGAACGTGCTTGATTTGATTTGGTGTGTACAAGACCTCCTGCCAATTTTTAAATTTAAAAGTTGTGCACAAAATTCAAAATAGAAATCTAGTTATCACAACTCATTAAAACTTGCGAGTGTAGAGAGACTAGCAGCCTGACTTAACTCACCCCCACCGAGCATATTGGTTTGTTCATATTGTACACGCTATTTGGCCTGTAGTCTGCACTTGCTCATGCAAATTTGGTCTTTTTTCATGTATTCAATAATCTTATGGAGTACTCCTTTCGGTCCATTTTGCACCCCATATAAGATTTGTCTGAAGTCAAACTTCTTAAAGTTCGGCCATAATTATATGAAAACATCTACAATACCAAAGTTATATAATATGAAAATTAAATTTATGACACATCTAATAATATTGAATTCGTATTGTGGTCGCCTATAAATTTGATCGAACTTTACGAAGTTTGACTTCAGACAAATCTTACATGCAAAGTAACAAAGACCAAAGGGATTATAGTAGTTATTACTATAATTTAGTACTATAATTGAGGTCCACCTCCTCTCAGAGCCCAGGGTGGTCGTCCTGTTCGATCCTCCTATGGGCCAGTCCTAGAAGTGGTGTGGCTACGGCAGTGCCTGCATCATTATCTCCATTCCTGGCTGGTCAACACCAAGGCGATGATTGTTCTTCTAGCTGGTACTGGGTGGTCACCTGTTTGCCTGGCCCACGGGCAGCCCCAGGAGTGGTGTGGCTATGGGAGAGTGTGCATCACCAACTCTTTTCGCAACCTAAAGATGATGGCCGTTCTTCCAGCCGATGCTAGGTTGGAAGACAGAGAGGATCTATGAGGACAGAATGGAGCAACGGTTGAAGGTTGCAGAGCATATTTCGTCTAATACGGTACAGAGCGTTTGTTTTTAGTCCTTGAGTTTGAAGTAGGGGATGGGCACAGGCGGTCGTGGGCTAAACATAAGAAAATATCTTGTGGGTTGTTGTTTCAAGGCCCAGGAGTAGATGCATAATGTACAAAATTTCATGGGCTGTGGCAGCCATGGCTCATTCGGCCTTAGTGTAGCTCCACCAGTCGGTATAGGGACAATCGAAATCACTAATTAAGTAGTACCCTTTGCAAAGGTCACTTCATCTTTTAAGATTGCAACAAGTGACGCAATATGGGTGTTTTCCCTTTTCTGTAGATTCGATTATTCCCTTTTCTGTAGATTCGATTATTCAAAATATTTTATCTCTTAAACCGTATGTTCAAATCCTGAACCATTTTCGCTGTTGAATTTTTCATGTCAAGATCTTCGAAAGTAGATCCCGTTAATAGGTTTTGGTGATTTTTTTTTACAAAAAAAAGAAAAAACATAGCCAAAAGCACAGTTTTTCCCATTATTTTCCATTCCCGAAGAGGCACAACTCGCGGAAGCAAATCTGTGCCTCAATACAAGCAAATTTGTACCTATCGCGGAAGCAAAAAAAGAAAAAAAAAAGAAAACACGTTTTTCTTTTCTTTTCTGTGTCTCTCATAGAAGCAAACCTATGACTCCACTAGAAGCTGTAAGTGCATCTAGTGCCCCTTAGTGATTTTGGTGTATTGAAGACTTATAGGTTAAGGGACTAATGTGTTTATGAGTGTACACAGGTCTATAAGTCTATAAGGAGTTTGATATTTACAGAGAAAGTCGACCCCTAAAAATGAAGTTCTTCGACTGAAGACTATGGATTTCTGAAGACTTTCTGAAGACTTTCTGAAGACTTTGAAAGTGAAGAAATTGCTGTGACCTTGAAGACTTGGTATTCATTTGAGGAACATGAAGCGTGAAGACTTTTGTTTTCGTAGTTTCATATTCTCTTTCTTGAGTCATAGGAAACACCTTACTGTAAAAGGGGTCGAGGAAATACTAAGGAAAAATTTCCATGTGATGCTCAACTCAAAATCCTACACCTACCAATCCCTTCGAGCGAAGCCATTGGAAATCTCATACAGTTCAGTCATATTCTTCAGTGACAGAGACGAAGTTCTTCTGGTCTCTGAGGAATTTGTTCTGACTGAGGAGTTAGGAATTCGCCAGTGCGGATTGCCTACACAGTGAGGAACATGATAGCCCTGAGGAATTTGATACTCAAATTTCCGACCGTTGCTGTGCTATGCGTCAGCTGTCCCAAAACATCTACCCACCTAACGGTCATATCATTGAAGTGTTGGGGATCGTAGCAGAATTTTAAAATTTTCTACGCTTCACCAAGATCCATCTATGGAGTTTACTAGCAACGAGAGGGAAGGAGTGCATCTACATACCCTTGTAGATCGCGAGCGGAAGCGTTCAAGTGAACGGGGTTGATGGAGTCGTACTCGTCGTGATCCAAATCACCGATGACCGAGCGCCGAACGGACGGCACCTCCGCGTTCAGCACACGTACGGAGCAGCGACGTCTCCTCCTCCTTGATCCAGCAAGGGGAAAGGAGAGGTTGATGGAGATCCAGCAGCACGACGGCGTGGTGGTGGAAGTAGCGGGGATCCCGGCAGGGCTTCGCCAAGCACAAACGGGAGGGAGAGGTGTCACGGGAGGGAGAGGGAGGCGCCAGGGGCTAGGGTACTGCTGCCCTCCCTCCCCCCCAATATATATAGGCCCCCAGGGGGGCGCCGGCCCTGGGATCCCATCTACATGGGGGGGGGGCAAGGGGGGAAACTTGCCCCCCAAGCCAGGTGGGGCGCCCCCCACCCCCAGGGTTTCCAACCCTAGGCGCAGGGGGAGGCCCATGGGGGGCGCACCAGCCCACCAGGGGCTGGTTCCCCGCCCACTTCAGCCCATGGGGCCCTCCGGGATAGGTGGCCCCACTCGATGGACCCCCGGGACCCTTTCGGTGGTCCCGGTACAATACCGATAACCCCGAAACTTTCCCGGTGGCTGAAACTGGACTTCCTATATATAATTCTTCACCTCCGGACCATTCCGGAACTCCTCGTGACGTCCGGGATCTCATCCGGGACTCCGAACAACTTTTGGATTTCCGCATACTAATATCTCTACAACCCTAGCGTCACCGAACCTTAAGTGTGTAGACCCTACGGGTTCGGGAGACATGCAGACATGACCGAGACGACTCTCCGGTCAATAACCAACAGCGGGATCTGGATACCCATGTTGGCTCCCACATGTTCCACGATGATCTCATCGGATGAACCACGATGTCGAGGATTCAATCAATCCCGTATACAATTCCCTTTGTCAATCGGTACGTTACGTGCCTGAGATTCGATCGTCGGTATCCCAATACCTCGTTCAATCTCGTTACCGGCAAGTCACTTTACTCGTACCGTAATGCATGATCCCGTGACCAACCACTTGGTCACTTTGAGCTCATGATGATGCATTACCGAGTGGGCCCAGAGATACCTCTCCGTCATACGGAGTGACAAATCCCAGTCTCGATCCGTGTTAACCCAACAGACCTTTCAGAGATACCTGTAGTGTACCTTTATAGTCACCCAGTTACGTTGTGACGTTTGGTACACCCAAAGCACTCCTACGGCATCCGGGAGTTACACGATCTCATGGTCTAAGGAAATGATGTAGGAGATATGCCCTAGAGGCAATAATAAATGTTATTGATTATCTCCCTGTTCATAATTATGTTTATGTTCCATGCTATAACTGTTGTGGTTCCCGAGCCCGTATATCCATAAAGGCTCTGGGGAGAACCCATATGCACGTGTGGAATAATAAACGGTAAAATGTATTCCTAGTCATGCCTCTAAGACTAGCTCAAGTGTTGCATGATGATTATGTTTTCCCAATCATGGGCATGTCTATGCCAAGCAATTTTGAGGGCACAATGTCAGGAAGGACATTTGTGTTGAATCGACCCGAATTGATGTTATGCTATGAGATACATTCGTCACTAGTTAATGGTTTATAACACAGAGATAGTTAATGTTTGCATAATTCCTTAGACCATGAGAGTATCGAGTTTCTTCATACTTGCTTCATGAACTTTGGGGTTTGTTAAACGTCATCCGTAACTGGATGGCTATTACGGCGGCTTACGGGTTCATGGGAAAGTATGTTAAGTGACTTGATAGCTCGAGATTGGGATTTGCTCCTCCGACGATGGAGAGATATACTCGGCCCCTCTCGGTGTTACGGTGTCCATCATCGTCTGGCCAGACACTTTGTGATTTGATCACGGGGATGCCGGAACACGAAACGAGAAAAGAGAATAAAACCGGTAAAGAGGTAACTAGCATAGTGGACAAGTTGTTGATCCACGGGAATGCCAACATGTCTCACCTCGGGTATTTGTAACATATCGCGAAGCAACAGGAATAGCACACGTCAACTGGAGGTTCACTCGAATATTTATTCGTGTGGGTATAGGGGTCAATATGGGTGTCCACGGCTCCGATGTTGATCATTGATCGGAAGGGGTTCCGGGTCATGTCTATACTTCACCGAACCTATAGGGTCACACGCTTAAGGGTCATCTATCTGCTGAATACTAGACAGGGAGTCTGAGAGAAAATCACCGAAAAAATTTCGGGCACCGAAAAGTTTCGGACAGCGGAATCGTACCGCAGAGAGAGGTCATCGGATAAGTTTCGATGATACCGAAAAGTTGTTTCGGGATACACCATTAAGTCAAATTGGTTTCGGCACATGCCTGATAATTCTTGAAGGATGCCAGAATCATTCTGGAAACTTTTTGGAATTTTCAGAAATAAAAACCAAAAATGTTTCGGAGCTGCCGGTACCGCTTTGGCTGCTTTTCGCAGATGAAATTCACTAATCTGAAATTGTTTTAGAATGAATCCAAAATCATTTTAGTGGGTACTGGAATTATTCTAAGACCCACAGAAATATTTTCGGATTTAGTGGACGCGAAAAATTGTCTTCATGAATAGTGAAAACGCATTCTTGTTTGCTTTTCGCAGATGAAAATCACTAAACCGAAATTGTTTCGGAACGCGTTGAAAATTATTTTAGTGGGTACTGGAAATGTTCTGAGCCCACATAAATATTTTCAGTTCGAACAGACGCTGAAAAATGTCGTCATGAATAGTGGAAGTGCTTTTTTGCTTGGCTTCTTGGAGAAGCCACCTTGAGGGCCTTTTTGGTATTTCCCCCCTTGGCTTCTTGGAGAAGCCACCCTTGGGCTTGGCCTATAAATAGGGGTGGAGGGGGCTGCCTAAAGGATGATCCCTTCTCACATACAAGTGCCATGCATGATCTGGCTTCTCTCTCCCTCCCAGCGAAATAGTTTCGTAGAGCCGAAAGGCTGTCTGGGTTCCGGTAGGAACTAGTTCTGGACGGCGAAGCCCTGCCGGATTGATGACACCGTATGTGTGCAACTCTGTAGAGAGATCATAGTTTCGGTCTTAGTTCGTGAGTGCCTCCCGAAGGGCTGTCCGTGTGATCGTCCGAGTTTCGAAGGTCCTCCCGAAGGGCTGTCCGAGTGACCGTTCGAGTTTCGAAGGTCCTCCCGAAGGGCTGTCCGCGACACCGTCCGGGGGATTGTTCGACCGCCTCCCGGAGGGCTGTCTGAGGAGCAGATGAGGGTATACATCCTCGCGGTTGGGAGGTTGTAAATCCTAGCTGCGGGGATCTGCATCGCCGATCGTCATCGACTCTACTTCCCGCTGCGCTACGAGTCGGTAACGAAAAAGATCAAACCTTGTATGCAGTCTCCATAGTGGTCCTGGGCTGGTGCGTAGGTCGGAATTTTTTTGTTTTCTGCTGCGTTACCCTTCAAATGATACTTGACATTGGAAAAGCTCTAGCAAACGAACTACACGATCTTTGTGCTATGCTTAGGATTGGGTCTTGTCCATCACATCATTCTCCTAATGATGTGATCCCGTTATCAATGACATCCAATGTCCATAGTCAGGAAACCATGACTATCTGTTGATCAACGAGCTAGTCAACTAGAGGCTTACTAGGGACATGTTGTGGTCTATGTATTCACACATGCATTACGATTTCCGGATAACACAATTATAGCATGAACAATAGACAATTATCATGAACAAAGAAATATAATAATAACCATTTTATTATTGCCTCTAGGGCATATTTCCAACATGAAGGGCATTTATGTCTTATCATGTCGGGCTGCTCCCTAGGCTATAAATAGCCGCCCCCTACAACCACTAGCTGGTTGGCTGCTCCGAGAGAAACTGACACTTGTCATTTGAGAGCATCCCATCCTTTGAGGACTTTAAGCGAAAATCATCAAGTGAGGAAAACCCAAAACCAAACACCCACAAACCCAAAGTGATTGAGCATCACTGAAGAGATTGATCCTGTGTGGATCCGACGCTTGTTACCTTTAAAGACTGTGCTTCTTCCAAACGGTTAGGCGTCATGGTCTAGAGCATCCAAGAGGAAATTGTGGATCGCCGAGTGACCGAGTTTGTGAAGGTTTGGAAGTCACCTGAAGACTTACCACAAGTGATTGGGCGAGGTCTGTGTGACCTTAGCTCAAGGAGAATACGGTGAGGACTGTGTGTCCTCGGGTTTAAATACCTAGCCGCTCCAACCAGACGTACAACTGAGACAGCAGTTGGAACTGGTCTACCAAATCATTGTCTTCACCAAGCCTACTGGTTCTATTTCCTCAACTCTTTCATTTCCTCATAACTGTGTTGTGCACTTGTTCATATATGTGTTTGAAGACTTTGACTGAAGACTTTCTCAATTTCCTCAGTTCAATTTCTTCAGTCTGTTTGTCTTCATCCTGTGCTATCCTGTGTTTACGCTTTCTGTACTCTGTGCTTGTCCTCATTTCATCATGATGACTATGCTTGTGTTCTGCTATGCATACTTTTGAGTACTTATTCCGCTGCAAGTAGTTCTTCGCTAAGCAATTTCTTCAGCCGCAAATTCCTCAGTGAAGAATTCATAAAAATCGCCTATTCACTCCCCTCTAGTCGATATAACGCACTTTCAGAAGTAAATCTGTGCCTCTTGTGGAAGTAAATAAAAAAACACGTTTGTTTTTCCTTTTTGAGAGTATCTTCTCGTGAAAGCAATCTGTGCCTATGAAGAAAGTCAAAATAATGTGTTTTTTTCCTTTTCGAGAGCCACAACTATGTGTTTCGTGGAAGCAAATCTGTATTTTCACAAGAAGCAAATATATGCCTCTCACGAAAGGAAAAAAAATATGTTTCTTCGTGCAAATTTTTTTCTTCAAAACTTTTATTGGGTCCAAAACCTAGGGAAAACCCAAGAAAACCAGCAAGCCGAAAAAACCAAAAAATCATTTAAATCCAAAAATGCGTACAAAAAAATCCCAAGGGAACACTCAGCACGCGACACGTGGTGGCGGCGGAACCCACCCAAAATAACCCTTGCAGGAGCCCCGCAAGGAGTACTCGTTCGTTAGTTGTTCACATGACAGTTCATAGAATAACTGCAAACCCACACGTTCATTTTCTAGAGTTTGATAAAACGACACACATTTCATGTAACTTTTATCGAATGGCACACTTTTCTTTCCCTTTAAATGGCATGTCACAAATTGAATCCACATCTCTATTTTTAGGTCTAGGCCCACCTGTCATTTTACTTTGGACAGTTTTGCCCTCCGTTCTTTTCATCTACGCTATGCTTGCTCTCATCTGGTTCGGTAAAATGACAGTGACCTCGGCAGTCAGATTCGCTTCACAACACAACATGCTTTGGCAGACAAATCTGCCCCTTGATACAGAAGTAAATATTCTTTGCGATGCAGCCCAAGTTTACTGATGATGATCCAACTGGAATACATACATATTTCCAAGAAATTTAGCAGCGAAATCTAGAAAATGTCACCGAATATAGGGTATAATAAGGACCAAATAATTCCTTGATGCCAGCATCACGAACAAGTCGGTGTGAGAAAACAGAATGCTGGATGGCAGCAGGTAAAGCCATGTACTCATGTCCATGTCACTGAACTGGATGCTGTTGCAAATCCCTTTAAACTATGTTCCCTTTTACCATCTTGACAACCAAATAGAGATTAATTGTCGAAAAAAAGAGGTTCTATGATGAGAACGGATTTCTCGGTTCTTGAGATCATCCGGCCTATTGAAACTCCTCCTTTGGCTATCTTCTCCTAACTAAAAGGATCCGAGCGAGGCTAGATTGAGCGCTAGTTTGCCTTTTTGCTCTCATGATTGGGATCTCCACCTTCTTCCTTCTCTTCATCCTGCGCCTCGGTGAACTCCAGCAGCTGGCAATGTAAAACAGTCAGAAACAAACAAGCCTCGCAGTTTTGACAGTGAATTATACCTATGATATGATCAGAAACAAGATGAAACAAAGAAGAACATGGGACATGAGGAAACGAAAAAAATAATATTTGATCAGAGGTAAACAAGCTTAATTACCTGCTTTACTTCCCCGTTCCATAGACAATGCACAGCGACGAAACCAATCACACCAGGAACGATGTATAACAGAGCAGGCTGCGTATCATCAGAAATAGAAGGAAGAGGAAACAAAATAGGTATTAATATTCCAGAGACTAGGGGATATAGAGAGCGTCAACATGACAAGATATATTAATAACACCAGAACTGACCTGCGCGGCTCGGAACCAGTTCATCACAGCTATTGTTACTGTCAAACCCACTGTGTATCCCAGAAACGCGCTGTTGAAGTAATGGCGGCTTTTGATCCCTCGCGAAATGTCGAAACGCAGGGCGAGCGCAACAAAGATGCCTGCAATCAGAATTATATAAATTTAGATCTACATTTATACGTTAAGAGGTTACATGCTTATGGAAACATGGGAGGGCTCTGCCTGTGTTTTCAGTATTGAATAATGGAGGACTGCTTAGGGAAAGTATTTGGTGCGTTGCATCAAAAACCTCTTCTTATTTTGGTTATACTGACAGATATGAGTCTAATACATCGTTTCAGTAAAACATTTTCACAAACCAAACTCATTCCTGGGAAATGAGGTGTATCAATTGTCTGAGCATCCATGTTAAACATTTGATTCAGTCTAGTTATTAGGATCTACAAAAAGCAAGAATCCACAGCATAAATCGTCATAATACAACATAGTAGTTTCAAGCTAAGTTTGGTTGTCTCCATCTGAGAAACACCACACCTCAGTTGGCATTTTCTGCGTGCAACTGGAAGTAGTCCAATCATAATTACTTTCTGCTGTTATTGCATACCTACAATCCTGATATCAGGCCTGGAGCATATATTGGTCGTATTCGCAACGAACGACAAAGGAGTGAATGCACTAAGATAGCGAATAAATAGTTTATTTGCAATTGCTAATTGTAGTGAACATGGAACCAGTCATGTGGTGGAATTACAACAGCCTAGCATGTCACCAAAGTCTGAACAGGTAATTGTTGCTTTTCTGTTTCAAGCAAAATACATGATCTCCTATCCATAACAACAACAACAACAACAAACATCACTTATATCAACAACAATACTGTTGTTATGACAGTTAGGCTAGAAGTTCTCCATTTATCACTAGAACAGAGTTTTCATTTACAATGTGGCTGGAATTACTATTAAATCACAAACCAGAACAAATCCAGTATCACTGCAAATATTGCTAGAATATGAGACGAAACTAGCCAACAGGTTTATCACTTTATTTTTTTTCAGCGAAACAGCAGGACTCTGCTGCGTATTTTTATTGATTTTAAATAAATAATACAAGGTCCAGGTAGCAAAACAGGTTTATCACTAACCTGGTATTACGATATCACCAAGGCCAAGCATAGAGAACGGGCGTGCAGCATCTGCGGTGGGAAATAGAAGCTACAAACAGAACGAGGAAAAAATATATGAACTAAAATGGAAAAAAAATGTTGGGGATAAAAGAGTGAATACACTGAGCGAAAACACTAACCTTTATTGGGGCATCAAATGATTTAGCAACACTGACCATAACTGGAGTGAAGAAAACCCAGAAGATGTCATAGAAAAAAAGTCCAGCCTGAAATTGATGAGGAAATTGAGCAGCCATTCACAAAACAATATTAAGCAATAATAATAGAAGGATTCAGTGACAGTATGTGGAACTGCAGCAACAAGACCGACGAAATGACTGAAACTAATATTTTTATAAGGCATGCACAAGCAAAAAAATGGAAAATCTGTGCATATCAGTAAAGTAGTAAACAAGTTGAACTTTCCAAATTATCCAATTCACTAGATAGTAGGATCACAGTTCAATACTACTTGCCAGAGGATGAGTACAGCGCAGACTACATTCTAGAAAAGGCAATCGTGGATAGTTAGCTTGCCAATACCATACCAACAGGCAACAGTGGGAACCAATTTTGCTGAAGTACGGAACCAAAATCGAGAATAATCATTCAGAATATCACCACAGTGAAAGTAAGTGAAAGTAATTGACTGAAACTCAATTCTATAATACAAACAAATCATAAAAACAAGGACAAGAACACTGCTATGCATTTAGTGAGCTGCTAGAAAATTTGTTAATTGTATAAAGAGAAGAGGGACACAATACGATGATAAGTCCAATCACTAGAGATGCAAACCGCAGATCGTCAATATGGCCAGGCACTGCATAACATTGCTTTTCTAGAAAGACGGCCAAAAGAAAGGCTAGCAAAAATTCTAGAATATCAGCTACTTCAAATTGTATTTACCCTACATACATGTCATGCTATTTTTATCCAAATTGTAATTATTGTACATATATGTCATGCTCCACGAAGTAAGGATTATGATAGCAGAGGCGAGAAAGAGAAAGATATGTAGGTGGCTGAAATAATGAAAGAGGTTTACAAGAACAGCAGAAAATAGGAATACATAAGTTTCAGCTCGTTACAAACTTTGAGTGAACGCATACCAAGAGAATACCGCCAGTTTTGAACGATCCTAGTGATAGCATCTCAATTCCCTGCAAGGTAAGAACTAAAGTATTAAGATTGAGCAAGTAAAAAACAGAGGAAAACAGATCCTGTTTATGAAGACATCAGCCCATAATTATTCTAGCAAGGCATATTAACCATAAACTCTAGAAGTAAGGACACACCTGAATACAGAATGCAACTCCCAAAACATTGTTGGCTAGCCAATGCTTCTTCATGGCATACCAAACGCAAAAGAAAAATCCTGGGATTGAAGCAACAACTTGAGACTTGGTAAACTCCACTGAGAGTGCTGAAATGTTCATAACAATAAATCATCATCAAGAGTCAAGCTTGTAAAGGAAAATAGCAGGACAAAATTCTCCACTTGTAATATCATCAAGAAGGCGCAACTGCTTGGTAAGGATTTAGTTAATAAAAACTCAAGACAAGAGTCATATTATTCCATAAGAAGCAACCAAAGCATCGCAAATGTTGCAAATGTAACCAGACTCCAGTATACCAAGAAAAATAACACACCGTGTCAAATGAAAACATTTACGCAAAAAATGTATGTTTATATGCTAGTTAATTACCCCACTTTTTTGCAGAGCAACTGAGCAACATCATGTTGCCACAATACAGTACAGACAGTTTCTTAGTTCCCCTCTAAAATGAACTACTGGATTACAAATGCATAACTGCTGAATTTTATTGCAATCTGTGTAAGGTAGGATACTCAATATGTCGGTAGATTAGCACATTACTATTGTAAAGTATATACTCCGTATATGGCAACTTAGAAATACTAGAAATGAAATAGAATATAGAGTCCGTGAGGATAGCAAACTAGTAATTGGAATTTTGCTGTATACTATAATCTGGCATGAGCTTCAGGATGTGTAGAGCACAAAGCAAGCGAGCATCAAACAAAATGAAGGTGGGGATCATACAGTGGAAATACGGAGCACGCCAAATGATGGCGTTATCATTCCACCCTTCGGGAAGAAAACGCTTTACGGAAGGAAGCAACGTTGCGCTGCATAATCAAGCAGGGCAACACAAATGTTTGTAAGTTCACATTTACACTTCTAAGTATCTACGTCTTCCGAAAATATCTTGTGTGAACCGTTGGAATTACCAGAGAGCGGCGATGCCAAGAACGAAAAAGTAGGCGGTGAGAACAGCATTGACCAGGTCCTTGGAGAGGAATTTGAACAGCAGGAACAGAGACAGAAGCATAGCACTCCCCACCAAAGGGTAACGCATCGCGTGCTCCTTGGACATCGTCTCCTGCATAAAAGAAATGGAAAGAGTTAATAACAAGTTGAGCAGAGCAATATGCAAGAATTTAGTGTCAATCTAGGTTAACAACTCAACATTGACAGAATAGATAGGGAGGGACATGTTGCTCACAGAGGGTGGAGTCGCCTTGACAGAACGGTAACATCCCACATAGACGGTAAGGCATGCTGTCAGTATCACATTCAGGTTCGGGTTCACATTGATCACGAGCGGCGCCAAGCTCAAACCTGCACAATGTCATAAAACACATGGATGAGGACTACAAACGAATTAGCAAATCAGGCGAATTGCCAAGAAATGGAGATACCAGCAAGGGCCAAGTTAGCAGCACGCTCATGTGTCCTCATCGTCGCGGCACGGTCAGGAAGATCAGCTGGAAAAATTTTGTGACCCCTTTATTGCCAAAAATAGCCCTGGTGCTTCAGTTCAGACGGAGTGCCCTGTTCCTGCTGGAACAGAGTGAGCAAACACCGGTGAATCAGAAATTCAGAAGCGAAATTCCAGCTTGGTAGCACACTAGGATGGCTAGACTGCGTGCGCTGCGCCTACCTAATCAAGCTTCCTAACAAATTACAACGAAACAATCTCAGATCACCGTCGCCGGATGGTTCGACACTCGTGAACTAAAAATAGAAACCAAGAAGTGATTTCGGGCTTAGTAACGCCCACCGCGAAGCGACGGCCCTGCCGACGGGGATTGAGATCGGCCGAGACCGGTCTCTGCGACGGCAGATCTGGGGGAACCGCCGGCCGGTAGACGGCGGAGGAGTGGTTCCGACGGCGCCGGCGTCACGGGGTGAATCCGGGGGCGGACGGTTTGCTTCACGGGTGACTCGTGAGGAAGACAAGACGGGAGCAGCACGCTGTACTACTACTAGTAGCCCCACCCCCGGTTTGAGATGGGTTCCCACGTCGAATCCTAGCCGTCAGTTCCACGCAGCGACGGTCAGATCGCTGCCCAAACCACCAACAAAAACCGTCCCCAAAATCCATCAACCACGGCACATACTTGGTATAGGGATCTGAATTTCAAAGCGTTTAGGTAGAAGATCGGTGCCGTAAAAGGGAAGGAGGATGTCGAAATGGATGAAGATCTCGGGTATCCGCGTACCTAGATGGGATGCATCTTCTGATATCCACCGCAAATGACAGTCTCGTTCGTGCAGCTTTGCCGATTGTTCTATCTCCTTCCTGCTGGTGTGGGATGTTATAGTCGGTTGATGCATCTTGTTTCTATCTCTATCTTTGTACTTAATTTTTTGTATTTTATTGGTATTTATCATGTAATAAATGCAAGCTTCTTTTCCATATATGCGGTATCCATTTAATTATTTCCCGTATTTAAAATGGTCGATCTCTCTTATCTTTTGAGTACTACCTATATGTTCATATCTAATTACAAAACTGGATAGCATTTATTGCGTAGTAATAAATTTTTCCATAGTTTTCTCCTTTGTACTTCACGAGTATAAATCACTTAACTAGAATCAAGGAAATTCGGGTTATACATATGACGCTTTAGAAGAACAACAATGTTGTTTGCAAAATGGTTTGTGGGAAATTATTTTACGTTTCTTTTATTTGTGGGAATTTATTTTTGTTTCTTGGGTCTCTTTGGAAAACTGAGCTATTATAAATCATCGAAAATGTTATTCGGCTGACATTCCCTGGTAGTTTGCTGACAATTGCGATGCGAGATCGACCGGTGGCAGTTTTTAGAAGAAAATATCCTCCTCTGAAGAACTATCATGTTGTTCTGAAGAAAATGTCATGTGTTTATGAAGAAACTGCCAGTAAAAATGTTCAAAAATGCAACCCATCCCGGCAAATGTTTACTGGCTATTGACGTCCTAAATCACTACACACACCCTTCCAACAACAGAAAACAACTCTTCTACACTCAACTTTATAGTAGTTGTTGAGAAAAAAAAGTATAGTACTTGCAAATAAGATATGTTGCAACAACAAAGTAAACATTTGTAGAGACAGTTAGGATACCTACATTTGGTGTCCATAATCAACTATGACAAAACTATTGATAATTGTATTATTGGACGCCAAGTTGGCACGCTATTGTCTTTCTAGTCATTTTCCTTTACGCTAACCACATCCCATTTGTGAAAGGTAATATGAGTTTTGTCAATTTTCAAACCCACACCCTGTCAACTCTACGTCCCAAAGTTTAACGCACACTAACGAGAAGCGAAGCAAACTCTATATCATTCATGAAGCTGGACAACCAATCACTGGATTACTTTCCTTTTACTTTGTACTACAGGCTTGCCAAGCCAAATTATTTTGTATTACATCCTTGCAAAGCCAAACTATACATCCTTGGCAAGCCAATCGAAACAAATTCTATATCAGTTATAAGTTTATCAATATTTATCGTACACACAACCACCAGGCGTGGCCATGTCGCAACCTGCAGCCGCCATTCGACAGTGCAGTTCTCTTCCATGGCAAGAGACACAACTAACTGCAGGTAGTACTGGGTGGGCAGAGTCCGAGAAACTCCATCGTGAACGAGCAGATTGAAGATGGAGCGTACGGGGTCAATGGTGGCGAGTTGCCAAGTAGAGGTACTGTCACCGGCACCACTGCCGGCATGGCCAATTGCAAGAAAGGTGAAGGGGCCATAGTTGCTTGATCTTGCGCATGTTACTGACGCCTCCCATCCCCACATGTTTTTTCAACTCCTTTGTTTTATGTGAATGGGACTAGTAAACTAGCTGCTACAAAATAAGCTGGAACAAAGTGAAACAACATCTACTCTGGTGAAGTTGTAGCCTTATTTATAAGGCAAAAGTATTGTTAATGCAAGTGAATCGGTGCAGCACTTGTTTTTTTTTTCATGTGTTCAATGCCATTGAGCTGCGACACGGTTGTTAAATTGCGCCAGCTAGTTCGCCTTGAAAGCTTGAGCTAACGCCAAAAAGTTGTCTGTGCTGAGTAATTTATACGTCAGTCAGTTGTTCAAACTGGTGAGGGTTACCGGTGAACTAGAAAAAAAAATGTCAGCATTTCTATTTCAGTTACTTTGCCTCCTCAGGTCTTCACTCTTTGAACATGGTTTCATTATAACATTGTCCCAAATCCATATGGAAATCAAGAAACAAACTCTTGTGTTAATACGATTTTATCGGTATTGTCAAGTGAAGCACACATATAACTCGTAATCATAATCCATTTTTTCTTGTACATGTTCTTCTAATTACAACTAGCATATACAGTTTCCAAGAACTAATTATCATCCCCTCCTTTGTTGGTGGCTGGTGGCGATCGATTTTGTCATGGTATGATGCTCACCATATCCTTCCCCTAGTTGTCTGATAGTCCGGCTTCCCTTGGTCATCCCATCCCAGGCCACCGCGGTCTAGATGCCTCGGTCTTTGTAGTTCTTCAACTTAAGATTTGGTCATTTCTTGGCCTGGTCCGGCGTACCTGCCATTGGATATGACGCTCCATCACACACTGGTCAACCGCGGTCGCTACTAGTCGGTGGCCTCATCGTGGTGTACGGTGCTCCACACCCCTTCCTTGGTCATCCTCGGCCAGATTCAGGCTCCCACCATCGGAGCCGGCACTCCTCGTACTCCTCGGTTGTAATCTGGCATGCCCTCCTCCAGTCACCTCGTCCTTTTGGAGTTGGCTAGGGCCGGTCGTTATTTTGGTCATTTTGGACATGCACGGTCCTCTTACCGAACCTTGGCTTCCACTCCATACCACTAGGTTGATCTCTGCCCTCTGGATCATCATTCCCCTTCTCTGGATGGCTAGATCGTGTACACGATGGTGCGAGTGCTTGGTGGGCTGTGCGACATTCCTATGGTCGTCTTCACCCCTGAGCTGGAGCAATGCTCATCTTGATTTTACGTTCATCTTCATTCTGGCACCCATGCTTGTGCAAGTGGCTTTACTTTGGGTTGGTGGTTGATGCCAGTATGGAGGGCTTACGCTTCTACTTTCATGGTCGTCCCTCTGAGATATTGCAACTCCTTCGATGTATGGCAAATGCTTTCATGCGTGTGGGTGGCCCCTGCTTGTTCTTGCTTGGGCTTCTAGTATTATGTCTAGGCCGTTCACCCTTGTGCCATGAATCATTAGTTCGTTTTTGTTGTTGTTTAGGTTATGTTTTATCTTTCAGGCAGTAACATTTTTGGTGTTGTGTCGGCGACTTATTTGGCATTGTATTTTTCTTTCGATGTAAAATCATCAAATTGCAGCGAGATAAGACCCGATGCAGAAATCCGAACGTGGAACTTCAAAGAGAAGATACAAAATTAGGTGATGCGCAAACACTAAAGTGATTTGGAAGATATCATGCGTGCACCAATGTTGCAATGTCGTATCTTTAGGTGTTCTAAATGCCAGACAGCGTGAGAAATTCAGAGTGGGGCTTTGCAGGTAAACCTGGTAAAGGTCTATGGTCCTCAAGTGCTGAGAGATGAGAGGCGCATCGAGTGTTGGTGGTTCCACAACGTTACCATCACTGACTCGAAAATCTTTAGCTTGGTACCTGAGAGCATACTCGATCAACATGATGGCGTTTATGTATGTGCACTCCTCCTTTTTTTTAGAACAAAGACACCAGAGGCGTCGCGCTTTAAATTTATAAAGCCCTCACATAGGCAGAGTTAAAAACACATAGATCAACACATTCACCAGGTCCAAACACAAGACACACCAAGTTCTCGGACCAAGAAGGAAATCCATTACATGACCAAAGGTCCAAAGAGAGCATGTAGGCTCAACCCAAACGAAATTGCTGTACGGACGACGGTCACTGGACGAACTTTGGATGATTAGAGGATTCAGTGGCGCAGTTCACTTTTGCTTCACGCACCAATGGCTTGATGCGCTGCATCGTCTCCAAATCGTCCAGAACCGGTCGTCTGTGTAGCAGCGTTCCAACCCAAAAGACGTCACCTTCCCTAAGAAACAACTTGAGGCTCCCTTGCCAAGTTGTAGACGTGACGAAATCCTAGCATAGCTTGCTGAAACAAATCAGCGTCCTGCCGCCTCCCCAAAGGACTCCACTGCTGCATGAAATGGGTACATTTAAAAATAGTGTGAAGGGAAAACACCCTCAATAATAGTAAAGCTTATTCCTGATCTGCCACAGAGCCTAGAGCAGTGCCCCAAGTCCCCAACACTGGTCTAAAACACGCGCAGTACACTGCCATGAAATGGAAGAAAAGACATGAAAGGAGATCGGCACATGACCAGGGATCCCAAGTGACCCCAGCGACCTCTCTCACGACACTCCAGGCGAAACGAGCAAGGTCGCAATTGAAAAGAACATGATTGGCGTCTGCTGGCGCCGCACAAAGCGCAGAGAACCCAGCGGATGGCCCATTGCATTTGGCGATGTTGACCGAAGTGGGCAGTTTGTTGCGGAACATTTGCCAAAAAACACCTTTACTTTTAGAGGAATACACGCTTTCCATAAGCCGCCCGCAATATCCAGGGCAGGCGCCTTGGAAAGGGTTGCATACAGCGACTTGACCGAAAACAGCCCCGACTGACTAAGATGCCAAGACATCGAGTCTGGGCCTACACACAAGGCAAACATAGCCAGTTTCTGCAGCAGCCATTCCCAACTAACCCGTTCTGGAGCACTCAGCTCACGGCGGAAAAGAATGATCGGGGGAGACGATCTGAGCACCTCTGCTACAGTAGCGTTAGGCTCCACTACTAAGTCATATGGGTCCTGCTTGTCCATCCAGAGAGGCTGTTCGTCGGCCCAAGAATCAAAACAAAACTTGATCGAAAGCCCGTCATGCACTTCGAATTTTGCTCCCAACGCAAAAGCCGGCTTGACCCGTTGGAGCCCATTCCAAAAAGGCGAGCCCCGAGATGTTGCCTCGAAGAAGGACCAATTCCGAAAATACTTGGCTCGGAGGAGGTCCGCCCAAATACCTGTCGCGTTTTGCGACAGTTTCCAAATCCATTTGTGCACTTCTCACCATCAACACATGCACTGATCTCAAACTTTGTCGAGAAATGAGTTCCCTCGGAGCTGGATGAAGAGCTTGACCAGCTGTTTGAAATGCTTGCAGCTCATGAAACTCAACTCGTCGAAGAAGAGGAGCAGGTCAGTGGTGCGCCTCCAATGGTCACACCACTAGGTGTCGAGCACGCAGGTCTGCATGGCATGACCCGGAGGCTGAAGGGACAACACGTGCCGGCGGAGCTCTTCAGGCAGGTCGTCGAACAAGTGGCGGGCGTTACATGAGCCAGGGAAAAACAATAAAGAGAAACAGGAGAAAAAGATGGAAATTGGTCACCAAGTTTATCAACAACAGCTAGTCCAGGAATCCATTGATCTTCCCCGGCCCCTTAAGAGGAAAAATGGAGCATAAAACGACTTGCTCGTAGTCTTTCTTTCTACGCATACACTATGTGTGATGAGGTAGTAGTAGTACACCAGAAAATCACGCAGCCCCCGCGCCGCTCCCGTGTGGGTGACTCGGGCGGCAGCCCGAACCCTAGCCGCCGCCACACAAATCCTCCCTTCCTCCTCTCTGCCGCCGTCGGAGGATGCCGCAGGCGAAGCCGTGTGGCTGACGGCGGCGGCAAGGACCTTGCTCGCGGCATGGGTGGCTCTTCGGCACGGCGGCGAGCTTCTCGTGGATAGCGGCGGCAACGCGACGGCGTTGTTGATCTGATCCATCTTGGACGGCTCCGGCAGGCTGCTGCATCGCCGTCTTAGCACTAGTCGCATTCTGCTGGCATGGACATAGTAGGGAAAATATATGATAGAGCACCTGCACCCATGCCATCTCTATCTAGCCATCCATTTTCTGCATTGCGATTTGTGCAAGCACATTTTTTTTTGTTTCTCCCACACAGAACATATCTTAAAGTTCAAACCTTTACAGCATGGCAAAGCTTTCTATCTAGAATCCAGGATAAATTTTTCAGATTTTTTATCAAACATAAATATACAAAATAAGTTTTGTTTGATAAAAAAAAAATCATATTTCTAGTATTTATGTCGGACAAAAAATTCTGAAAGATTTATCCTAGATTCAAGTTAGACAGCTTTGCCAAGCTGCAAAGGTTTGAACTTCAAGATATGTTTTATACGAGAGAAACAAAAAAGAGAATATTTCATATAGAAAGTTAGTTGTGTCGCACGGATTCTAAAGCGATATTGAAGAGCTAGGATAGCAGAGCCAGGGTGTAAGTGCTCTAAAAATCCACGTCCGACATGGCAGCCTTGGTCTCCTTGGCGTCGTGCTGGCCTGTGGTGCAGGGAATGGCGGCGTTGGGATCTGAAGTACTGGGCTGCTCTCTTGCGGCTGCGCGATGTGCCTATGATCTGGATCCACGACGGCGGAGTGCGCAGCGGCTTGCGCTAGCCGGATCTGGGCGGAGCGCGGGGCTGTTCTGCTGGTGTTCTCCTGGATGTACTAGTACTCTAGTATGGCGTCATGGAATGGATCAATTGCTACTGGAGGCTAGATTTGCACTGTGGTGCCTCGTCTAGCAGCATATTCGTGGTCCTCGTACACTGCAAAATTTGACACCCGTAAGATTCAATCACTCGAGTGGCACCGACTGACGCCACCAACGCCATCTCCTACATGCATCCTTCCCTCGGTGTTGTCTGTGTCGCCAGGCAAATCCCTTGCGGTGGGTGACGGCGCGTTGGATTCTTCTGATCTCGGCAAAGACCACCATGGTTGCAGATCAGAATGTTTCGTTGTTGGGAACCGGCTGGTGGTGCAGCCCTTGGGTTCTTTTTGCTCTAAGATGGTGTTCTGCCGGGTGTCGGCCCTTATGGATCTGGCCATTGATGAGTTTCGGAATGCTCCGCTAGAGATTTTTATTGGGTGCTTGATGCTTTTAGATTTCTTGTTCGGATGAGATTTGGTCGTGTGCACCCCGACTTCAGCCCGAGTGGTATCAGGAAGGGTGTGATGCGAAACTTCGTTATCTGTTGACAGTATGAAACACGTCGGTATTTTGATTTTCATGGTGAACACAGTGACAGAGAACATCATGGTGGATGAGGTTTGAGGCCTTATAATGGCGGATCGAGTCTTCGTGCTGATGAGGACTTTGCTTGGTGATTCGTGACTCATGGCAGCGGCATCGGCAAGTGGGGGCGGCAACACGGGCGGAGTACAGAGTCTTAGCTTTCAGGGTGAAAACCTAAGGTCTGACCTTAGTTGGTTGTGCCTGGCAGTGACCTTGTTGAAGGCATTGTTTTGAGAGCGCGGATCTTCTTCAGGGTGAAAACTTAAGATCTATGATCGGGCGATGACAGTGCGTCTGCACTGTTTTATTCTTGAAGGCGTCGCTTTTGGAGAATTGGGACTTCGGGTGTTGTCTAGGTGATGGTTTGTGATGCAACTACAAGGATTTGACCATTGTAGCGAGATCTTTCCTTTCTTTTTTCTTATTATCTTTTGGCTGTGTGCATCCGTAATGTCTTTATGACATTGCGTTGTTGCAGAGGCTGGATGTAATTGGCATCTTCACGATATTAATATATCCCTTTTTCAAAAGAAAAAATGTATGATGCCGTTAAGCTAGTACACTAGGCGTGCTTAGATTTTTTTTAAAGGGGAGTATCCGGCCTCTGCAACAAAAGATACACACATCTATTTTCCGAGTACCAGACAGTAAGACAAATTAGACCTGCTTCGTGTCAAGTTCATCAACTTCGTTTTATCCTTGACCTCTCGAAAGAGATGGCTCTACCATATTCACTTATTGGTTTGTTTATATCATCATCACATATTTGATGTGCTAAACTAATGCTACCGACGTGTTGTTAAAGTGGAGTATAGAAGACTAAGTATGGCTCAGGTACCGTGGTAGTGTTTGAGGTACGTTGTGATCAAGGCCCTACACCAAGGTTTGACATTCCATGGTTACGACTTATGTTCCTTATATCATCTATATTACATGTGTCACGAGGGCTCTCCTCCTTATGTCTTTTTCTATGCTTCCAAAGGATAATCGCTGGAGCAAGATAGTAAAAGGAGGTGGCAAAATTATTGAATGAAAACCTTTACACGTCTCACTGTCTCAGGTATTCTACGTCGGGCTTCAGATCTCCAAATCCATGTAGAAAACAAGACAGAATCTTCTCCAGCAACAGTAAAAAGGCCATACCAGATAGACTGGTCACTTTTAGGAACCAATGCGTAGTTTGAACACATGTCTCTGTGTAAGATGAAGCCGCAACTTCTAACTTAACTTCATTCAGGAATAAATGAAGCTATTGCTCAACCTATATTCCTGATGCCTCCTATTCTCACAACTTCTTTCCACTCTTTTGATTCTTATCTTGTAAATCATTTTCCCCTGTTTATGTAATTGCCCCTACAAGAGTTACTAGTAAGTTTGGTGCTACCCAACAATTTCGAAAAAGGTGAAACGATGTAACGTGATATCTACTCTAGTGACGCTGGGGTGTTATATATAACGCAACAAGTATTATTAATGCAAGTGAAGTTGGCGGAGCACTTGCTTATTTCAACGTGTTCAATGCTAGTTCGCCTTGAAAGCTCGAGCTAATTAATGCCAAAAGGTTGGCTACACAGAGCAATCTCTAATTAGAGCATGGTTAATAGTATAGCCAGCTGCTGGCTATAAGCCAGTGCCATGTCATCTACAGCCCATCTTACAGCCAACATGTATAATAGTAGATCAAAAGAGTGTACTACTTTTTTATTATGTGGCCCACATTTCATTTTCACAAAGTGCCTAGGAGCACGTGCTAGAGCTGGCTCTTCACGAAGAGCCCGCTTACCTTCTCTCTCCTCTTCTCTTTCCTCCAACTAAGCAGAAATATACTAGTATATTTCTTATAGCCCGCTGACTCAGCTCTATTGTACTTGCTCTTAAGCCCATTCAAACTCACGTGGGTTACCCACGAACGAGCAAAGCTGAAATATCTGCATTTCTATTTCAGCTGCCCCTAAATTCTTCACTTCTTCAACATGATTTCATTATATCATCCTTGAGAATCCACGTGGAAAACAAAAAACAGGTTGTTGTGTTATTATGATCTTTTCAGTATTGTCAAGCGAGCACACATATAACTCATAACTCATAATATTTTTTTCCTATACATGTACTGCTAATTACAACCAAACGTATATAGTTTCAGTGACCTAATTAACAAGCAACAAGTTAGCAAATCAAAAGAATGGGTGGTCAAAACCGGACGAGCTTCAATATCTCACCCTTGTTAAGATCAAGCAACCTAGCCACATCCATCATTCTCGCAATTGGTCGTGGAAGTTGTGGTGTTGCATTGGTACCAACAGCTCCACTCGGTGAGTCGGCACGGGACCCCATATGCTCATTTCATGGTAGAGTTTGTCGGACTCTCAACATCTAGCTGAGCCTGCAGCTGGTTGTGGCTCTTGCCTTGGAACGGACCTTTACAGCCGAATGAATGGTGGCTCCGGCCTCCGACATGGCGACATCCGGTGGATGTGAGTATTGTAATATTGATAAAGTTGATCAAAATTTACAATTTTGGCCGTTAAAAAAGATATGCACTAAAAGTTTGGCAAAGATTGAGTATCAAAATTTACAATTTTGGCCGTTAAAAAAGATATGCACTAAAAGTTTGGCAACGATTGAGTAGATGCTCATGGATTGGAAAAGCTCCCCCTTTCTCTCCTCAAGTAGCCTCCGCGGGTGTTTGAGGAGAGCCACACCCCACTGGTAGCGAACCCACCTCCCTTCTCTCTTGCCGTCGTCGGCGTGAGCTGGCGGGAAAAGCCCGATCGGCCAGGGCAGCGTCGGCAATTCCTCTCCCTCCTGGTTAGAAGCTGGTGGCGTGGGACGTCAGATATCGGCGGTAGCGCAGCACGTGCATGGGGCACGGCGGCGTGGCATGGAGTGTTGGTGGCGGTGGCGGCTAGGCACGACGTCCACGTGGAGGGCTGCGCGGTGGGGTAGCCGGTGTGCCCATGCCGGTGCCGGCTGCCTAGATCTAGGGCCGGCGCACGCGGGCGACACGACCTGGCCCAGGTGCATGCGGGCTACTGGCCAACGGGCTATCCTAGTCCCACCCACGTGCAGGGGCTGGGCGGTGGTTGCCGTGATTCGCGCCCGCGGGCGTGTGGCTTTGGGGAGTAGCTGGTGGGTGGAGGTCTTTGGTGGTGAACGACTGTTGCGGGCAGTAGGAGTGGCCAACTGTCATTGCCCCCCCCCCCCCCCCCCGTTCTGGATCTTGGAGTGCCAGATCTGATTGGGCTGCGCTGGCTTCTCCATGCTATACTTACTGCGCTTGCGTGCTCCGGCGCTCGATCTCCTTGGAGTCGGGCTTGCCTTCTCTAAGTAACCTCCATTCATGCCAATGGCAGATCTTGCGGGTTGGTTGGACTGGCACTCTCATGTTATGGCGTCGGGATTGGATCGATGCGTCTCTTGGAGGGTTGACGTGCCGTCGGACGTATCGGACGCATCTCTTGTGAGGACCACGGGCATGGCGTCGTTCGGGCTCGCCTTGGTCGAGGCTTGCTCAGCGGTGGTTATCGACAATCACTAGGTTGTGTCCACCAAGACCACCGGGGCTGGAGGTGGACGGAGGCATCAGGCTTCATAGCCTGACAATCGTGACGGGTGGTTGATATCGGGCTAGGAGTTGAAGAAATGCCTTAGACTCTTCCTTCCATATGTGGTGTGTTGTGATGGGACAGTAGGCGGAATCTTGGGGACATGGATGCCAGGGCAGCAGCTCCGGGTGGCGGTCTGCATGGTTGGCTCTCTGGCGGGCATCATGGCGAGGTGGTGGCTATATTTCTTGGTCGGGTGGGTGGCAAGGGGTATAGCGGCAGGTTGCTAGTGCTCCTTCGTGGTGGCAAGTGGCATAGCCATCGGTGGCTCGCCTACGATGAAGACCATGAAGTGTTCCTCGGGCCCATCGCCCGACTGCCCATCGCCCGCAGCCACTCCAGGAGAGCTGCAAGGAGGGGGCGACAGCCTCACCGCAGGTGCCGCAACAGATGGCTCAGCGCAGAGGACCGACGCAGCAACGTTCCCCGTAGGTGCCGCAGTAGATGGCGTAGCGCAGAGGACTGAAGTAGCAGCGTCTGGGGAGGGTGGCAGCGCCGCCGACCTGGGCAGCGGGCTGGCCATGGGGATGCGCGGGGACGAAGCCGCAGTAGGGGACGACAAGCCCGGCTGGGATGGCTCGGGCAGTCGGGCGTCGCAACCAACACGGGAGGCACAGAGATGCGCAGGGTCATCAGGCCGAGACCCAGCCCCACTGCATCGTTCCAGGCTTCGTTCCGAGCAGGGGAGTCCTGGACAGCGGGAGCCGCTGTTGGCGACGAAGATGGCGGGGTCGGGAAGTGATGCCGGGATATGCAGGTGTCTATCCACACACATGTTGCCGGTTCCCAGCATACAGAGCGGATGCACGGATGATGAGCGACAACACAAGGACAAAAGGTAGTTTATTTTGAGCACTAGATTAGTCCTGATTTATCCTTCTCAAACTAATCATCTTTCCCCGTGTACCACTCTTCTTTAATTGCTTCGACAAAACCGCATGCTTTAGCCCATTATGGTTTTGGGACTGTGTTAATCAGTGAGGTCCATCTCACAAATTCCAATAAATAATGAGATCAGGTAATGTATTAGTTACCTACATTGCATTAATACAAATTATTAGTTCATAAGATTATCTTGTGTTTCTAGTGTTGTGATTTTTTTTTTGTCATTTGTCAATTTTCTATCAAGTTTTGATCATGCAAATGCAATGAATAGACAAAAAAAAGGGTATGTTTACACCATGGCATCTCCAATAGACCAGACCCTAATTTTTTGTACAACATAGCCGTTGCATATGAGACTTAGTGTGCCCCTCCCCCTATGTCAAAATCCTGGCTTCATCCCTGCGTGTAGCCATGTAGCATCCCGCAACCGCCATTCTACAAGGCGGTTTCTTTCTACTGCAAGAGCCTCAACTAGTGGCAGGCTGAGCGGCATGCTTAGAGTCCGGCAAAATCTACCGTTAAAGAGAAGATAGACCGTGGATCGTGCGGGGTCACTAGTGGTGATTCGCCAAGTAGAGACACACTGCCACGGGCACCACGACCGCCACATCCAATTGAGGGAAGGGTGGAGGGGCCAAAGCTGCTTGATCTTCCCCATGTTACTCACGCCTCCTGTTCCCACATGATTTTTCAACTCCTTCGTTCTTTTTTTTGCATATCTTTTTCCATTGTTTTATGTGATGTAGTAATTAAGCTAGGTAATAGCTAACAACCAAGAACAAAGTGAACCGATGTGACGTGCTATCTACTCTAGTGAAGTTGGAACCTTATTTATAAGGTAAAAGTATTATTATTGCAAGTGAAGTCGTGGGACTCTGGGGCCACCTGTTTATTTTCATGTGTTCCATGCCCATGAGCTACGACACGCATGTTAAAATTGCACCAGCTAGTTCGCCTTGAAAGCTTGAGCTAATGCCAAAATGTTGGCTATGCTGAGTAATTTCTACTTCAGTTAGTTGCTCAAACTGGTGCAGGTTACCGGCGAACCATAAAAACAAAATGACAACATTTCTATCTCAGCTGCTTTGCCTCCTCAAGTCTTAACTCTTTGAACATGATTTCATTATAACATCGTTCAATATCATTATGCAAATCAAGAAACAAACTCTTGTGCTAATAGGATCTATTGTCAAGTGAAGCACACATATAACTCATAATCATAATCCATTTTTTCTTGTACATGTTCTGCTAATTACAACCAGCATATGCAGTTTCCATGAACTAATTATCATCCCCTCCTTCATTGGCGGCTGGTGGCGATCGATTTTGTCATGGTATGATGTTCACCACATCCTTCCCCTAGTCATCTCACAGACCAGCTTCCCTTGGTCATCCATCCCAGGCCACCGCTGGCTAGATGCCTCGGTCTTTGTAGTTCTTCAACTTAAGATTTGGTCATTTCTTGGCCTGATCCGGCATGCCTGCCATTGGATATAACGCTGCATCACCCACTAGTTAACCATGGTCACTACTAGTCAGTAGCCTCATTGTGGTGTACGGTGCTCCACACCCCTTCCTTGGCATCTTCGGCCAGACTAAGGCTCCCACCATCGGAGTTGGCACTCCTCCTACCCCTTGATTGTGATTTGTAATGGCCTCCTCCAGTCACCTCGTCCTTTTGGAGTTGGCTGGTATGGTTGCTATGTTGGCCATTTTGGACATGCATGGTCCTCTTACCGAACCTTGGCTTCTGCTCCATACCGCTAGGTTGATCTCGGCCCTCTGGATCATCATTCCCCTTCTCTGGATGGCTAGATCATGTACACAATGGTGCGAGTACTTGGTGGGCTATGCGACATTCCTATGGTCGTCTTCACCCCTGCACTGGAGCAATGCTCATCATGATTTTACGCCCGTCATCTTCATTTTGGCACCCATGCTAGTGCAAGTGGCTTTATTTTGGGTTGGTGGTTGATGCCATTATGTAGGGCTTCCGCTTTTACTTCCACGGCTGTTCCACTCAGATGTTGCAAGCTCCTTCGATGCATGGCCAATGCTTGCATGCATGTTGGTGGCCCCCGCTTGTTCTTGCTTTGGTTTCTAGTATTATGTCTGGGTAGTTAGTCGTTGACCCTTGTGCCGTGGATCATTAGGTAATTTTAACCGTTGTTTAGGTTGTGTTATATCTTTTAGGACGTACTATTTTTGGTATTGTATCGGTGCTTGTTTGGTGTTGTGCTCTTCTTTGTATGTAATGGAAATACATGCAACTGTCCCGCGTGATCCGAAAAAGGGACCTAATTAACAAAGCAACATGTTTGAAAATCGAATGAATGGATGCTAAATATGGAGGAACTCCGACATATCATGCTTTTCAAAGAAAGGGGGGGGGGAGTAGAATATCTGAGACTGATAGAGGTATTCCTTCAATATTTTGGCCTCCTCTTTTTTCCAGGTTGCTCCAGAAAACATAGGGAGGAGAGCCCAATTTTGGAGTGGTTTGATCACAACGTATCTCAAACACTACCACCTAAGCCATAGTCCTCTATACTCCACATGCCGGTAGTATTAGCTTAGTACGAAATGAATAACCAAATGTACATAAGACCGGGTACGCAAGAATGGAAGACATCATGATCAAGACCAGTGGCTGGCAGATAGATGGGAGATCGCATCGGCGGTCCTAGGACTCACATTAATTTGTGATGGCAATGCTTCGTAATGAATTAAATATGTAGTTTATGTCTAGAATTCAAAAACTTGAAGAGCCTTCTAGGAAAGTTAGATGTCATTTTACATCACACCTTTGAGTGTGGCACCTCATCTAGGGAGAGCCATCTTGTTTGAGAGGTCAAGGACAAAGCAAAGTTTCTTGACACTGACACGAAGTAGGTCGTTGACTCCAAGAGACCCTAGCATGATTAACTTCATCACATGGTGTATTGGTAGAAAGGAAGATTGGTCTAGTTGACTAGCTCGTTGATCAACAGATAGTCATGGTTTCCTGGCTATGGACATTGGATGTCATTGATAACGGGATCACATCATTAGGAGAATGATGTGATGGACAAGACCCAATCCTAAGCATAGCACAAAAGATCGTGTAGTTCGTTTGCTAGAGCTTTTTTTCAATGTCAAATATCTTTTCCTTAGACCATGAGATCGTGCAACTCCCGAGTGCCGTAGGAGTGCTTTGGGTGTGCCAAACGTCACAACGTAACTCGGTGACTATAAAGGTACACTACGGGTATCTCTGAAAGTGTCTGTTGAGTTGGCACGGATCGAGACTGGGATTTGCCACTCCGTATGACGGAGAGGTATCTCTGGGCCCACTCGGTAATGCATCATCATAATGAGCTCAGTGTGACTAAGGAGTTAGCCACGGGATCATGCATTACGGTACGAGTAAAGAGACTTGACGGTAACGAGATTGAACAAGGTATTGGGATACCGACGATCAAATCTCGGGCAAGTAACATACCGATTGACAAAGGGAATTGAATACGGGATTGATTGAATCCTCGACATCGTGGTTCATCCGATGAGATCATCGTGGAACATGTGGGAGCCAACATGGGTATCCAGATCCCGCTGTTGGTTATTGACCGGAGAGGCGTCTCGGTCATGTCTGCATGTCTCCCAAACCCGTAGGGTCTACACACTTACGGTTCGGTGACGCTAGGGTTGTAGAGATATTAGTATGCCGAAACCCGAAAGTTGTTCGGAGTCCCGGATGAAATCCCAGACGTCACGAGGAGTTCCGGCATGGTCCGGAGGTGAAGAATTATATATAGGAAGTCAAGTTTCGGCCACCGGGAAAGTTTCGGGGGTCACCGGTATTGTACCGGGACCACCGGAAGGGTCCCGGGGGTCCACCGGGTGGGGCCACCTATCCCGGAGGGCCCCATGGGCTGAAGTGGGAAGGGAACCAGCCCTTAGTGGGCTGGGGCGCCCCCCATGGGCCTCCCCCCTGCGCCTAGGGTTGGAAACCCTGGGGTGGGGGCGCCCCACTTGCCTTGGGGTGCAAGTTCCCCCCTGGCCGCCGCCCCCCCTTGTAGATGGGTTCCAAGTCCGGCGACCCCCCTCCAGGGGCCTATATATAGTGGGGGAGGGGGGGGGAGGGAGGGCAGCAGACCACAGCCCCTGGCGCCTCCCTCTCCCCCTGCAACACCTCTCCCTCTCGCAGAAGTTTGGCGAAGCCCTGTCGAGATCCCCGCTACATCCACCACCACACCGTCGTGCTGCTGGATCTCCATCAACCTCTCCTTCCCCCTTGCTGGATCAAGAAGGAGGAGACGTTGCTGCTCCGTACGTGTGTTGAACGCGGAGGTGCCGTCCGTTCGGCACTCGGCCATCGGTGATTTGGATCACGGCGAGTACGACTCCATCAACCCCGTTCATTAGAACGCTTCCGCTCGCGATCTACAAGAGTATGTAGATGCACTCCTTTCCCCTCGTTGCTAGTATACTCCATAGATGGATCTTGGTGATGCGTAGGAAATTTTAAAATTCTGCTACGATATCCAATAGTGGCATCATGAGCCAGGCCTATGCGTAGTTACTATGCACGAGTAGAACACAAAGCAGTTGTGGGCGTAGATGTTGTCAATTTTTCTTGCCACTACTAGTCCTATCTTGTTTCCGTGGTATTGTGGGATGAAGCGGCCCGGACCGACCTTACACGTACGCTTACGTGAGACAGGTTCCACCGACTGACATGCACTAGTTGCATAAGGTGGCTAGCGGGTGTCTGTCTCTCCCACTTTAGTCGGAACGGATTCGATGAAAAGGGTCCTTATGAAGGGTAAATAGAAATTGGCATATCACGTTGTGGTCTTACGTAGGTAAGAAACGTTCTTGCTAGAAACCTATAGAAGCCACGTAAAAATTTGCAACAACAATTAGAGGACGTCTAACTTGTTTTTGCAGCATGTGCCTTGTGATGTGATATGGCCAGAAGATGTGATGAATGATATATGTGATGTATGAGATTTATCATATTCTTGTAATAGGAATCACGACTTGCATGTCGATGAGTATGACAACCGGCAGGAGCCATAGGAGTTGTCTTTATTATTTTGTATGACCTGCGTGTCATTGAATAACGCCATGTAAATTACTTTACTTTATTGCTAAACGCGTTAGCCATAGAAGTAGAAGTAATCGTTGGCGTGACAACTTCATGAAGACACGATGATGGAGATCATGGTGTCATGCCGGTGACGAAGATGATCATGGCGCCCCGAAGATGGAGATCAAAGGAGCAAAATGATATTGGCCATATCATGTCACTATTTGATTGCATGTGATGTTTATCATGTTTTGCATCTTATTTGCTTAGAACGACGGTAGTAAGTAAGATGATCCCTTATAATAATTTCAAGAAAGTGTTCCCCCTAACTGTGCACCGTTGCGAAGGTTCGTTGTTTCGAAGCACCACGTGATGATCGGGTGTGATAGATTCTAACGTTCGCATACAACGGGTGTTGACGAGCCTAGCATGTACAGACATGGCCTCGGAACACACGCAATACACTTAGGTTGACTTGACGAGCCTAGCATGTACAGACATGGCCTCGGAACACGGAAGACCGAAAGGTCGAGCATGAGTCGTATAGAAGATACGATCAACATGGAGATGTTCACCGATCTTGACTAGTCCGTCTCACGTGATGATCGGACACGGCCTAGTTAACTCGGATCATGTTTCACTTAGATGACTAGAGGGATGTCTATCTGAGTGGGAGTCCATTGAATAATTTGATTAGATGAACTTAATTATCATGAACTTAGTCTAAAATCTTTACAATATGTCTTGTAGATCAAATGGCCCACGTTGTCCTCAACTTCAACGCGTTCCTAGAGAAAACCAAGCTGAAAGATGATGGCAGTAACTATACGGACTGGGTCCGGAACCTGAGGATCATCCTCATAGCTGCCAAGAAAGATTATGTCCTAGAAGCACCGCTAGGTGAAGCACCCATCCCAGAGAACCAAGACGTTATAAACGCTTGGCAATCACGTGCTGATGATTACTCCCTCGTTCAGTGCGGCATGCTTTACAGCTTAGAACCGGGGCTCCAAAAGCGTTTTGAGAAGCATGGAGCATATGAGATGTTCGAAGAGCTGAAAATGGTTTTCCGAGCTCATGCCCGGGTCGAGAGATATGAAGTCTCCGACAAGTTCTTCAGCTGTAAAATGGAGGAAAATAGTTCTGCTAGTGAGCACATACACCGAATGTCTGGGTTACACAACCGCTTGTCTCAGCTGGGAGTTAATCTCCCGGATGACGCGGTCATTGACAGAATCCTTCAGTCGCTTCCACCGAGCTACAAGAGCTTTGTGACGAACTTCAATATGCAGGGGATGGAAAAGACCATTCCTGAGGTATATTCAATGCTGAAATCAGCGGAGGTGGAGATCAGAAAGGAACATCAAGTGTTGATGGTGAATAAAACCACTAAGTTCAAGAAAGGCAAGGGTAAGAAAAACTTCAAGAAGGACGGCAAGGGAGTTGCCGCGCCCGGTAAGCCAGTTGCCGGGAGGAAGTCAAAGAATGGACCCAAGCCTGAGACTGAGTGCTTTTATTGCAAGGGAAGCGGTCACTGGAAGCGGAACTGCCCCAAATACTTAGCGGACAAGAAGGCCGGCAACACCAAAGGTATATGTGATATACATGTAATTGATGTGTACCTTACCAGTACTCGTAGTAGCTCCTGGGTATTTGATACCGGTGTGGTTGCTCATATTTGTAACTCAAAACAGGAGCTGCGGAATAAGCGGAGACTGGCAAAGGACGAGGTGACGATGCGCGTCGGGAATGGTTCCAAGGTCGATGTGATCGCCGTCGGCACGCTGCCTCTGCATTTACCTACGGGATTAGTTTTAAACCTCAATAATTGTTATTTAGTGCCAGCTTTGAGCATGAACATTGTATCAGGATCTCGTTTAATTCGAGATGGCTACTCATTTAAATCTGAGAATAATGGTTGTTCTATTTATATGAGAGATATGTTTTATGGTCATGCCCCGCTGGTCAATGGTTTATTCTTGATGAATCTCGAACGTGATGTTACACATATTCATAGTGTGAATACCAAAAGATGTAAAGTTGATAACGATAGTCCCACATACTTGTGGCACTGCCGCCTTGGTCACATTGGTGTCAAGCGCATGAAGAAGCTCCATGCAGATGGACTTTTTGAGTCTCTTGATTACAAATCATTTGACACGTGCGAACCATGCCTCATGGGTAAGATGACCAAGACTCTGTTCTCCGGAACAATGGAGCGAGCAACCAATTTATTGGAAATCATACATACCGATGTGTGCGGTCCAATGAGTGTTGAGGCTCGCGGAGGATATCGTTATGTTCTCACTCTCACTGATGACTTAAGTAGATATGGGTATGTCTACCTAATGAAACACAAGTCTGAAACCTTTGAAAAGTTCAAGGAATTTCAGATTGAGGTTGAGAATCAACGTGACAGGAAAATAAAGTTCTTACGATCAGATCGTGGTGGAGAATATTTAAGTCACGAATTTGGTACGCACTTAAAGAAATGTGGAATCGTTTCACAACTCACGCCACCTGGAACACCTCAGAGAAATGGTGTGTCCGAACGTCGTAATCGCACTCTATTGGATATGGTGCGATCTATGATGTCTCTTACCGATCTACCGCTCTCATTTTGGGGCTATGCTTTACAGACTGCCGCATTCACTTTAAATAGGGCTCCGTCGAAATCCGTTGAGACGACACCGTATGAATTATGGTTTGGGAAGAAACCTAAGCTGTCGTTTCTAAAAGTTTGGGGATGCGATGCTTATGTCAAGAAACTTCAACCTGAAAAGCTCGAACCCAAGTCGGAGAAATGCGTCTTCATAGGATACCCTAAGGAAACTATTGGGTATACCTTCTAACTCAGATCCGAAGGCAAGATCTTCGTTGCCAAGAACGGGTCCTTTCTGGAGAAAGAGTTTCTCTCGAAGGAAGTAAGTGGGAGGAAAGTGGAACTTGATGAGGTGATAGTCACCCCTTCCGAACCGGAAAGTAGCGCAGCGCGGGAAGATATTCCTGTGGTGCCTACACCGACCGAGGAGGAAGTTAATGATGATGATCATGAAGCTTCGGATCAAGTTACTGCTGAACTTCGAAGGTCCACAAGGACACGTTCCGCACCAGAGTGGTACGGCAACCCTGTCCTAGAAATCATGTTGTTAGACAACGGTGAACCTTCGAACTATGAAGAAGCGATGGCGGGCCCGGATTCCGACAAATGGCTAGAAGCCATGAAATCCGAGATAGGATCCATGTATGAAAACGAAGTATGGACTTTGACTGACTTGCCCGATGATCGGCGAGCCATAGAAAATAAATGGATCTTTAAGAAGAAGACAGACGCGGATGGTAATGTGACCATCTATAAGGCTCGACTTGTCGCTAAGGGTTATCGAAAAGTTCAAGGGGTTGACTACGATGAGACTTTCTCACCAGTAGCGAAGCTGAAGTCCGTCCGAATCATGTTAGCAATTGCCGCATTCTATGATTATGAGATATGGCAAATGGACGTCAAAACGGCATTCCTTAACGGCTTCCTTAAGGAAGAATTGTGATGCAGCCGGAAGGTTTTGTCGATCCTAAGAATGCTAACAAAGTATGCAAGCTCCAACGCTCAATCTATGGGCTGGTGCAAGCATCTCGGAGTTGGAACATTCGCTTTGATGAGATGATCAAAGCGTTTGGGTTTACACAGACTTATGGAGAAGCCTGTGTTTACAAGAAAGTGAGTGGGAGCTCTGTAGCATTTCTCATATTATATGTGGATGACATACTATTGATGGGAAATGATATAGAATTCTTGGAAAGTATAAAGGCCTATTTGAATAAGTGTTTTTCAATGAAGGACCTTGGAGAAGCTGCTTATATATTAGGCATCAAGATCTATAGAGATAGATCAAGACGCCTCATTGGTCTTTCACAGAGTACGTACCTTGACAAGAAATTGAAGAAGTTCAATATGGATCAGTCCAAGAAGGGGTTCTTGCCTGTATTGCAAGGTGTGCAATTGAGCACGGCTCAATGCCCGACCACGGCAGAAGATAGAGAAAAGATGAGTATCATCCCCTATGCCTCGGCCATAGGGTCTATTATGTATGCCATGCTGTATACCAGACCTGATGTAAACCTTGCCGTAAGTTTGGTAGGAAGGTACCAAAGTAATCCCGGCATGGAACACTGGACAGCGGTCAAGAATATCCTGAAGTACCTGAAAAGGACTAAGGATATGTTTCTCGTATATGGAGGTGACGAAGAGCTCGTCGTAAAGGGTTACGTCGACGCTAGCTTCGACACAGATCTGGATGACTCTAAGTCACAAACCGGATACGTGTATATTTTGAATGGTGGGGCGGTCAGCTGGTGCAGTTGCAAGCAAAGCGTGGTGGCGGGATCTACATGTGAAGCGGAATACATGGGGCCTCAGAGGCAGCACAGGAAGCAATCTGGATAAAGGAGTTCATTACCGACCTAGGGGTGATTCCCAATGCGTCGGGCCCGATGACTCTCTTCTGTGACAACACTGGAGCTATTGCCCTTGCCAAGGAGCCTAGGTTTCACAGGAAGACCAGGCATATCAAGCGTCGCTTCAACTCCATTCGCGAAAGTGTTCAAAATGGAGACATAGATATTTGTAAAGTACATACGGACCTGAATGTAGCAGATCCGTTGACTAAACCTCTCCCTAGAGCAAAACATGATCAACACCAGAACGCTATGGGTGTTCGATTCATCACAATGTAACTAGATTATTGACTCTAGTGCAAGTGGGAGACCGTTGGAAATATGCCCTAGAGGCAATAATAAATGGTTATTATTATATTTCTTTGTTCATGATAATTGTCTATTATTCATGCTATAATTGTGTTATCCGGAAATCGTAATACATGTGTGAATACATAGACCATAACGTGTCCCTAGTAAGCCTCTAGTTGACTAGCTCGTTGATCAACAGATAGTCATGGTTTCCTGGCTATGGACATTGGATGTCATTGATAACGGGATCACATCATTAGGGGAATGATGTGATGGACAAGACCCAATCCTAAGCATAGCACAAAAGATCGTGTAGTTCGTTTGCTAGAGCTTTTTTCCAATGTCAAGTATCTTTTCCTTAGACCATGAGATCGTGCAACTCCCGGGTGCCGTAGGAGTGCTTTGGGTGTGCCAAACGTCACAACGTAACTGGGTGACTATAAAGGTACACTACGGGTACCTCTGAAAGTGTCTGTTGAGTTGGCACGGATCGAGACTGGGATTTGTCACTCCGTATGACGGAGAGGTATCTCTGGGCCCACTCGGTAATGCATCATCATAATGAGCTCAGTGTGACTAAGGAGTTAGCCACGGGATCATGCATTACGGTACGAGTAAAGAGACTTGCCGGTAACGAGATTGAACAAGGTATTGGGATACCGACGATCGAATCTCGGGCAAGTAACATACCGATCGACAAAGGGAATTGAATACGAGATTGATTGAATCCTCGACATCGTGGTTCATCCGATGAGATCATCATGGAACATGTGGGAGCCAACATGGGTATCCAGATCCCGCTGTTGGTTATTGACCGGAGAGGCGTCTCGGTCATGTCTGCATGTCTCCCGAACCCGTAGGGTCTACACACTTAAGGTTCGGTGACGCTAGGGTTGTAGAGATATTAGTATGCGGAAACCCGAAAATTGTTCGGAGTCCCGGATGAGATCCCGGATGTCACGAGGAGTTCCGGAATGGTCCGGAGGTGAAGAATTATATATAGGAAGTCAAGTTTCGGCCACCGGGAAAGTTTCAGGGGTCACCGGTATTGTACCGGGACCACCGGAAGGGTCCCGGGGGTCCATCGGGTGGGGCCACCTATCCCGGATGGCCCCATGGGCTGAAGTGGGAAGGGAACCAGCCCTTAGTGGGCTGGGGCGCCCCCCATGGGCCTCCCCCCTGTGCCTAGGGTTGGAAACCCTGGGGTGGGGGGCGCCCCACTTGCCTTGGGGGGCAAGTTCCCCCCTGGCCGCCGCCCCCCCTTGTAGATGGGTTCCAGGGCCGGCGCCCCCCCTCCAGGGGCCTATATATAGTGGGGGGAGGGAGGGCAGCAGACCACAGCCCCTGGCGCCTCCCTCTCCCCCTGCAACACCTCTCCCTCTCGCAGAAGCTTGGCGAAGCCCTGCCGAGATCCCTGCTACATCCACCACCACGCCGTCGTGCTGCTGGATCTCCATCAACCTCTCCTTCCCCCTTGCTGGATCAAGAAGGAGGAGACGTCGCTGCTCCGTACGTGTGTTGAACGCGGAGGTGCCGTCCGTTCGGCACTCGGTCATCGGTGATTTGGATCACGGCGAGTACGACTCCATCAACCCCGTTCATTAGAACGCTTCCGCTCGCGATCTACAAGGGTATGTAGATGCACTCCTTTCCCCTTGTTGCTAGTATACTCCATAGATGGATCTTGATGATGCGTAGGAAATTTTAAAATTCTGCTACGATATCCAACACACAGACATATGGAAGAACATATGAGAGAAGAACGAACAGATGTGAAAAGTACATGAAAATGAGGATATTAGCAACAGGGGCGAGGGTAGCCTGAATGAGAAGATAGGACATGGAGCGTAAGGGGTCATTGGTGGCAAGTCACCAAGTAGAGGCATTGTCACGGGCACCACGAGCTGTTTGGTCTTACATGTTACTGACGCCTCCTATTCACAAGTGATTTTCAACTGCTTTGTTCTTCTCTTGCATTTTTTTCATTGTTTTATGTGATGTACTAAGCTAGGTGATACCAAACAAGGTAGAACAAAGTGAAACGATGTAACGATGATACCTACTGTAGTGAAGCTGGAGCCATATTTATAAGGTAAAAATATTATTAATGCAAGTGAAGTCGGGAGAGCAGGGTTTTAAATAGTGGAGATATTGACGCTATTGTGGTAGCGCCAATCTAGCACATTTTTCCGTAGCAATAGAAAATAGTGTGTTTGTCATGATATGGCCGGAATAGCAGTTGTCACACCGCAATAGCGAAGATGTTACACCACTATTTGTTCCCAATTACCTTTTTTCTAATAAATGCCTATGGAATTATATAAGTGCTTGATTACTTATTATCATGCTTAAATACTTATATAAATGATGTACACTTATAGTTATATGCTTATATAATGATATAAATGGTGAAGTTACAAATACAAATGCATGATTGCTCAAAGAAAATGACATTTTTGTTGTTAATGATCTAGAAATATATACAAATTCTTAAAATTATTAGTGCTTTTGCAAATCCGCTACATGGACATAGCGCCCACAATATCGCCCTAACCAAAATCCACTACGCCAACCCCAATCCGCTATCAGTGCACTATCCGCTATTGGAAACCTTGCGGGGGCGCACTTTTTTTTTCATGTGTTAAATACCCATGAGCTAGCATGTTAAATTGTGCGAGCTTGTTCTCCTTGAAAGCTCGAGCTAACGACAAAAAGTTGGCTATGCTGAGCAATTTCTACATCACTCCATTGTTCAAACTAGCGCGAGTTATGAAGGAAACTAGAAAAATCAAGATGTCTACATTTCTATTTCAGTTGTTTTGCCTCCTCAAGTCTTCACTCTTTCTACATGATTTCATTATACCATCGTTAAGAATCCACATGGAAAACACAAACTATTGTGTTAGGATCTTCTCTTTTTTTTTGAAGGAAGGATCTTCTCTTTATTGTCAAGTGAAGCACACATATAGCTCATAATCATAATCCATTTAATCCTATACATGTCCGCTAATTACAACCAGTGTATACAGTTCCAAGACCTAATGAACATGCCCAAATTAATGATTCATCTACTAGTGTTTTGGCATCCCAAGGGTAGACAATCCCTTGTGATATAGTGTAGAGGCCGCTCCATACATGAATAGTCCTTACTTCCTAACCCTAGACCCCGGCCGATCCTCTTGATCCCCTTGCTGGCCTGGCCCGATGGTGTCCACCGGCACCGGTTGTGCCACTCTCTACCACCCATACACCGTCTCTTCAAGTTCCATGGCTATCCGTTCTCATGTCATCACCGTACCCTTGCAGATCGTGTGTTACCCCATCTTCCACTGTCAGTTGCTGGTGTTTGGCCTCGTCCTGGTGTGATGTTTGCCACCTCCTTCCCCTAGTCATCCTCGTTGTTCCATTGCCGGATTTGATGGTTTTGCTGCCCTCGCGTGTTCCCTGTCTTATGCTGGAGCCTTAGTTTTTGTGGTGCTTTGTCTTAAGCTTTGGTCGTTTCTCGTCCGTATCAGGCTTGCTTGCCGTTTGATTCGATGCTCCATCACCCACTGGTCGTCCTAGGTCATGTGTAGACAAACTGGACAAATACTTGACGAACGAAAAGAATTCAGACACCAAAATACATAAATAGTTGATTGAAGTTAGCATTTAGTTTGTGTAGATACTTCAATTTCAAACGTAACTAAGAAACTGAAAAACTACACATCAAGCCTATCGCTTTTAATATTTTATCCAACCAAGCGACTATATTACTAAAATTATTGATTCGAGATCCACTAGTGAAGATCCTTTTACGAAGCGAAGAATTCTTTTCACTGCCCCCTAATGTACATCAGTGGGGCGTGACAAGTACTGGCACAGTTTGTTCACAGCAAAGGACAAGTTTGGCTTCGTCAATGTCAAGTATTGCAGCGCGCCTACTGTACTCGTGTACCTGAAAGCATCATCCTCATTTAGTGCTTGACTAGACTCCTTTTTTTTTGACAAAGGGTAAATTTTATTGGCTCAAAAGAAGCATCAAGAGGATACAATATAATGAGCTTCTCGTGTGTACACATCGGTGCTGGAACTAGTCTGCAATTCGCCATGTTGGAGCGTTCCAGAAGATCAAGAGCACACTTCTGCTGAACGAGCTTGATTCCCGTGGAATTGCAGACCACTTCAACACCCAGAAAATAATTGAGGGGACCAAGATCCTTAACAGGAATGCCCCCGCCAAAAAAAAAGCTGTAGAGAAGTCAACAATTACCATTTCGTCAACTTACACCAGCATGTAAAGAGTGATGCCGTCTGCATGAAAAATGAACAGCGAGGTGTCCGCTGTGGACGGCACAAAACCAAGCTGCTGAAGACGATCGTGAAGCCAAGCATACCAGGCACACGGGGACTGCTTGAGGCCATACAGAGCTTTCTTCAGTTTGCAGACATAGTTTGGACGGCTTGGATCCTAGAAGCCCGGTGGCTGTTGCATGTATGCCTCTTCCTGAAGGATTCCATGCAAAAAGGCGTTGCTAATGTCCACTTGCCGAAGGTGCCAGCCATGACCCGGATGCAGAAGGGACAACACGTGCCAGAGGCACTAGTAGAAAAAGGGCCTTTAGTCCTGGTTCATAAGGACCTTTAGTCCCGGTTCTGGAACCGGGACTAAAGGTCGTTACTAAAGCCTCCCTCTTTAGTCCCGGTTCTTACACGAACCGGGACTAAAGGCCCTCCACGTGGCCGCTGCCTGGAGGTCCACCTTTAGTCCCGGTTGGTAACACCAACCGGTACTAAAGGCAATTTTATGATTTTTTTTGGCTTTTTTTGAATTTTTTTTGAATTTTTTTGAATTTTTTTAATTTTCAAATTTCTGAATTATTTTAACCTCTAATCTCTAATCACCCCTCATCACTGCTCAATTTAACCTCTAATCTTTAATCACCTCTCATCATTCCAAATCATCTAACTTCCTGGACGGTCACCCATCCTCTCAGTACTCCAGCCTGAGCATGCTTAACTTCCGGGTTCTATTCTCCCTCGTTTCCAAGTCTGCACTTGTTGTTTTCCTGACAATAGTAAGATGTCAATCCTATTAACCCTCAGGAATTTAGCTTGAGCATGAAGTCACACATTTCACTGTTTGAGTTTGAAACTATTGTTCTAAAAAACAATAATTATTTAGTAACACTAATATTTCTTGAATAAGTAGTTTGACCACAGTTTGACCGAAAGTCAAAAAAACTGAAATAATTATTTAGTAACACTAATATTTCTTGAATAATTAGTTTGACCATTGTTTGACCACAGTTTGACCAAAATTCAAAAAAACTGAAATAATTATTTAGTAACACTAATATTCTTGAATAATTATTTAGTAACACTAATACTTCTTGAATAAGTAGTTTGACCATAATTTGACCAGATTTAACAAAAATTCAAAAAAAATAGAAATTTGAGCATAACTTTTTTTCCTTTTAGAATTTGAGGATTCTAAAAATTTGCAAACAAGCTGTAGGCGTCAAGATCGGATGCGGATTTTCGTGCTGAACATTTTGATATATTATACGTTTTTTTCTGACATCGTATGCAAAAGTTATAGCCGTTTTACATTTTCCCTACACTTTTTGCAAAACATGTCTAAATTTAAGTTTTTAAATTTTCCTAACTAGTAGATGTAGTAACATAACTACATCTGGAAGGATTTTAATTTTTGAAGTTTTTATCATTTTCTTTTGCTTTTTACAAAACCGAAAAGGCGATCCACACCGGGGGGGGGGGGGGGTAGAGTTTGAAAATGGGACCTTTAGTACCGGTTTGAGATACGAACCGGGACTAAAGGGCATGGCACCCTTTAGTCCCGGTTCGTGTCTCAAACCGGGACTAAAGGTCTAATCTTTAGTCCCGGTTTGAGACATGAACCGGGACTAAAGGGCATGACATATTATACGCACGAACCGAGACCAATGCTCACATTAGTCCCGGTTCGTGACTGAACCGGGACTAATGTTAATATTGCCCTGTGACCAAAGCCCTGTTTTCTACTAGTGAGGAGCTCGTCAGGCAGGTCACCAAAGCGATCCTCCCCGCTCACCGCGGCCTTCTTGGGCATTCTGTCGAACAGGTGACAGGTGCTCCGTGAGCCGGGGAGAAACAATCAACAGAAACATGAGGAAAACATGGAAATCAGTTACCAAGTTTAACAACAATAGCAAGTCTAGGAATCCGTCGATCATCCTCTGCCCCTTCAGAGGATTTTTTTTGAACATTCAACGGGGGGCGATCGCCCACCTAAACATTTTTTGTATTTAAAAGTAATAATGAAGCATTACATCACACAACACACCCGCGGAGTGCTAATGGGGGGAGAGGGAGGGAGAGAGGGCATCAACTACAAACATACGAGCACCATTGACGCAATGGCGCACAGTCTACGCGGGGGGGAGGGGGGGGGGTGGAGCCCGAACTATACACAAGAGAAGATGCTCTGGAATCGAACGCCGCAAGTCAACATCCGTGGTACAGATATTATCGAACACCATCCGGTTTCTGGACTTCCAGACCACGCATTAGTCCCGGTTTTTATATGAACCGGGACCAATGGGTGCATTCGTCCCGGTTCGTGAGCCCAGGTGGCCGGCCGGGGCCTCGTGGGCTTTGGTCCCGGTTCGTCTGGAACCTTTTGTCCCGGTTCGAGGCACGAACCGGGACCAATGGGCCTCGCTCCTGGCCCACAACCATTGGTCCCGGTTCCAGCCACGAACCGGGACAAATGAGTTGCCTATATATATAGCCCATCGCCGGCGAGCAGAGCACTCCACACTGCTCTGTTTTTTGCTGGCCGGCGAGGGGAGGGCATTTGGGTGCTCTAGCTCACCTCCTATGCACATGAGGTGTTCGATGAAATGTCCGAGCCACACTAGTTAATATTTCTTCTCTCGAAACTCGACCTCCGAGCTCCATTTTCCCCGAGATTTTTCTAGGTTTAGCGGTCCGTCACGTCCCGTCCCCGTCTTCACCGCCGTCAATCACCCGCGCCGATCTCGTCGCCGGCACCACCGTGGTGAGCCTCTTGTTCTTATCTTCTTTCTGAAAGAAAAAAAATTCTTACTTCAGATAGATACTTGTCTAATTTTCTTACTTTTATTATTCCTTGTTATTATATAGTGCGATGGTTCTGGTATCCGCCCCCGTCGGCCCTCGTCCTGTCTATGATTCGGATGTGGCATATATTATCTTTTTATAACTATTTGGTTCAGTTATTGTTTATGACAATTATGCCGACCAACGTGACATAGATTTTATTTATGTAGGAGGTGGTTGAACCTGAAATTCCAACCGACCCTATTGTCGAGAGGTTAAATTTAGTTGAAGAAGAAAACAATTACTTGAAGGAAAAAATTAAAAAAATTGAGGAGGAGAAGATGATATTGGAGTTGCATGTTGCGGATGTCGTCGATGATCACAAGATCAAGATGGATGCAATGCGGTTGAAGATTAGAAAGATTAGAAAATATGCCATTCATACCGAGGCTTGGTATCATTATGCCGTTGGATCAATTGTTACCTTAGTTGTGATTATGATCGCATTTGTTGTTGCATTGAAAAGTTTTACATAGTTTCAATGTATGGTTTAACTAGATGCTCTGGAGAGCTATATGTTGTTCAATTTGAACTATGTATGTACTTTGGTTTTAATGTGATGATGAACTACTATTAATTTGGTCACTTATCTATCCATGTTCATTTGTAGTGCTTTTCAATTCAGGGTCTTATAGGTGAAAAAAATCAGTAAATGCACGAAAAATATCAAATGAAGTCAGAAAGGGTTGAAAATTGATGATGTGGCTTTGAATGGTGCATTTTGAACACATAAAAACTATGGAGTTAAAATAAGTTCAAAAAATGAAATCCCTTTGTAACAGACGAGTTTCCGTATGAAACCCTGATACTTCGAAAGAGATTATCCGTTTTGTACACGAAGTGCATCCAGTTTTTGCCGTAAGCCTCTCTACTTTCTTGCACATGCTATGTGGGTGAAATGATGATACGATGCCAACTTTCAACCTTTTCAGAGTTCATTTGTAGTGCTTTTCAATTTCAGGGTCTTATAGCTGAAAAAAATCAGTAAATGCACGAAAAATATCAAATGAAGTCAAAAAGGGATGAAAATTGATGATGTGGCTTTGAATGGTGCATTTTGAACACATAAAAACTATGGATTTCAAATAAGTTCAAAAAAATGAAATCCCTTTGTAACAGACGAGTTTCCGTATGAAACCCAGATACTTCGAAAGAGATTGTCCGTTTTGTACACGAAGTGCATCCAGTTTTTGCCGTAAGCCTCTCTACTTTCTTGCACATGCTATGTGGGTGGAATGATGATACCATACCAACTTTCAACCTTTTCAGAGTTCATTTGTAGTGCTTTTCAATTTCAGGGTCTTATAGGTGAAAAAAATCAGTAAATGCACGAAAAATATCAAATGAAGTCGGAAAGGGTGGAAAATTGATGATGTGGCTTTGAATGGTGCATTTTGAACACAGAAAAACTATGGAGTTCAAATAAGTTCAAAAAAAAGAAATCCCTTTGTAACATACGAGTTTCCGTATGAAACCCTGATACTTCGAAAGAGATTGTCCGTTTTGTACACGAAGTGCATCCAGTTTTTGCCGTAAGGCTCTCTACTTTCTTGCACATACTATGTAGGTGAAATGATGATACCATGCCAACTTTCAACCTTTTCAGAGTTCATTTGTAATGCTTTTCAATTTCAGGGTCTTATAGCTGAAAAAAATCAGTAAATGCACGAAAAATATCAAATAAAGTCAGAAAGGGTTGAAAATCATAAACAACTTTTTTGTTACAAACTTTAATAGCAAAAAGAATTATCATAAAATAAAATAAATAAGTAATTAGAAACAAAATAATATAAACTATAATAAAATATATAAGTAGAAACAAAATAAAATAAAATAAAATAGACTTTAATAACATAAATGAAATTTATGAAACTGAAATTATCAAAGTATTTTCTGTTCAAAACATTATAAGCAACCTCTACTAAAATTATATAAAATTCATGCAACTAAAATTATCAAAGTATTTTCTGTTCAAAATCATTAAAAGCAAATAGAATTTTCATAATGAACTTTTTTTGTTAGAAACATTAATAGCAAAAAGAATTATCATAAAATAAAATAAATAAGTAATTAGAAACAAAATAAAATAAAATAAATAAGTATTTTGTTGTAATTAGAAACAAAACAAAAAAAGCAAAAAAGGAAACAAAAAAACTGAGAAAAAATAAAAAATTGCCACCTACTAGGCCACCACGGCGTGAATACGACTAGAAACCCATCCCTGGGCCAGGATTCAGGCCCGCATAAGGCCCAGTAGACCCATCAGGCATAGCAGTGACAATTAGGCCCGTAAGCCTGCAATGGAGAGGAGCTCGAGAGGGGTGCGGCAGTGGGGCTTATAAACCACTGCGCGCCCCTCTCAACTAGCGAGGTGGGACTAAACTTTCGACGTGGGCGCAGCAGCACAAGGCCTTTGGTCCCGGTTGGTGGCACCAACCGGTACTAAAGGGGTGCATTGGTACCGGTTCGTGGCACCAATCGGGACCAATGCCACCCTTTAGTCCCGGTTGGTGCCACCAACCGGGACCAAAGGCCGCCGCTTCCCGCCCTTTGGGCTGCTTAAAAGAGGCCGTTGGTCCCGGTTGGTGGCACCAACCGGGACTAAAGGTCGGATTCGTCCCGGTTGCTGTCACGAACCGGGACCAATGCCCTGGGTATATAAGAAAACACTTAGCAGTTTTGACCAAATCCATCACTTCTTCCCCCGGCACCCCTGCTCCTCCTCGTCGCCGCCGCCCGACGGCCCTGCTCCAGCTTGCCGTCGCCGTCGCCACCGACGCCGTCAGGCTGCTCAACGTCGCCGCCGCCGCCGCTGACGCCCTTTGCCCCGACGACGGCGTCGACCCTTGCGCCCCTGCCGGCCCCGACGCGCCGCCCACCGCGCCCCGCCGCCCTCTGTGAGCACCATCCTGCTCCCGCGCCCCTCCCCTGTCCCGCGCCCCTGCCCTGCCCCGCCGGCGCCGGCGCCGGCCCCTCCGCCGTGCCCCTCCGCCCCTGCCAGGTGCTAGCTATTAGATTTTTAGATGTTTTTTAGATGTTTTTAGATGCTATTTTTAGATGTTTTTACATGTTTTTAGATTATTTTAGTTTATGTTTAGTTTAGTTTTAAGATTAGGAAAATTTCAGATGTATAGTTATATTTATTTAGATGTATAGTTAATTTAGATGTTGTAATTTGTTCATAAAAATTGTGCACTTTTGTATAGAAACTTTATTTTTTTTCATATGTACGAAAATGTAGAATGAAAACGAAAACAAACATATAAGAAAAAACAAAGGAAAAAATGAAGAAGGACCCGCGGCGAAGCAAGTCTTTTTTTAAGGTAGTTCTTTGTTAAAGTGAGGGGGGACGTCCGGAGCACCCCCCGGCCCTCTCGCTCGACCAAAACTCTCGAGGACACCCAAACCCTAGAAAAAAAAAGTCGGTCTCCTACCCCCTCCCGCCGCGCCCCTACCCGATCGACAAACTCTCTTGAGGCCACCCAAATTTACCAAGTTAAAAGAGCATTGTCGTCGAGGCCACCCCGAACCCTTGAAGCGTTGTTGAGGCCACCCCAAACCTTTGAAGCGTTGCGGAGGCCACCCCAAACCCTAGAGAAGCGTCGAGGCCAGGCCACTAATATGATTCCTTATTGTGCTTACCTAGCTAGTTCAACGTTTGCCACTAATATATCCATCTGTCATGTTTGAATAATAATTGCCATGTTGTAAATATTTGCAGAAACTATGGATCCGCACCCCCGAGACGAAGCAAAAGAAGCGGTGTTGGGGGAGATAACCGCGCACGGAAGTGATGCCGTCTTGTCGTTTCTTAACGACACATGCACTGATGGTCTGGAAAGACAGGATGAAGAAGCAGGCTACGACGATGATCAAACAATGGAGGAGGAAGGACACTGTGATGACGGCTCCGGTGACCGAATGGAGGGGGAAGGACACCGTGATGATGGCTCCGGTGACCGAATGGAGGGGGAAGGACACCATGATGACGGCTCCGGTGACCGAACGGAGTCCGGCCAGGTATATATATTAATTAATTAAGCATGTGCTGACTATAGCTAATTGATGCATTAATTGTTTTTGGTATGTACACATATTAACTCTCTTCTTTTTCTTCTTTTCTAGCCCTCCGGATCGAGCACTACTTCGGTAACGAGACGAGGCCCGAAGAGAAAGTTGCGCGCGGATGAAAGGTACACGATAATCGAAATTGATCGCGCTGGCCAACCGATTGAACCCCTCCGGACCAAGAAAAAATTTAATGCTCAGTGCGGGGTTCTAGTGAGGGACATAATCCCGATCAGCATCGAGCAATGGTTGAAGCCTAAGGACAAAGACTCTCAGGTGTCTTATGTCAGCGATAGGCAGAAAGCTGATCTTTGGACCGCGCTGCAGGAAAATTTCACCTTCCCACCAGAGGAGGATCCGGAGAATCCAATTAAAAAGCCAATGATCAAGGCTTATGCTCTTAAGAAGATGGCTGAGCTATTCAGGAGGTGGAAGAATGAGTTGAAATCATCGTTTGTCGACCAAGACAAGACTCCAGAATTCATCGGTCGATTTGAGAAGATCAAAGATCAGTGGCCCGAATTTGTCACCAAAAAGAAATCTGAGAGAGCAGCGAAGATGTCAGCAAAAAACAAGAAAAATGCTGCAAAGAAGAAGCATCACCATCGCACGGGGTCAGGTGGCTACCTGAAAGCCCGGCCGTTGTGGGACAAGGCTGAGAATGACCTCATTGATAAAGGGATCGAACCAGAGACGCGACGCTGGCCAGACCGTTGCAGGACTTGGTTCTTCGGGGTTGGGGGAAAATTGGACCCTATAACAGGGAAGTGCGTTTGGACCAATGAGCAGCTGAACACACCCATCGAGAAGCTTCAGGAGTATATCAAAAAGGCGCAGCAAGGGACGTTCGTTCCGGACAGAGAGAACGACGAGTTCACAGAGGCCCTCGGGAATCCTGAGCACCCCGGACGGACACGAGGCACGCCAGGCTCCCTTTCGTGGAAGGCTGGATTTCCCGACGCAGGCGGCTACAAACGCCGGGAGAGGAAGAAGAAAAAGGAGTTGACCCAACTACAGGCGCTGCACGCAAGGGTACAAGCGCTAGAGGAACGAGAGGCAGTTCGCAGCACGCGACCTGCCGAAGCTACACCCGAAGCTACCCCGCCATCTCAGCGGAGAAGCAGCGTGGCTTCCACGGAGCTGCTTCAGGAGCCTGTCTTCACGGCTCCTGCTAGCTACCCCGTAGATGCTATCACGGAGTCTCAGCATTGCCACCTTATGACGCAGTGGATGGAATTGAAAGTCAAGGAGGCTGTTGGCTCCGTTGCACCTTCTGAACCTGGCGCAACTTTTCACTGCCGGCCGATTCCAGAAGGATATGCTAGGGTGATGGTGGATGAAATCACAGAAGGATTTGAGGACCTCCAGCTTGACCACCCTACGGGTAACGGGGAGACTCGGCTGGGTTCTTGTCTGAAGACTCTATGCCTATGGCGGAAGGAGCTCATCAACCTTCCGAACTGGATGCCTCCGCCTTCTCCTCCTCCTCCTCCGACGAGTCAGGGCACTCCGCCTCCTCCACCGCCTCCTCCTCCGGCGAGCGACGATCAGGGCACTCAGCCTCCTTCTCCGGCGCGTGGCGGCACTCCGCCTCCTTCTCCGCCTGCGCCGGCGCGCCCGAGCAGCCGCCAGCCTCCTCCTTCTCCGCCTCGCCAGCAAGGGCGGAAGAGACCCGCCGCCGCCCCGGCTGCTCCGGCGCGTCGTAGTCCTTCTCCTCCGTCTCGTAAGCAAGCACGATAGAAGACAGCCGCAGCCGCTCCGTCTACTCCGGCGTCTAGCAGTACATCCAGAGGCGGGAGGCAATACAGATACGGTCCACCTCTCAAGCCTCTAGAGAAGTTACCGTACGAGATGACCGTGGAAGAAAACAAGAAGATCGTGCAAAAAGAAGTGAAGGACTTCTTTGAAGGGGCGAAAGCAGAGAGACATCCACCTTCGGAGGAGAAGGTAGATCCGGTGAAAGCAAAGCACACTATCGATGCCCTGAGGAAACCACCAAAGTCTCCGCCGAAAACCAACTATGAGCGCATTACTGAAAAGGCATATCTCGAAGCGGAGCGGTCGGGAAGTACTGTGAGTGATCAAAGGTTAAAAGAACGATGAGCAGCTGGGAAAAAAATTGCCCAACTCGGCGAACAAGCGAACCAATCGTGCCCCCCGCTCAATGTGTCTAACGACATCATCGCTAATGCTCCGGGGATGGTGCCCCGTTATAGCAATCTTGGAGATTACCTGCTCGACGATGTACATTATGATTTCTTGGAGGTGGACGAACACAGATACGAGTACGGGAAGCCTCTCGTCAAAGATGAAAAATCTCTAACAACGATGATGCGAAGATTCCATAATTGATACATGAAAACCTGCAGAGAGTCTGGGGGGACGAATACTTTGTATCTGAGAGTTAAAGAGGATCACAGCCTCGTTGGAATTGATCTGTTGCATGTTCCATTTGAGGAGTTCTTCCAGTTCTTCAATCAAAAGGCCCTTGATAAATTAACGGTCACTCGCTACTGTCTGTAAGTACTACTTCTGTCATTAAGTCTCTATATATAGCTCAGCTCTTTCATTGCATGTATTTATAATTATCCTCACTATATTATGCAGATTGAAGATCATCGAGTGCAGAAAAGCAGAAATGTATGATATTGGGTTCATTAACACAAATCTCATAGATGAATTTCAGGTTAAAAAGAGCGCCCAAGATGCCGAGCCCAACTTGCTCAAATCATTGCTAATAAATCAAAACAAAGATTTAATACTCTTTCCTTACAACTTAAAGTGAGTGTTACTGTCGTATGCATATTCGGTTTCCCTTATTACTCGAGCGAGGTTATAGTAATGTAATTGATGAGTTATGCATGCGTGCGCAGCTTCCACTATATTCTCCTGGAGATTAAGCTTGAGCGGGGACTAGTAACCGTCTTAGACTCGAGACGGAAAGATCCCGAGACCTATGCGGACATGACTAAAATTCTCAACAAGTAAGTTCAATCGATCATTATCGCACCATATCGGCAACTTTTTGTTCATTTCCTGATATCTCAAGTAATAATTATTTTCTTTGTCTTGCAGGGTTTGGAAACAGTTCACCGCAGAAGCTCTAGGACTGCCGAAGGAGCTGCGATATACATACCCGAAAGTAAGTACTACTAGCTAGCTAGTTGCGCGCATCTCCCGTTGATTCTAGCTACTTTCATCAATGCCATTTATAATGCTTCATTATGAGTTTGATTGACCTTTATTTCTCGTAAAGTGCTTGTGGCAGGAACAAGGGAATGATTACTGTGGATACTACGTGTGCGAGTTCATCTACAACGCGACTTTGAAAGGTAAGCGGGACTACTCTAAAAGACAATATGAAGTGCGTAAGCAATAATATTCACAATTTCATTTTATTACACCATCATTTCTGTTGAGTTTCATTCATATATATGTATTAACCCCCTTCTTCAAATTAGACGTGGCAGATGTGGAAGGAACTCCTACCACAAGATCGCATGAAAGCAATTCAAGAGGAATTGGCGGGATTCTTTCTTGACCACGTCATCAATAAAGCCGGAGAATACCATGTGGAAGTTGAGTTCAAATGCTAGGGGATTGTAAGAGATCTTACATATTGTATATGTATGTAGCCAGTAGCGTCGGATAGATAGTACGAAAACTTGTTGTTCGACCAATCTCTCGGAGAAGGAGAGGTCGATCACTTCTCTCGGTATGCATGACCAACTTCTGTACTTAATGGTTTCCTTCATTTTCTTACCAGCTAGCGTGTCGAGGGCCTCTCTATACGTATAGTACGTAGCGTCGACCAATCACGGAGATAAGAGAGGACACTTCTATCTATTAATTAATTAGCTACCTAACACAATATATGAAACACCTTAATTAACCATACAAAACCCCCAAATCCACCCCCCCTTTCAGAAAAAAAAACAAAAACCCTAGCCCCTGGGCAGCTGACGCGTGGATGCCTATTGGTCCCGGTTGGTGCCACCAACCGGGACTAAAGGGCCTCCTGCCTGGGCTCGCAGCACCGGCCACGTGGAGGCCCATCTGTCCGAGTTAGTATAAGAACCGGGACTAAAGGCCTAGGCAATAGTAACGACCCTTTAGTCCCGGTTCCCCAACCGGGACAGATGGGCCTTATGAACCGGGACAAATGACCCTTTTTCTACTAGTGCACCAAACAGACCCCCACCCTGCGCCAATCCGGTCACGAAGCTTCCCACGCTGTCTCACCACGACACCGTGAAGCATGGTCTCACAATGAAGAAGAGGAGCCAGGACTAGGGCAGCAGCAGCGTCGGCACGCGGGAGGGCCCCACCTCCACCACCACCACCAGGTTGCCGGACCGCCACCGGCCGAGCCGCACCACCGCCGCACGCCCGGGATGGAGAGGAACCAACGCAGCCACCAGCAGCCCGAAGCCGGACCCCCGCCGCCTGCCGGGCGGGTCCGGCCACCGCGGCGAGCCGCGCTCCACCGCGCAGCCGGCCACG